>NC_052048.2:149673127-149973127 GCF_903992535.2 Arvicola amphibius
GAGTGGGAAAGGCTGTGGTACCTGATGGAAAGAGTCCGATAGACAAGACAGGATAAAATTCCACCGGGGGTTAATCACGCATCTTCCCTGCTTGGCTTTGAGGTCCTGCTCTTCCGATATATCATGGATTTTGTACTTTAGCACATCAGACAGAGACTGGTGACCATGCTGTAAATGCTTTCTGGTTTCGGTGGTGAGTGGTGTAATGTTGTGTCTCTGGTTTGGTGGTGATGGAAAGAGAAGCATGCCAGCAGGAAGGGCTAGCCTGTGACACCACACTCCCTGTGTGAACTCTCAGATCAGATTAGTCAGCTGGTTGTTAAAAGATTGTAGTTTTAAACCATATTTGTACTTGGAGAAATGCACATGAAAAAACATAGAAATACAAAAATAGATACATAATAAGAATAAATTTTAAAAACATAGGGCTAAAGCCGGGCGGTGTGGCGCATGCCTTTGAATCCCAGCACTCGGAGGCAGAGGCAGGCGGATCTCTGTGAGTTCGAGACCAGCCTGGTCTACAGAGAGCTAGCTCCAGGACAGGCTCTAAAGCTGCAGAGAAACCCTGGTCTCGAAAAACAAAAAAAAAACAAAAACAAAAAAAATAGGCTAAAAGCAAGCAGCCACCATTTGCAATGAACGAGTATAAATGGTTGGCTGAATCAAAACGTCACAGACGTATTTCATGGATTTGGGGGTTCTCTTCTCCTAACCTCCTGTCTCATTCTCTCATTCTGGCCTTCACAGCAATCAGTTTTATGATGTTTTTAAGTATTTGAGTATTTGCATATGTATTTACATCCTTAGACAATTCTCAGTCCTGTTTTTTCCATGTTAAACTTCGACATGAATGCCCTTTTTACAACATCTTATTCATTTTCTGCTAATAGACATCAGACTGTTCTGAAATAATTTCTTTTCACAACAAAGAACCCTGTAAGGTAATCCCCATAGGCACCCCTTGGCACTTCTGTTGAACAGCTAGTTCATCTGGGGTACACATTTTCTGCTGGCTGGATATGGCCAGGTTTAAGTCCTTGAGTGGGGTCGAGTTGCTCTTGTCTACCCAGTCTCCCAGGCGAACCCCAAATCTCCACAGGACTCCGTGATGGTCGCTGCATTTCTGTCGCTCTTAGGACTTAGGACTGGTCATCCACCTAGTTTGGGGCATGGCAAGGCTTATGTGCTGCTGGTAGTGCTTCTGCTATTTTGTCTTTCACAATTTTATTTTGCAAAGAAAAAGGCTTTTTGTGGGCCTCTTTCTCATAAAAACCCATCCATTCTTTCCACATTTCCAGAATATCTTAAGGCATCTCCCTCTCCTCCTCTGCCCCCTTCTTCTCCTCTGTTCTCCTCTGCCTGTCCACCTCTTCCTGCCCCACTTCTCCCCACCCCTCTTCTCCCACTCCTCTCCTTGCACCCAGGGAAGAACACACTTCTCTTGGCTCATACCGTTCTTGTTACTGTAAGCTATACCCTGTTCTTAGAAAATTCTTCGAGTCATAGAGCACTGTCTCTACTCATTGTCCGAGACTTGACTGTGAAGGACACGGTGTCCGTGGTGATGAAACTGAGCTTCCCCGCCGTGACTCCCCCTGCAGACACTCATCGGATCCAGGCTTCTTGCATGTGCATCTTTTTCTTGTGCTCCCTGTGCTGTTAGTGACAGGCCACCAGAATTTCTATTAAAGTTACATGAGCTGCCCAGGTCTCACATTTGCCTTATAGCTAACTCTCCCCAAATAGCTCTTTTTGTCTGTGTCGTCTGTTGAACTTCTCACTCACTGGGTAGTTGGGCAAGATAATCCCTAATAAATCAATAAGCCTGCTCTCCTGGAACCCTGTGTATGATGCTGCTGTCCCGTGCTTTGACACAAGGAGAGTACTGATTGTTGGAAGTCTCTCCAATACCAGCACAGAGAAAGAAGCATACTTCTATACCTAAGTTCATGTTTTCACAAAACAAAAATACCACTTGCCCTCCCCCCCAAGAATCACTCAAAGATAAGACCGCCTGGGGTGTCTGTTCTGTTTTGACGGATTTCAGTAGAACCTGGCTTGGTTCTCAGCATCACTTGCATGTGTGCAATGTGGCTGTCACAAACCGAACTCAGCAACATTAGAAGGGAAGGTTCTGAATTGGTTTCCAAAAAAATCAGACCGACTACAGGAGACATATGTCCCACTAAAGGACAATTTGTGACAGATATAAGCAAATACCCGCATGCCCAGAGATGAGACAGGCGCATGAGAAGGAGGACACTGAAGTGGTCACACAGGAGAAGAGACTGACAACAGCCTAGAAAAGGCAGGGGAGGGGCAGGGCGTGTGAGGGACATGAAGAGACGCTGTGGCTGTCAGCCTGCAGAGCACACAACAGTGGGGCCATCGAGAATGGACATGGATTTCTGCTCCAAAATGAAAATTCTGCTAATTTTCCGCAGCGTGGGTGCAGAGGCCACGGGAGATTGGCACGGGAGTGTGAGCGGCAGGGGGTGACCAGGGGGCAGGTGTCACTCAGGGAGCAGGCAGAAGCAAACACACGAAATGAACATTCTTGTCTGAAACCAGCCGAGCTGATTCATCACGATGCTTTATTTTACCCAGCAGTGAGAACACAGCTCAGGGATCCACTTTATGAGAGACGGTCTTTCTGGCCTGCTGATGCATAGGAACCAGGCTGGCGGCTATGACACAGGGGTAGAGCAACGGCTGCACAAGCTTGAGGACTTGGCTCTGAGGCCCAGAACGCAGTGAAAAGCTGGAGATGCTTGCCTGTGTCCGCAGTCCCAGTGTCTCACACAGTGAGGCAGCCGGTGAACAGAGGAGACTTGGCCAGAAGCCGTCAGGCCAGCAAGCCCATGGGGTAGCAGCAACAAGAAAGATGCTGCTTGCACCAAGTAGGAGGGTAGAAGTTATCCTCCTCCTCTACAAGTGTCCCGTAGCACCAGCGTGTGCTGCACTCTCTGACACAACTAAAAACAAAAACATCTTCACTGATCTGCTCCACCCATCTGCCTCTCCCTGGCCTTTATATCCAGGTCCTGGAGTCACAGAGCAGGTTGGTGACCAAGAGTCCAGGAAAACCACCCTCTCCTGTAAGATTCAGCTAACAAGGGGAGCGCTCACACGAGTCTTGAACTCACGGCTGTTGTCCTGCCACAGTGTTTTGGGCTGTGTTATAGGGAAGGTATGGGCTACGCAGACTGGGAAGAATAGGGTGGTTTCAGAACAAGGTCATGAGAAAGAATTCACTGACTGGCCTTTTAGGGGAAAACTGGATCATGATGGAGGGAACACGGAGATTCCACCCTGGTCTGTAGAACCTTAAGGCCTGACCTTCTACAGGTGAAGCCTGTCTGGCTTTGAAGAGTCTGGGGTAAAAATGGAGAAGAGTTCGCCACCTGCTGGGGATCTTGGGAAAACCTGAGGGCGCTGGGACTTTAGTTTCCCACCTGCTGAAGAAGAGGAAGGAACATTGGTTCAGCTTTGTTAAACCGAGGGTTTCAGAAAGGCGCAGGCAATGGGGCGGAAAGTCCCAGCATCCCATGGGCCTGGGGATGATGACATGGAAATTTCAGGGCTCTGCCCCACCATATGCTGTCGCCGATGCTCACTTCACTGTCCTAGAGTACCAGAGCTCGCCTGAGGGCCCGCTAAAGAGGAGCAGAACAGGTCCCCGTTGGTCCTCCCAGCCCCCAAGTGGCTGTCAGCGCCATGGTGGGTTCCTCCTTACCCGGGCCAGCAGGGCTCAGCCTCCAGTCTCCAGCGGGAGTCCCTTGCAGGCAGAGGACCTGTGCCTGCTGGATGATGCTCTCACAGAAAGACCACTTGCAGAGCCGTAACTCCAGAGTCAGGAAAAGAAGAAAAAACACGGTGACGCAGCACACGCCACTGCCCCGCAGGCTGTCCCCTAAAGTGGGGGGAAAGGCCTTGAACGCTGACCTGAAATCCGCCAGAACACAGCAGAGCTCCCGTGGTAAATGGCGGCTTCCTGTGGAAAGCTGACAGGCCGCCCTGCCCTCCTCATTTCCTCTTCAGGAAGGTCTGAGCACGCAAAGCATTGGGAGTCAGATGCTGGGCGGTGGAGGACGGCCCCGTCCCCCAGGTTCCAGAAAGCCCTCTTATGACTGGAAAGTGCTGGGCCCCGGATTCCCCCCATTAGCACCGAAGGTGAGCATCTGCTCGCCCCCAAGACCCACATGACCACCTTGTCTTTAGACCGGTCCCCTAAACGGGGGCAGAAAAGCACTGCTGGTCCCAGAGGGCCTGAGAGCCCCCTCAAAGGGCAGCTGAGCTCAGACATGAGACTGGGTGCTGACTGCCTCTTCTCTGCTGTGTGGAGCATTTCTTTACCTGACTGCACCTGTTAAGTATTGAACCTTGAGCACAAAACCCAGCTCTGGCTTATGCAGGTGGTTCTCATCTCAGAATTCCCCCGTGATGTTTTCTGTTGTCAGGGAAGTGTGCTTGGCTTTAGATTATGGATACTAGGATTTCAGGGGAGCTGAGAAGGTGACACACTAAGGGTGGGGCGGTGGGGAGAGTTTAAAAACCAGATAGATACAGTCCTCTGCATCCATTTTCAAGAGGAGACATTAACTCAAGCTGGGCATGGTGGCTTTTTCTTATCATTGTTTGTCAGGGATCTGAAGCAGGAGGATTGCCTTGAGTTAGAAGGCAGCCTAGGCCACCGAGTGAGACAGTCTAATAAGAAGCTATAGCTCTTCCTCCAGAGCATGTGGTAACACCTTTATTAGTGTCACTGTCCTTTCTCCTAATTGGTAGTGACCAGCTGTGTCTTTATCCAGAGGGAAATGAGCTCCCCACATCCTTGGGCAAGAGGAAGGTCTGCGATGGGAGGGGAGGGCTTCAACCTAAGTTAGAGCCTGTGTCCCTGAGGAGCAGGGTCTGACCTTCCCCATGTTTGCATTCCACCAGCTCCGACTGCTCTTCACCTGGAGAGGAAAAAGGATTTAAGGGGATAAACATCTCATAGCAAAGGGAGATAGGAAGACAAAGGAGTCTAAGGACTTACATTGTTTTTTTTTTTTTAAAGAAAGAAAAAGAGGAAAAGAGAAAGAAGGTAGGAAGGAAGGAAGGAAGGAAGGAAGGAAGGAAGGAAGGAAGGAAAAAAGAAAGACTTCTGAGGGATGGCTATGTTCCCGTTAGAGTTTTTCCATTTTGATTTTTATTCACCATTCGGCTTTTATGTTTTCACACAGTTTCAACCTAGCAGACAGCGCTGGAATGAGTTTGGTTTGGTTTGTTAGGGCAGGGTGGGGAGGAAATCAACAGACCCTGATCCATCCTGGCAGGTTGTAACTCTTCAGACAAAGCCAGAATCTCCCAGAAACCTAACTGTCAAGAGTTCACACATTAACACCCCTCCCAAACTAGGAATTGAACCCAGGGCCCTGAGCTAGGAACACTCGATCCTCCGGCTTCTGCCTCCTGAGTGGCAGGCATGTGCCATCAAGCCCATCGTGAAATAATTTCTTTGTTTAAAGAAAAAAAAATGAAAATTTTTTTGATAGATTCCAAACTAGATATCTATTTTCACAGAGAAACAAATTAAACCCAAAGAAGCCACGTGCCTGTGTTCTCTAGAAAGCAGGCAGTGACCCTTCTGTCCTTGTGATTGTTAATTAGGGAAGCCAATTTCCAGGCCCTGGGCTTTGGTTTGAGCACAGGGAAGAAACTCCTGGCCAGCTATCTCATTAGAGATCTCTGTGGAAGGGAGGACAGGGGGACCCTAAGAGCCTCAGCTGCTGGGTGACTTCAAGAAAAGAACTTTCTAGACACAACAGGGCAGGTGCACACATGATCACGGAGGCTGTGGCAGCACGCCCAACACACGAGCAAGTGCAAGCCAGACATAAATGCCCCCTCTAAGAAACTAGTCACAAATTTTAACTCCTGGGGGAAGGAAAATCGATTCTCTTCAATGAAGTGACATTGGGCATATCAGCCACACCCAGGGCAGCCTCATGCTCAGGAGTATTGGCCAACAAATCCAGCTTCGTGCTGCTGTTAAGACATAAAACAAACAAGCAAAACCATGAAGTTCTGAGAGGAGGGAGGTGGTGGGGACTTGGGAGGACTTGGGGAAAGTAAGAGAATATGACCCAAATTTATTATATGAAATTACCAAAGAATACGTTTTTTAAAAAGAAAAGAAAATGCTTGTTCTCTTGTGCTGTGACTTTGTCCCCATTTACAAGCTACCGGGAGTATTGCTGTTTTAAGGGAAGGATGACCCACAGGGATGATGAGAAGGTCTAAAGGAAAACTTTAAACAATTTTATTTTTTAAAACTCTGAATTATATAGTTAAAGTTGAGACTCATCACCTCCGAAGCCTTTGCAAAGCTGATACCGTGTTTCCCGCAGTACTGCGAGCTCTGAGCAGAGATCTAAGGATTCCTTTTTAAAAGATTTTCTTCCTATTAAAACATCTTCTAAGACCAGCATTATCTGCTGTTCTGGTCCCCAATGGCCTGAGGCTCCTTTCTGTAGACCAGCAGGTAGATCAGGAAGGCCACACTCAGGAAAATAGCCACGCCCCGTCTCCAGCTCTTCCTGTAAGATTTCTGCCATTCCCACAGCCCAGTTAGCAGCGTGGTGCGCAGGGGCCTCTGCTTGCGTCTTGCCACCATCTCTGCCACCTTGATGACTTGGTCCTGGGGGCTAGAGTCCCGCAGGGTCCTCACCAGATCATACACTTCATTGGAGTAGTACGCGCCCCCGTGCTCCCTCACCAGGCCAGCGACCAGGCCCAGCAGCTCCTCAGCTTGTGCCTCGCGCTCGGGGCCAGTGGTTCGGTTGTTTAGGGCGCACACGCGGCCCCCGCACTCAGCCACCAGCTCCCGCAGCGCGCGATTGTCTGTGCATCGCACGTAATCCTGCAGAGACTCTCCTGCCAGGTCCTCCTTGCGAGTGAACACCACAACAGTCCGCGCCATCACCTTTTCCCCGAACACCCGCTTTACCCCGGCCAGCACCTGGCTGTCCTGAGTGGTGAAGCGACCCAGCTGGGTGACTAGCAGCAGCACGTGCGGCCCGGGCGAAGTCAGTAGGAAGCAGTGGGCTGTCTCCGAGTACGCAGGGTCCGTCTGTTTGACCTCAGAGCTGAAGATGTCCGGGGTGTCCACCACCTCTACATACCAGCTGGCCCATTTCCTGTTGGCCCAGGAGCAGGATCTGGTAACAGGCACAGCCCCCAGCTTGGATACAAAGCACGTCCGGCCCAGGATGGTGTTACCAGTGGCACTCTTGCCGGTCCCGGTCCTACCTACCAGGATGAGCCTCAGTGGGGGCCCCCTTGGGACCTGTGAATCCATCTCCAAGCCTGAGGGCCAGATAGGGCAACACTGAGTCAGTCACGGCTTTTCCCTGGGGCTTGTCTATGTTCTAACCTTCAACTCTAAAGGGAACAAACCGCCTGCCTGCTCCCCTTGGAAGCTGATGCTCCCATCTGCTCTGGGCTCTCAGAGCTCAGGCTCCTCCCGGTCTTTCCTCTCTGCCCTTGTATTCTCTGCACCTGTAGGTGCTCCCGCTGCCTTTCAGAAAGAGTCCATTATAACTCCTGGGTCTTCCAGGATCTCTGGTCCTGCACACAAAGGCCGACCTGATGCTGATTTGACCCTAATGTTCCCCCCACAGATGCTGGTCATCGAGCACAGGGAGCCCTCAGTCCCAGGCAAAGGTTGGATAGCAGCCCACCAAGTGCTTGTGTAAGGGCAGGAAGTGCTCAGGCTAGGGCACACCTCTCCTATGGAAGTGGAGACAATGTGGGCCTTTCCCCCGGCTGTTAGAGAGGAGAGTTCACCTGCTGCTTCCCTCTTTCTCCTCTCTTGTCTTAAGCTGGCTCCTTAAAGAGAAAGCCCCCCTTTGGATAATATTTTGTTACATTTTATCTATGGGGCACCTATCACTGTGTCCTATGGAAGCTAAAGGTCAAGTTTCAGGAGTTGGTTCCTGAAGAGTCCAAGAAATAAATGTGGATTCCAAAAATGAGGAATATATATATATATATATATATATATATATATATATATATATATATATATAGTTGCAAGTCTGGGAGAATGAGAACAGACTATCATCAGCAGCTTTTCCAGCAGATCAAGGATCATTCACTCACAGGGAGCTGTTTTCTCAGATGTTTGGGAAGCTTAGGTCATTTTACGACTGGCTGTTTCATTTACAAGACCAGAATGCCCCCCTATAAATTTAGAATGGTGTCCTGGCCAGTCCTGATAAACGACAGAGGTGAACTGAGCTAACCTTTAGGAGACAGAGATAAGGTGACCTTTGGGTCAGATACTGTCTCCGTTATGGACAACTGGCACCAGAGCAGGGTATTTTATGGGATACATCTGGTCAAGAGACTAGCTGACCGGACTAAGATCTCAGACCTCCTTATCACAGCTGTCAAATTGATGAAGTATACCTTGTGAGAAAACCTGGGAACAGACAAATGGGACTGTCCCCAAGATGACCCAAGCCCCTACCAATAGAATTACTGTTACTAAGCCCCCTCCCCATGTAACCTGTAAACCTATAAAAGCTGAATAAAGAGTTGGATCAGTGTGATCAGTTGGCGAGACCTGCTGATTCACCCACAGACGCCTGTGAAATTAATAAAATAACCTCATGCTAATTGCATCTGTTGGTTTGGGTCATCGAGTTAAGGGGGAAATCGCCACCCTTGAAAACGAGGGTCTTTTCATTTTGGAGGTCCCACCGAGATGCATTTTGAAGCCCCCCTACTCGATAACCCACTGAGCCAAACAGGAGGTAAGAGCCGGCCATATGTGTCTCTTTGTGTCCTTTACGTCTGTTAGTCTGTTATGTGGTTGTGACTTTTGAAGTCGTTTGTACGTACAAGCGCTCCGTAGGCTAGGTGAAGGAGGGAGCTGACGGGTTCCGTACTCCTCACTAGCCACCCTTGGCAGACGTGCCAAGGATGTCGGGAGCCCGACTTTTCGGGGCTCGATTCGTATCTGAGAGTGAACAGGCCACTCTATTGGAGAGCAAGGGAGATGTAGTCTTGCCTCCTCAGTCTGAGAGCAAGAGAGATGTAGTCTTGTCTTCTCAGTCTGAACTTTTGCTTTGGGCCGCGCGGCTTCTGGCCTGTGTCTATGTTGTGTCATGTCTTTGTTTTTTGTATATATGTTTGTACTCGAGTCTAAATCTGGTACCATAGGGCAGTAAGTAACCACCTCTCTGACCCTAACTCTAACTTTAGAGAAAAGCTACAGACCCAGCTGTGAAAATCCGATAAGCTGGCGGTCTGCCCCCTTTCCCCACCTCTATAGGCTGTGCCTCGCCAAGGCTGCGCTACTAAATCGCCCTGCTTCCTGACCGGCTCCGTCGTCCCCGCGCCCACCACCCGGCCTGGCGACGTAGCTCGGAGCCCCGGCCTCCCCCGCCAGCGCGCCGATGGGTGCCTGAGTGAGGCGGCTCGAGCCTTTCCGTATCAGCCGAGCGCGCCCCTTGTTGGGGAGGGGACAGCGGCGGTGGCTCTGCGAACCCCTACTGCCCCACCACCTTCCTCTGCTCGCGACTATGGCGTGCGCTGTGGCTCTCTGGGACTCGCCCTGGGACTGCTGCTGGCACTGGCGCCCAGCATTCTCCGGAGCTCAAGTCTCTGGGGGAGGGAGCGGAGCCGGGGCGGAACACCTGGCCCCAGCCAGGAGCAAACTTTGCTGCCGTCAGGCAGGGTAGAGGGGGGAAGGGGAGGACGGGGCCAAGTCGGAGGAGGGAGCACCGCAGCCCCAGCCTCTTTGCGCAAGTTCCCGTGCACCAAGCTGTTGGGTTCTCCAGGCCCGACCCTGCTGGCGTTCCCTGGCCCAGCAGCCGCCACTTCCGCTGTCACCACAGCGAAAAGGTAGGCACCGAGGAGGCTCACCAAGGGCGAGGAGCCCTCGTTGTAGGTGCAGGCGCCAGGATGCTCAAAGTTCTAGCATCATCGCCAGAGCCCAAGGTGCATAATTCTCCCCTTAGCGCTGGGGCGGGCACTGAGCCTCGGACTAGCCCCACTCCACAGGGGAGCTCACTCCACAGGGAGAGCCATCTTGGCTGTATTAAAACCAAACAAAGGCTTTGGCTGGAGCATCCAGGAGAGAGGAATGCTTGCCCCCTGAAGTCCCTGTGCTGAAAGTGACTCCCTTGCTCCAACATGTCTCCATTCTGACCTGGAGTCCACCAACACCGTGCAGGAGGACTGGGGGAAGGAGGGCTGCCTTAGATAATCCAGAATGCTCCCTCCCTCTATAGTCAATACCAAGGTCTTCCCAGCTCCTACTGACAGGTATGTCTTCAAGGGACTTCCTCTTCTACTTCTGCCCACTGCCCATGTGAAAAAGCTAGCATTTCTCAGCGCCACCTCAGCCAGGCCTGATGCTCCCCAATCCTTGGGCCTAGTGTGAGGACTCAAGAGATGCCTCCGTGGTGAACAATGTGATATCCCCGAGGAACTGAGTTGAGGCTTCCAGGTGGCCGACCAATCCTGACCTGACAAGTTCCCTAGAATGGATTCCTCATGGGGCCTCTCATGGTTTACTAGCTTTCCTCCCAGCCTATTGTGTGGGCTTGGACTTACTGTAGTATGTAGACACCAGCCAAGTCAGTCATTGACCATTCCCTCCCCAGTCTCTTTTTGGGGGTCTATGGGAATGTGCTAGCTAGAATGCTGGGGGTACTGAAGTAGGGTTATGGGAAGCTTATGACAGTACATCTAGGAGCTCACTGTGGATGGCTGAGGCTGGAGCCAGGTCCTGGAAGGATCCCCAGTGGGGTTCCCTGTGGGGTCTCCTTTCCAAAGATAAGGCTTGCTCACCCTGGAAACTAAGGTGCTAGGGAATGAATGGCAGCCTCCCTTCAGCAAATGCCATATAAAGCCTTGTGCCAAGGATTTATGGCCCTTGCCTGGGGGAGATAGCTGGTGCTAGCGCCAGGGTCATGGAACTAAGGCCTCCTGTGGAGACACACGTGCCAGCAAGATCCAAGCTGGTGCTAATTCCTCCCCACAAGACCCAGTATGCCTGGGAACCAGAAGTAGGTTGTTTCTCTGGAGTCAGATACCCTATTAGAAAGCAAAAGTCCCCTAAAGAGCCTGGACCTCTTCATTTTGACAGCCAGGACTGGGTATGACAGCAGATGAGAGATTGCAAGTAAAAGTAACCCTAAGGCGAATGTGGATTCAGGAACAGGTAGTAGGGCAAGCCAACATCAGAAGGGCCTCCCAGCCCTGATAGCATCTTTCTTCTAGGGATGCTTTGTTCCAGTCATAATGTGTTATGTCCAGGATAAAGCTTCTGGTTTAAAAATTTAAAAAGTTAAGCTGAGTCACTTAAAAAAAAGTGCTTATAAAAAAAAAAAAACTACAGATTATTGGTTTCTATAGCTCTTACTACGCAGTGTGTCCAGAGAAAAATAAATTCCCAGCTCTGTTTAGATGGATACAGAACTACACTGTCTTTAAGAACTATTGCTGTAAAAGCCCTGGCCGGAGCCAGGGCCATGTAAACAGCCTAGCTGAGCTTCTAAGTCAGCCTATGTTTAGATCTGAGTTTGGCACTTGACTGCTTGCAATGCTTGTGATAAGATGGGGGTTCTGAGTTGCCCCACATGGCAAAGATCAACTAGAGCTTCTCACCCCCCTACAGCCACAATGATGATGTTGCTAAATGATAAAATTGAGTTAAAATGATTCTTTTGATTCTTTATGTTTATGGCTATTTAAAAACATGATGTTTCTCATTTATTATTGATATAAAGGATGTACAATTTGGGTTGTTTTTAGGTTCTGTCTATGATGAAATAAGTTTGCTATGTAAAATAGGCTCAAAAGGGATATTGCTACGTTTTTAAGGTAATATGTTACCTAATTCTGAAAATTCGCCATACTAATGTTCAAAGTATATATCATTATGTACTAATGTTCAAAGTAGCTGTATCAGTTTGCATTTTTACCAGCAATGGAGGATTTTTATCCCACATTCTCGTAAATGAAAATTGTCAAACAATATTTTTAATCTTGGTCATTTTTATAAGGATAAGATAAAATCTCAAAGTTGTTTGATTTGTATTTCCCCAATAATTAAGGATATTATATTCAAGCAAATTTTAAATACCTTTTAATTATTTTAAGTTCATTTGTTGAGAGTTTACTGTCTTGGTCTGTAACATAATTTTATTAGAATATTTGTTTTTATGAGGATTAAGCTTCTAAGTTCCTTATATGATTTTAAAATATTGATAAAGATACCTTCTTGTTCTACAGGCTGATATTATGTTCTGTTAATTATACCCTTTGCTATACCAAAAAGCTTCTTAGTTCCGGAGATCTCATTTATTGATTGTTTTTCTCAATGTCTATGCCACTGAGGCTGTGCTTAAAATTGTATTTAAAATCTTTTTCTTCTATGAGGTTCAATATTGTTGGGTTTATGTTAAGGTCTTTGATTCGTTTGGATTTCAGCTTTGTGCATAGAGGTAAATATGGATCTATTTTCTTCTTCTACATGATGATGTCTAATTAATTCTTAAAGGGAAAAACTGACAGTCATAACAGCCGGGCTCATGACAAAAGAGGAGGGGCTGCAAGGCACCCCACTAATTTGGCCAAGGTAAGAGAGGTTCTCCAGGGTCCAGTTAAAAATCTGTGTTCCTTAAATGATTAATAAAAGTTTACAGACATTTTACCCAACCTCTGAAGGTCAACAGACAGCGGTAGCCATGGCCTTCATAGAACAGTTAGTATCAGATATAGATACCTTACAAAATTTGGGGAGACAGAGAAAATATTAAACTAGAGACAGAGAAAGTAAAAAAAAATGGCAGGACTCAGACAGATAGGGAGACTGGGCAACAGAAGATTAAAGACAAATAAAGACGGACAGAGGCACCCCTTGGACAGAGGCCAATGTGCTTATAAAAAGAAAAGGACATCAGATACCTCTATAGATCTTCTAAGGGACACAAGAACTGAGTACTCTTTAAAAAAATGGTTAAAACAACCATCGAACAAACTGGACATCTTACGAACTATAAATTTAAAAAAGGACAAATAAATGACTCTTTCCTCCCTGGTCACCCCTGAATATATGATCAAAGCCTTTTGTTGACCAAACAAGGGAGTTCTGCTTTCCCTGCTGTTCTCAGTTTTGCAGGAGACTGCTTGTCTGCTTCTGCCACGCCCTCCTCACCTAGGATGACCACCTCCCCCTGCCATCACCATCGGAGAAATCCTCACCTACCAACTGCCTTGGTGCCACACTTGCCCTGAAGCCGGCATGAGCCCTGGCTGCTCACCCTGCAGTCTTGCTCCCCTCACCCATGTCAGACGGTGATAGAGCGCTCACGATGCTACTACAGGTGCCTTCCTTCACCGGCTGCTGCTCCTGTGCCCTGCTCACGTCGATGGACTATGGATCCTACCAGCATCTACAGAAAGGACAGGTGGCTGGCAGAGCGGCAGGCTGAGCTGTGCCAGGCAGAGCCGGAAATGATGGCGAAGCTCTCCTGGGGCACAAGGCTGGGAGTCCTAGCTGAGCAGGTATACAAAACTGAAGGTAAGCAGAAGGCGGGGGCAGCAGTGACGGACAGAAAGCAAATGATCTGGGCCAATAGCCTCCCTGAAGGGATGTCGGCAGGCCCAGAAAGCTGAACTTATGACTTTGGTACAAGTTCTATGATGGCAGAGAAAGAAGATAGCCATCATACATTGACCAGGACTGAGACCGCCAATGTAATGGCTAAGAAGATCATAAAAATCTCCCCGAGGTTTGGGATGCCCAAGGTAATCATGTACAATAATAGACCTGCCTCTATTGCCCAGGTAAGTCATTGGGGATCAATTGGAAATAGTGCTTACCAACTCCAAAGCTCAGGTCAGATAGATAGAATAAATAAAATTCTAAAAATATTTTTTTACAAATTAACATAATTGGCCCTGGAGACCGGCAAAAAATGACTGGACAGACCTCCCTCCCCCTGTCCTGTTCTGGGTTCAAAACACCCAGGACTACATGGATTAACCCCTTTTGAGATCCTGTACGGAGGTCCTCCTCCAGCCATAACTTTCTTTGATTCTGATATTGCTGATTATGCCACCTCCCCTACCCTACAGACCCTCCAGTTGGTGCAGCAAGAAATCTAAAAGCCCCCGACAGCTGCCCACCAGGACTCAGATCGGGTTCCTGTCACCCCTCACCCCTTCAAGATAGGCGACAGCGTTTGGGTCCGGAGACATCAGACAAAAACTTTGAAACCACGGTGAAAAGGTCCATGCACTGTACTCCTGACCACCCCAACTGCTCTGAAGGTGGACGGAATTGCTGCCTGGATCCACGCATCGCACGTCAAAGCACCTCATCGACAATCCGGATCCAGGATCACTATGAAAGCTCCAGTGCACCCAAAACCCGCTAAAGATAAGACTTGTCAGGGCTTAATATTGATCACAACCCTGGCCCTCCTTGCCCTAGATGCCAGGGTCTCGGGGAGCCCTCACATACCAAAAAAACTTACTTGGCAAGTGTTCTCCCAATTGGGGGACATGGTCTGGTCTGTCACTGGCCTTCACCCTCCAGGGCCTGGTGGCCTAGTCTTAGCCCTGATTTTTGCCAGCTGGCCGCGGCGCTTGAGACATGGGGCATAGCTGTTTTTAAATATGATCAGCTAACACTTAATATGGAACAACCTCAGGAGGCGATGGGATAGAAGGCTGTTCCAATCTTATTAGGCGACTTCTTCTTGCTCCACTTGATTTTTATGTCTGCCCCTGGGATGGGAGAAATCAGGCTACTGCCCACCGATGTGGAGGCCCTGGGGAATATTTTTGTGCTGCCTGGGGATGCGAAACCACAGGTGATGCGTATGGGAACCCATCCTCCTCCTGGGATAAGATTATAGTCCGCCGTGGATAAAAAAAGCCTCCCCCCCTTGAGAAAATACTAAAAACAGGGAACTGCAGGCAAGGAACAGGTGAATGGTCCTGCACCTCGGGATACTGTTTACCCCTTAACATTTCTTTTACTCCCCAAGGATAAAGGGACCACCTCGCCTCCTAATGCTGGGGAGAGATTGTACGATCTGATAGAGGGAGCATACTCGGCCATTAACTTCACTCAGCTGGAGTTAACACAAGCCTGCTGGCTCTGCCTGGCCCCTAGTCCCCCTTATTATGAAGAAATAGCCATAATTGGAAATATAACTTATGCTAACAGCATCCCAGAGGTCTGCAAGCATCAGAACATACACAAGTTAACCCTCCCTCAAATAGAAGGACAAGGAACATGCTTAGTAAGTGTGCCCCAAGCCTATCAGCCTTTTTATAACCACACACTGACATTCCCCAAGGAAAACTATTACCTGCTCCCCCCTCCAGGGACATTGTGGGCTTGTAATCCGGGCCTAACTCCGTGTGTGTCAACCCAGGTCTTTGACCAAATTGCAGACTATTGTATACTGGCACAGATACTGCCCCACATTATCTATCATGCCCCAGAGACTGTTATGGACTTTTATGAAGGCAGTTCCTGCTCCAAAAGGGAACCCATTACGTTGACCTTGGCTATGCTGCTGGGGGTAGGAGGGGTTGCTGCAGGAATAGGAACAGGGGCTGCTGCACTGGTACAAGGCAACAAGCTGGCCTACCTTCAGGACATCGTTAGTGCAGATCTGCAGGCCCTTAAAAACTCCCATCTCCCTGTTAGAAAACTCTCTTACTTCCCTGTCTGAAGTGGTTCTACAAAACAGGAGGGGACTAGATCTGCTGTTCCTTAAAGAAGGGGGCTTATGTGTGGCCCTTAAGGAAAAATGTTGTTTCTATGCAGACCATTCTGGAGTCATCCAGGATTCCATGGCTAAGCTTAGGGAGTGTCTCAAACAGAGACGCAGAGAATATAAAACACAACAGGGCTGGTTTGAAGGATGGTTTTATAGATCTCCTTGGTTGACCACTTTAATCTCCACAATTATGGGACCCCTTATAATTTTGCTCTTGATTCTGACCTTTGGACCTTGTATCCTTAATAGGCTAGTTCAGTTCATGAAAGACAGATTATCTGTAATATAG
Source organism: Arvicola amphibius (assembly GCF_903992535.2). Taxonomy (NCBI): domain Eukaryota; kingdom Metazoa; phylum Chordata; class Mammalia; order Rodentia; family Cricetidae; genus Arvicola; species Arvicola amphibius. The sequence goes on from NC_052048.2 coordinate 149,689,217, forward strand.
ACTATGGTTCTGGCCCAGCAACTAACCCAACCAGGGAACAAGAACAATGGGTTTAAAAATCTATTCCCAAAAAAAAAAAAAAAAAAAAAAAAAAAAAAAAAAAAAAAAAAAAAAAGGGAGAAATGAAGAGTCCAAGAAATAAATGTGGATTCCAAAAATGAGGAATATATATATATATATATATATATATATATATATATATATATATAGTTGCAAGTCTGGGAGAATGAGAACAGACTATCATCAGCAGCTTTTCCAGCAGATCAAGGATCATTCACTCACAGGGAGCTGTTTTCTCAGATGTTTGGGAAGCTTAGGTCATTTTACGACTGGCTGTTTCATTTACAAGACCAGAATGCCCCCCTATAAATTTAGAATGGTGTCCTGGCCAGTCCTGATAAACGACAGAGGTGAACTGAGCTAACCTTTAGGAGACAGAGATAAGGTGACCTTTGGGTCAGATACTGTCTCCGTTATGGACAACTGGCACCAGAGCAGGGTATTTTATGGGATACATCTGGTCAAGAGACTAGCTGACCGGACTAAGATCTCAGACCTCCTTATCACAGCTGTCAAATTGATGAAGTATACCTTGTGAGAAAACCTGGGAACAGACAAATGGGACTGTCCCCAAGATGACCCAAGCCCCTACCAATAGAATTACTGTTACTAAGCCCCCTCCCCATGTAACCTGTAAACCTATAAAAGCTGAATAAAGAGTTGGATCAGTGTGATCAGTTGGCGAGACCTGCTGATTCACCCACAGACGCCTGTGAAATTAATAAAATAACCTCATGCTAATTGCATCTGTTGGTTTGGGTCATCGAGTTAAGGGGGAAATCGCCACCCTTGAAAACGAGGGTCTTTTCAGTTCCCTCCTTGCATCAGTGGGCTCAGGGGTTGAAGTCAACCAGTCTTGGCTGCTTGTGCCTTTACCCACAGTCATCTCCCCGACCCCCCCAAAAGTACTAAATACGCAGTTAGCCCTCTATTCTAACACTGGAGACCTGGTGAGTGAGGCTCACTCTAGTCCTGGGTTTCCCATCCTCTGTGTCGTTTTTGTGGAGACCAGAGTAGGTTTAGGATCCTCCTTTGTGCTGTGGGAACCAGTGACGGGGAAGGGGGGGGGTCAAAGCTGTGAGCTTCTCTCAGCAGGGCAGGTGCAGGGACACAGTCAAATGGGTCCTGCTGTGTCATCCCAGGGACTTCCAGATCCGAGGATGCTCCACCCACTTCCTACCCTTTAGTGCCCACACCAGCTGGGATGCATCAAGAGAAGGGCTGTTAGTTACCATAGGTGCTTTCCTCGTCTCTTGCCGTCTTCCTTCCTCCCATGCTTCTCAGGACTCTCAGTCACGATTTACTCACTCATGCGCTCATTCCTGCAGACGGGCAAAACCAGCCACAATGTCAGGCTAAGTCTAAAGAGCAGGGGACACTGCAATGCAAAGCAAGGCTTTAGGGGCCAGGTGAGCAGAGACATGGTGGGTGCCTTTCGTCACCACAGGAAAATCTGCTGTTCCTTCTTATCGAGAGCATCTGGATTTTTGAAGAATAGTTTCTGGGGGGACCAGAAAGACGGCTGCAGTGCTAGCTTGACAACCTGAGCTTGCTCTCCTGAGCCCAGTAAAGATGAATGGAGAGAACCAGCTCCACGAAGTTGTCTTATGAGTTTCTGAGCCCTTTTCTTTAAGCAACTTCCCTTCCACCAAAGAAGTTCTGACTGTACAGTTATTTGATACACAAGCACGCTCTGGTTATGTGTGCTTGGTACCAGAAGTCCCTAAGCACAAAGCACAGTGTCCCCTCAGTCTGCTGCTCCAGCCTCATTTCCAGTGGGCAGGCCTCAGTCTCTCCAGCCCTCTCGGGCTTTTCTCTGGCGAGAGTTCTTCTCCCACATTCTTGTCTGAGTGCTTATCTGCATTCCTCCATCATTTCAGGCCTTTGTCAGCGAGCTGCTTGGCCAGCAAGGAGACCTGATTGGCTACCAGAAGATCCATCATTCATTGGAGTGAGTGAGTGGCTGAACCACGGCAGCAGCCGGGAGAAGGACCACAGACATTCCCCAACCACCCCCTACACTTCCTGGTCTTCCTGCAGGGGCTATTTTCCCCCCCGGATACTGCCTCTCTCTTCCTGTCCCTTCCCAGCTTGCACCCAGAACACCCCCCCTCATCCTCCCGTCTTCAGGGCCATAAAATCCAACAGCTCAGCCTGTTTGGGGCACTGGGAGCAGGTATTGAGTGCACCCAGAGGGGTGGGAGTTCCTTTGTTTCAATAGCCTGCCTGCAGCAAGGTAGGCCTTTTGCTTGTGAGCTGCCTGGCCAGCAAGGAGAATTGAACTTCTAAAAGAAGACCCATAGGGGATTATTCGGAGGAAGAAATGGGCAGGCGCCAATGCAAGAATTCCTCCAACAATTTGAAAAACAACATGAAAGCACCAGAACCCAGCGAACTTAACAACAGGAGGACCTCCATCATTTCAGAATCTGTCTCTTTGTCTCCACTAGGGGTGATGGGTTTCCTCCCACATTCCCCACTGTGGGCACCACACACACAGAGAGAAGGAAGATGTTAACTCAACACCCTGTCTCCAGAGAGGGGCTTTAGGAATAGGTTGGGTTAACACCTCTTCCCTCTCCCCAAAGCCTTTAGTAGAACTGTGTGGTTCTGTGTCTCTGTTCTGGGTGCGGGAATCAGCAAATTCCCACAAATGATGCAGAAATGAAGAAGCAGCCACAAGACTGAGAACAGCGAACAAGACTTCTGCAGGAGCTCGAAGACCTTGTCGTGGGGGGAAATGAGGAAGGGTGTGCATGGACTCAGGGAAGGCCAGGGCAGGCCCCCAGGACTCCCCGGAGCTCAGAGTAGAAGCCAATGGTATTTTCAATGTTTTTTAAGAGAAAAGCAAACACTGAATGAAATCTTGGGTGACTAATGGCTTTTATTATCTGGGAATATAAAGCAAGAACAGAGAGCTCGGGAGTTATCTAGTTTCTTTCTTGCCTTGGTGTTTCTCGGAAATACTTAGGTATTCCCCTGGACATCGCATCTCTTGGGCCCGTCCTCGGTGGTTCTGCTAGAACACGCGGATCGTTCCTCATGGGGGTTAATCCACACCCAGCGTTTGAAAACGAGTTATTTCTCCAACTCTTCACTATAGACATGAAAAACTGTGAGGTCCCTATAGCTGGAGCGGGACAAACCAATCAGGAAGCAAAGGTTTAAATGACAGGTGGGGGCAGGGTTTGATGGCCAAGTTTCATTCCTCCGAGGTGTGTTAGAGCCCCCCCCCCCACGCACACGCATACAGGTGTGAGAATAAGAGACTTCAGAGGGGCGCAGACTTGGCACATCAAGACTGGCCTTGAAGGCATGGTTTATAGAGACAGAGCATCTTCTGCATTTGTTGAATGTGCAGTTTGAGGAATGGTATCTTCTAAACCACGCTTTGCTCCTGGAATGGGGTCTAGAAGAGGCTTCTCTTACCGCATGAAAGAAGTTTGGGAAGAGACAAGATCTGCCCATCAAGAATTTGTGTACTCCTAAGACTTCCTCCAAACTTGCTCAAGTTGAAACCCAGACCACCCCACAGGCGCCTGGACACCTGCTCTTGCCTGCGCCGCATGCACTTGCATGGTATGCTCCTGCGTAGTGCTTTGTAAAATGCCGGTGTGTAAGCAGCAGACACTGCTCTCAGCCCAGCCCCCTCTCCACCCTGGCTCACAGGCTCAAGCTCACCTTTCTTGTTGACAGACTTTAAAGTGACCCAGAGAAGCCACAGAGAACTCCTGCTTTCCCTTCAGCCATGAGTAAAGAGGTCTCTTGGTGCTGAGGGCGGAGCAGAGAGGAAGTCACTAGGCGCCCTGGGTCCCTGAGATCAGGAAACCCAGAGAAAGGCCGGATGATGACGGCTTAAAGAGACAGAGACATTTGCCATGCAGCTGTGGTCTTGGCATTTCCATATAGAATCAAGCACTGTGACCAAGGGGTGTCTGTGTCCAGCGGGGTCCGTAGCATCAAACATGGTGCCAGAGCCAAGGGGGGGGGGGAAGGAAGATCTAGGACTCCGAGGTCTCACTCTGTCCTAGACTTGGTTACTGCTAATCTTCAGTTCTCTTTTGCTCTTTAACGATTTCTCTTACATGAATTAGATTCCAGGTTGAGACAGGAGGATGACAAATCTAAAGGCATTCTAGGGTACTTAAAAACACCCCCCCCTACTTGCCAAGTGTGGTGGTGCATGGCTTACTTACTCTCAACACTTGGGAGTAGAGGCAGGTGGATCTCTGTGATTTTGAGGTCAGCCTGGTCTACAAAGCAAGTTCCAGGTCAGCCAGGGCTACACAGAGAAACCATATCTCAAAAAACAAAACCAAACCAAAACAAAACAAAAGACCCTCATATCAAAAAAGACAAAACACCAAAGACTAGGGGTGTAACTCATTGATAGAGCATTTACCTAGAATACCCAAGGTCCTGGGTTCTATACCCAGTACTTAAGTAAACAAAAAAGAGAAATTAAAAAAAAAAAAAAGAATACCTAATATCACTGAGGCTGATGTTGGCTATTAGTGATTAATTTTTAAATCTGTGCATGCAGACTTCATTCCTATTTCACTAAGTAAACACTTTTTATTCAGAGGTGTGAGCTATTTTTAAATATGTTTTAATTGTGATTGGAATAATTACATAATTTTTTCTTTTGCTCTATTAGTATTGCAAACTATGCTGTTTCTATATGTGTATCTGTGTGTGTATGTATCCTTGTGTATGTGTGCATGTGTGTGAGCATGTGTGCATGTGTGCATGCGTGTAAAGACTGGGCACCAAGGCTTGTGGGCTATTGAGGTGGGAGACAGAGCAGTGGTGAAAGGAGCCACTAGGGAGTCATCTTGAGATTTGTGGATGGGAAGGGAAGGAAAGAACAGGATTGGGCAAAGACAAGTTAGACTGAGACACAGTTACAACAAATGGTGACTCCACAAGGCACTCTACAGTTTGCACTGATCTTGAGACTGAAGAAGAGGGGACTGGATTTTATAACTCTGTCAGCTGGTTATTAAATGTAAACCTCCCCTGGAGAAAACACTTACCTAGAGGTGTCTCTCTTCAGCAGATGCAACCTCTGGGCAAGGGCAATAGCCAGACACTGGGGACTGCCAGCTGACCAGCTGGAGGGAAAGCCAGTCTCTGGGCTGTTCCTATAGGGTGGGCATGCTGACTTTTCTCTTGTTCCACCCTTTGAGCTGAAATGAGTCAGCAGGGCCTGCTGTGAACTACTGATTCACAACAGTTCATTTTATTCTTGTGGTGTAGAGCAATTCTGGGAAATGATTCAGACCACAGACATATTAATATACTATTGACAACCGTCTTGTGGTTTCTTGCACAGCCCTTGTTTGTGAAGAATTTCTGCTTTATCGCGCATTCTGCAATGATAGCAGCATTCCCAGGGCTCGTGAGGCTCCGATGTTTGGTTGTGCAGCTGGAGTGACAGGGAGACTATGCTCTACAGTTTAGTTCAGATGATTAACTATTGCCTGTATGTGGCCGGTAGCCACCATTTGAGCAGCAGTTATATTTATTTTTCAGGGCTGGGGATTGAACCCTGAGTCTAGCACATGCATGCTAGGCAATGGCTGTTGCAGTAAACTGTATCTCTGGCCCTTTTTACCTCTCATTTGAAGACAATGTCTCACTGAGTTGCCCAACCCAGCCTTGAATTTGCTCTGTAGCTGAGGCATGCCTTAAACCTGCCATCTGCCTGCCTCAGCCTCTCCAGCTAACTGGTATCACAGTCCTGCATTACAGGCCTCCAGGCTTGGTTAAGGCATACTTTTTAGCAAAATGATACAGAATACTGTAGGAGGGAAGAGGCACAGGTAAAGATGTGATAAAAATTGCAAAGCAAAAAGAACAAACGGATTTAATATTTTTAAAAATCCCAAGCTGTGGTGGAGAGATGCGTTACTAAGCTCCCTTGTAAGCTTCATTAGCCTGCTGTCCTTTGGGGAGGTTTAGACGTGGCATACTTTGTGAGGATTATGAGTTAAGAGGGTATTTAATCTGAACACACCCTGAAAATATCCAGACTCTCACAATAAGATCAATTGCTATCAGTTGCTCTCCCCACACCCACTCTTCCAGAAGAAACGCCACAGCAGCCAGCTGGCGGTGCTCTCCAGAGAAGGCGGCTCTGTGGCCTCTGATGGGAAGAGGACTCAGAATGCACACAGCCACCCCCTGCTTCTTCTGCAGAGGCTGCTTCATGTCACTTTGCTCTGAATCCTGAGACTTTGCATGCTGGGAAGTAAAGCGGTTTTGCTGTGAACGGACAGCATATTGCTGGCTGTCAGAGTTTCACAGGAGAGACAGGTGCAGAGTCCACACTCCCAGAGGCAGTTGTGAGAGCGCAGTGATGTCACTGAGAGGCGGGTGCTGCCAGCACAGGAAGCACAAAGATGTGTCTCTTGTGAGTTTTCCATCTCTGATGTCGGGTGTCGGTCACTGTCCTTTTCTTGAGGGTAAGGGTCATGATGTAAAGACAGTGGCCACTTCCTTGGATCAGCTCATGGACAAAGCTTGGCCAGGGACAGTGCCATGTCCTGCTCCAGTGTGCCATTCTCACGCTGCACAGACAGCCATCTCCTCCTCACCCTAAACCTCCTTTAAATGCATGCTCAGGAGTGGATGAACACATATTAGGTGGTCCTTTTTATTTGTGAGTTAGGGGCTGGAAAGATGGCTCACAATTAAGAGCACTTGTTACTCTTGCAGAGGTGTGGGTTCATTTCCAAACATCCACATAATGGCTCAGATCATTTAAAACTAACTATTCATAACGCAGTTCCAGGGGATGCACTGTCCTCTTCTGACCTCTTCACTCTCCTGCCATCTGCCCTCTTCTGACTGCTTCCCTCTCCTGACCTCTGACCTCCACCCTCTCCTGCCCTCTGCCCTCTTCTGACCTCCACCATCTCCTGACCTCTGCCCTCTCCTGACCTCTGACCTCCATGGGCACCAGGCTTGCATGTGGTACACATATATACATGAAGACAAAAACACTCAAACACATTTTAAAAGTCTTTATTTGTGAGTTAATGTGATGTCATTCTTCATAAGAACCCACTCTCATATTGAATCTATTTTCTGGATGCTTGCAGAGGTGTAGTAGCAAAGATGAAGGCATTTAAGCCATCACCCACTGCAGGCAAACTTACAAGGTCAGTGCTCATCCAATGGAGATAAGTGGTAAACAGTTAGATTGGCATCTAATTGCCTTACACTTTATAGAAACCCTTGATAATTGCCTTATACTTTATAGAAACCCTTGCTATATTGTTAGTTGCTTGAGACCGATTTAGAGAAGTTTGGGTGGAATTATTAGGGCTTTGCAAAGGCTGGGAAATGCAATGATGGCCTCCTTCCTTGAGACTACAATGTAGGTCTTCTCAGTCTGGAGTTTTGCTATGTAGCTTTATGTTGGAAGTGTTCTATTCAGAACAAGGGATCACCTAGTGTGAACGACGGTGTAGTGGGAATGGAGCAGGTTTGGTGGGAGCTGTGGATGGGTCAGGGCTTCTGTCCGCAGGGCTTGCAGACAAGTCCTTAAAGGCACATGTGAGGTGGTGCCTCTTACAGTCCCATCTTAGCACATTTAGAGCCCCTACTTCAGCGAGTGGACATGGCAGAGCTGCTATGACAACGCAATGGGCTACTAAAATGAAGTCTCCGTGCGTCTGTGAACTCAGGGCTGACACAGAATTCGCCTCTTCCCTGTTATTAGCTGGGTAATGAACAGAGCCGACCAACGCTGCCTTTAGACTTTACAATGCTCTGGTGGTCTTGGGGAAGCAAACTCACCAGGGGAGGAGTGCTGCCACCTTGGAAAGGTGTGAAAGAGTCCACTCCTGTCTTCACAAGTGCACCTCGGTGCTGTGGATTAATCCTCTGTATACCTGAGTATGTATTACTGTCATTGGTTAATAAAGAACTGACTGGCTGATAGTCAGGTGGGAATTCTAGGTGAGACAACCAAACTAGGAGAATGATGGGAAGAGGGTAGAATCAGAGGAGACACCAGCCAGCCATGGAGGAAGCAGGGTGTGTAGAAAATGAGGTAACAAGTCATAAGTCACGTGGCAAAGCATAGATATGAAATGTCTAATTTAATTTAAGTGTAAGAGTTAGCTAGTAACAAGCTTGAGCTATCAGCCATGCAGTTGTAATTTATATTAAGTCTCCGAATCAATTATCTGGGGAACAGCTGTCCATTATTTGGGAACTGGAAGGTGAGATGGAAACTCCACCCAGACCTCAGAGAACCTAGAAACAGGTGACAGCCACAGGCTCAAACATGTCCCCTTATTTAGCTGTCTCTACTATCTGTGGTTGTTTGGACCACTCTAGCTGTACATTCTGGGCTTTGCTAGAACTCCTGATACAGAAAACCATGAATGTCATAAAAGTATTGCATTCCTCAGATTTTAGAGTGACTTTCAATGGAGGAACAGGCGACGCAGCTGCCTAAATTGACTTCCTCAGGGAGAACCAGTTAACAACTGATGCAGGCACTGACAAGAGTGGAAGGCATCGCTGCACTGCTTACAATAAAAACATCAGCAAAGTGCATCTCACTACTCTTGCTGATGTTAGCTTCTCCCAAATCCCTGCTCACCATTTTATCTTTAACAATAGGTGAAATTTTCATTGTGATTTTCACACAGATTGCTCAACGTGGAAATAGTGAGTAGTTTCAATATGCTCAGAACAATGTCTATTGATGTCCATCTTTTGCATTTCTGACAGTTTCTCAGTTGCGCTGTTGGTTATTTTGGTGTTGGTTTGTTAAGGTACATTTTTTTGGTTCAAATGGTGGACAGCTTGTCTTGTCCCCTTGAATTTAGAAAACAAACTTCTAGGTTCTTCCACTGCTAGCTTATTATAACTAGTACCTAGAAGAACGTCAATAGTGGCTGTGGCAGCGGCCTTTACCGTCTTCCTGTGTCCATGGCATGACATCAATGTTTCTTAATAAACAAGATGGCGACTGTGGTTGAGATGGAAAACTTTGCTACAGGCAGGAGGGTAGTGGTTTATCAGGGTTTTAGCTTCTTTAACTACTGTCTGGCAGCTGAGGAGGTGGTCAGTCTGCACTACTTCACGGCTCTGGAATGCTTTAAGTTATATGGAAATATTTTCAAATATTGAATCTTGTTTGCCCCCATAAGACATCTCAGTCGTTTAAGACTCTGCCAGATTCCGTTGGTTGTTAGTTTATTTAGTTTTTGGCAATGATATTAATAAGTGATCTTGTCTACTAGTATAGAGCAATTCTCTACTTTTTAAAAATTCTATTGATTATTGTAATGTGTTTGGTGTTTTGCCTGTATGTTTGTGCTCCGCATGCATACAGTACCCATGGATGCCGGAAAAGGGCATCAGATCCCCAGAACCCGAGTTGTAAATGGTTGTGAGCTGCCATGTGGGTGCTAGGAATTGAGGTCCTTCACAGGAACATTAGGTGTTTTTAGCAGCTGAGCCATCTCTCCTGTCCCCAGTTCCTCTCTTCTCTGATCACCTTAGTTGCATCTGAACCTGTTTTAGGAAAGCATAGATTTCATTTCATGTCTAGATATCTCAACCGTGGTACTTTTCTGACTGTTCCTCCACCCTGGAAGGATTCTGCTGCCATCTTTTCAGAAAGTAAGACTTTCTTATCACAACCTCGCCCCTCTGTCTTTCTCGACTAGGCATACCATTGAAGAGACTTCACCATGGTGAATGTAATTAGGAAGAATTCCGGGGTGCGCTGGGAGTTACAGGGGCTCCACTGATGGTGGTGGAAGTGAAAACACTTCTAAGGAGAGATAATATTGTTTGCAGTGAAGCTGAAGAATTAACAGTGAGTAGGGAAAGGGATTAGATGTGTTTCCTAGGAAGAAGCAGAGCATACCCCAAGAGAAGTGGCAGCAAGACACTCTCAGGTCGTCAAAGGAGTCAAAGGGCAGCGAGATCTATAGGCGGATGGCAGACATGGAGCTGGCTTCGGTCAGACAGGTCCTGACATTTTTCTTATTGAAAATAAAAAATCACCTCAGGGTTTGTCACGTCCCCTCCCCTCACTGTGCTTCGCAGAAACTGGTTTCTGATTCCCTTACTGGGACCCTCCTCCCCTTCTCGGCTTCTTCACCCACATCCTCAGTGCATGTGAACAGGTGATTGTGGTCAAGTGAGCAGAGGAGCCTTAGCTGAGACCTCTGAGGATGCTCAGGGGCTTCTCGCCTGCTCTTTCCTCTGTTCAGAAGCGCATCAACAACCACCGCTTCCTCCCCAAACAAGCTGTGGAAGCCCCTTCTATTTTGACTTCTTGTCCTTCCTGAGTTCAACTACATTGTACAATGAACTCTATGGCAAGGTAACTAGTTGGTCACACGTGAAAAGTAACTGTTTCCGGTTCTATGTGTGAATAAGACCGAAGATGGTGGCTACAAAGTCCTCATGGATGGGAGAGAACTGTCCTTTTCTGTGTGAGCAGGGGGCAAAAATCCCAGCCACTCACTGGCCTCAAGTTCCTGAGTAAACATTTTCCATGAGCGATGACAGACAAAGCAAGAATAAAGCTCGAGTAGGGACTGCGAGAAAACTCAGAGCAGCTGAGTAAAACGAAAGCAAACTGACCGAGGCTTCAGGGACTCAAGTCCCTAAATGGTGGGCGTTGCTGGAGTCCTGCTGAGACGACCCAGGGCCTGTTACTCCTGGAAACACAGCACCATGTGAAAGAGATGAGATCTGCACGCCTAACACTAAGAGCCTGGGCTTGCATACCACCTACTTAAGATGCGGGGCTCAAATAGAACACTCCAAAATAAAAACGCGTGGGAGATAATCGTTTCTTTGGAAAGTGTGTAATTCTATTCTTGTCTTTCGCCAACAATTACTGATGGCCTTGTTTTCATATTCTAATCGATCTTCACAAAGGGCACAGAAACTGAGCAAATACTGAAAGAAAATTCTAGACACAACTGTGCCATCCCATCTGGAAGACCAAAACCCCAGATTCACAGAGCAGTGGGCACCTAACACCCTCTAGTCAAGTGGGATGTGGTATTCATTCAAGCATTGACCCTCAGACAGGAGGTCCGGGGCAGTTTCTCACAGCAGGTGTGGGGAGATGCTTCCTCCTCTCTCCTTATCCTTGTGAACCAACCCAAAACTATGCTCTGTGTGTCAGTAACTCATTTCCTGTGGGGACAGAAGCTCTACGGAGTTAAGATTAACCAACCCTGGGTGAGTGAGTCCAAAGAGTTACAAAAGAAAGCATGGAGATGATTCCTAGGGGAGACAGTGATGTGTGACGGTCAGAGTGGTTAAGAATTTGATTCTGAAATCCAGAACAAATGTGTCTGTGCCGTCCTAACACCATAGATTCTCCTTTAACAATAAAATCAGAATTACAAACTGATAAAGGACTATATTTTGGCTTTTCTGTTAGTCTGATAAACATCTCACAGAAGCAACTTAAAGGGGTGGTGTTTATTTTGGGTCATGGCTGCAGAGGATTTCAGTCCATCAGAGCGGGAAAGGCAGGGCAGGCTGGCATAGGGAGCAGTGTGTATTCCGGGTCATGGCTACAGAGGATTTCAGTCCATCAGAGCGGGGAAGGCAGGACAGGCACAGGGAGCTGAGTGCAGAGTGTGCGACCCGGTCTGGGAGCCTGACACTGAGTTTTCACTGTGGCTCAGTGAATTCCTGGTTCTGCTATCTCTGAGTTTGCTGGTGGCTGTAGGAATGGGACAGCAGGGAGGATGGGAGGGAGGGAGATGTAGAAATGCTTAGAATGGATGAAAAATACACAGACTACTTACGAAAAATATGCCACACTTTCAAAAGAATTTTCTTAATTCCTTCCACAATCTGGCTGAGTATGCTATTCTCTGCTTCTTGTCTTATCTTTTGGTCGTATTTTTCCCTAATTGCCTGTACCATCTCCTCTTTTTCCTGAGCACTAAGTTTCCCGAGAGCGCACTTTTCCTCTACTATTCTAATTTCATTCCGTTTTTGCTCAGTGTAAAGTCGCCTCAGGAGCGCTACTTGGTTCTCCAGCCTTTTCTCTGCATCCTTGTAGATGGCATCAGAGAAGTAGACGCCGCCATTGCTCTGCACCATGGCTTCCACCAGCTCCACCAGCTCCTGCACCTGCGTTTCCTGCTCAGCCTTCCCTGCTCTGTTGTTGATGGCCAGGCAGCGGTCGCCACACTCCTTGATGATGCTTTTTAGGTTTGTATCTGAACTCTCTAGGAAGTCCTTTAGGCTCTGGTCCTCCAGCTCGTCTTTGCGGGTGAACAAGACAACCATGTACTTCATGGCTGCCTCCCCAAAGATAGCCTTGATCCTAATGACAGTTTCTTGCTCTTCCTCAGTGTAGCGACCCAGCCGCAGTACCAGGATGATGGCGTGAGGCCCAGGGCAAGACTGGAGGACACACTTGCTGATTTCAATGCAGGTGGTTTCCAGCTTGACCTTGGTGTCAAAGAGCCCTGGGGTGTCAACAAGCAGAAGTTCTCTCTCCTTCCACTTGCGGGATGCTTTCTGACAGGTCTTAGTGACAGCATGGGGTGCGATTCTAGAATCAAATTTCCTTTGCCCCAGGATAGTGTTTGCTGTGGCACTTTTCCCACTCCCTGTCTTCCCTACCAGAACAATCCTCAGAGAGTTGTCACTGGGCTCAGCCATGATCTTCTTAGAAGGTTCTGGACTCCAGGGGTCTTGAGTACATGTCAAAGGGAAGAAAATAGTTTAGATAAACTGGAAGCCACACTGACCCTTCCGACCTTTTGATCTTTCCCATCTGCAAAGGTTCTCATACCCAGGGGCAATCGCAGATACCTGTGGGGTTTAGCAACACAAAGTGTTTGGAGTCGACTAGCTCGGGACTGTAGGTGACCATCCCACTCTAAGGAGAAAACAGAGACGCTAATGTCTGGATTTTAAATCACAAGTGTAAATGTGCAGAAATATGCCCTTTCAGGTTTGAACCACATGGATGCAGACAGTGAGAGAGTCCAGGGAACCATGAGATACGTTCCAAATTACCTCTTAGGCTCCTCATCAAAATTCTCAGCTTCCTATAGTGTCTCAGAATAATTTTATTAGTCACATAGAGCCTTGAGTGACTGGAGAATTCCAATGCTATTCTACTCTCCAGAACCCAGGGAAGGAAAGAGCTTCCACATGCTTTCTGGGAGGCAAAGGAAACTCACAATGATTGAGGAAAAATGCAATAAATCTCACATACAATTATCGTTGCCCAATCCTAATAGAATATTAGCAAGATAGAATCCCGTGGAATTTATAAACATGGCACATTATGGCAAAGCGGGGTTTCCGTAGAGTGCCTGGGCTCAGGAAGAGGAAGTTATTACCAAAACCCACAGCCCGAGTTCACACTGTGGGACACTGGAGGAAATGTGGGCGGACGCAAGCTTCCCATGTGTTTATCCTTCTCTCTCTGTCTCCGTCTCATCCACCGAGTCCCCACGCTAGCAGGTTAGTGGGGAAAATCTTTTCTGCTAGAGTCCAGAAGTTTCTACCTCACTTTCCCTAAGTATCTGAAGAATTAGACAACTCGGAGAGAACGAGAACCAGAGAGACATTTGCACTATCCACTGGAAAACTGCAGATAAAATACTCTATCAAATATTAGGCTGTACCCAGCAATCTGTTCCTTGCAGGTATATGGATCAGCATACAAAAAGTAGCATTGAACAAATGCCTAAATAATTTACAAATATAATGAATAACAATATCATTAAAAAGTACAAAAGTTAAAGTCAACCCTGAGCACTAGAAATTATATAAATACAGTACTCAGATATGAAATTCTCAGAGAATTAAACACACGCGCACATACAAAGATAGGAAAAGTGAGAGGCCGGTGGGATACCAGAGTGTCTTTCCTGATTCTGCCTGCTAAGCCAGAGCAGTAAAAACAAGCCCATCAAGAGACCTGATCTTGGTATCTAAGGTCCACCACTTAGGAAAGGTCCCTAGACAACGGTAAGTCCAGCATATATTTCTCATCCCCACATTTAGCGGAAGTCTGGATTACGCAGCACGTTCTGTTGGTACAGGTGTGGGGAGGGCAGAAACTGTCAGACAGCAGATGGGAAAGCTAAGCCGCACAGGCCTGTGAAAGACCATCACTGAAGGATTTGCCCAGGGTACCACAATATCAAATGTGAGGATGCACCCAAGGACACGCTGAGAACAACACAGAGAGAAGTGTGCAGAGCCTCGCTCGTGGGAGTGATAGCTATAAAAGGCAAAGCAAAGAATGATCCCATTTGCCCTGACTAGGAGACTGGTGGACCAACGCACACGCACACCGAGGATGTGCTCTGTCCCATGGGACGTCACAGAGCAACTGCCCAGGACCCGGAGGTGGGGAAATGGGCCCCTCACCTTCTCTGTGCGTGTGTACTATTCTCTCTAGTAAAGAGTTATGGGTGTGTGTGCATTTTCCAAGCACAGTTCACTACGCACTGCTCCACCCATGTGCACACTTCGTGGGAGTCTGGATGGGGAATCGATTTCTTTCCTGGTTCTATAGGTAAGAAAACTGTTGTTCCAACATGCCCAACACCTGCCATAGGTCCCCATACTCACTCTGTCCAGGGCAGGCACTGAAGGCCAAGACCCTCTGACTCCACCAAACTCCCTCATAACCGGGCCCTAAGCAATTGCTTCCTGGGTCATCCTCAGGTCATGGTTCTAAAAGCTGGTGGACATCACACCAGATGTGCCACCAGGAACAAGAGGGGTGAGAACAGCCCTCCCTCTAGGAAGAGGAGCTGCGCACAAGTCTACCCTAGGGATGCCAGGTGAGAGCCACCCATCTCTCTGTTGCTTTTCATACTAACAAGCCAAGCTTGGGAGACAGAAACACTCATCTCAAAACTTTCTAAAATGCTTCTAGGAAGACCCCAAGAACCCGAAGCTCAGAAGTGAACAGAGAAAGTGCCTCGAAGACTGCAGAGAGAGAGCAGGGCCTAGACCACTCTGGAGAACCCTAAACCCTTTGAGATGCAGTTCCCTCCCCTTGTGAAGGGCCTGTGCAAGCAACCCATAAGGCTGGCTCCAGGACTCCACGGGGCAAGTTCTGGAAAGGTCGCCTGCGGTGCTGAGTGTGGCCACCACTCAAGACTGAGGCACTTGCTGTGTAAGGCTGTTTGTATGAAGAAAATTCGCGAAGGGCAGAAACCATAGCTCAGCGGCACGGCATTGGCCCAGCGTGTGCATGGCCCTTTGTTAGATTCCCCAGCACCGTGAAAGAGGACCCAGACCACAAACACTGCAGCTCCCAGGCTCAGTCAGAACTACAGGCACCCTGGTCCTTCAGCACAGCCTGTCCTGTTCTAGAGCTCACACCCTCCACCCCAGCCCCCATACTTTCAGGGTCATGGCCTCTTTCCTGAGAAGCACAAGGTGGACCCAGACGTGGAGTCAGCAACAGGATTTCAATCTTGCCCACTTTGATGTCCCTCTGACAGTCATTGGTGCACTGAGATTTGGATGTGGGCAACTGAAGGGAGTTAGGGCACATTCACACTTGGTGACCTGCCTCTTAGTTCTGAAGATCTGCCTCAGGGGCAACAGTGACATCTTAAGGAAAAGTGATGGGTTTTCAGGCAACCGCATCTAACGACATGGGTAGAAACCACCTATCAAGCAAGTCTTTCTTGTTAGTCATGAGATGATGAACCGCATACTAGGCAGTCTCGGTATCCTTCCAGGGCCTCTCAACCTCACACTGAGTGCCTGGGCTGCACCATGGCCATCACACCCAGTCCCCGCCCCACGTGCTCTGTGTTCTCCATCCACCCGGCTCACCTTCTCCTGCAGGACTGTTGAGTTCCCACACGTCCTCAAGGAAGCTGGCTGCACGGCCACTCCTGCTGCAGTCCTGCAAACCCTGAGCGTAAAAGCTGGAGGGGTGGGGCCAGGGCAACAGGTTTCAGTCTGAAGAACAGAGGAAACAGCTCTGTGCTGTGGTTGAACCTTCAGCTTAGGGCTAGGTGAATCTCTTCCTTTCGTATTTGCTGTGATAGCGAGTCACAACCAGGGATTATGTTTGGCGCTGGCTCTGAAGACCCAGTTCAGGGGTCCACATGCAGCCTAGGACATTTTATCGTCTGCTGCAGGACTGCATGCTGCTCTTTGCATAAGTGTGACCCTGATCTCCAAACAGAGAGGACTGCTAACAACTGACAGGGCTCAGATGAGTGCCCACCAGCCCTAGCCACACTTGAGGTTCACTCTGATCTGAGCAGTAACCTCCTGAAAGGTCACCCTCCATGCTCGGGTAGCTCCTAATCATTGATTGGTCAGGATGGAGATGGAAAGGCACTTCCTTTAGTGCCCGTTTGAGACAGGGCAGAGTTGCACCTAAGCTCCCAAGCTCCAACTGAACTGACTCTCTGGGTCTTCTTGGCACTAATCACAGCCTGGTGTTTTCTATTTACTTCAGTGCCCTAAAGTGTTGGCCCTAGAAGCCACCATCAGTCCATTGGCACCTACCTATCTCCATGTAACTATCTGTTACATGTGTTAGGATGTGTACTCATCCTAGGAGCTCCAGAAAGTTCTATTTAACCATCTCATCTGAGCTGAGGGCTCAGTTTGGGGGAGGGTCCAGGCTTAACTTTTACTCAGGTTGTGGTACTTGAGGCAGTCCAGGGTGACACCAGTGATTACATCTTGCAGTGTAATTACTTTAGTCTTTTGAGAAGCTGGCTCTGTTTGTGGATTACATAAATCTCTACACAACAACTAGCTTGCTATCCTTGTTTATTTATGATAGGTGTGTACCCAGAGGTAGAGCAGCCAGAAGGCTACGTGTGTGGCTATTCCTGGATAGATAGGAACAAAAGCTTTATTCGCCCCAAACAGGGCACCAATGACAGATCACAGAAAGAATTCCAATCACAGCTCTTAGTGAAGCAGTAAGTTTATCAGGGTCCCTTACAGGAGGATGGGCAAGGACTGACCTACAGGAGTATAGATGACTCAAAAGCAGTTGCCTCACTGAAAAAGCCCATCCCATCATGGGGTGGCTTTCTTGACTCATGAAAGCTGCATTCCTAAGGCTCTCTGAAAAATTTTTCATCAATCCCTCAGAAAAGTTTGCTCTTTCCAGAGACTATTGTGGACAGCACAACCTTGAGTGGACCTCCAGAAGTCTTGTTAGTTTCAGGATCTTCCTGTGTCTTGTGAGTTGTTTTGTTGTTGTTTGTTTGTTTTACTTCCTAGATCTTATCATCATCTCTCCTCCTTCCCTATGGAAATGTTTCAATTCAGAGGAAATTGTTACATCACAGAGGTTAAAACTCTGACAAGACCAGAAGCCAGGCTAAGAGGAAAAGGAAAACTTGTTCTTGTGGAAGAACTTGCTCTAGGGAGAACATTCTCAGCTCCCAAAGCTACCTTAGTACTTTCTGGGGACACACTCCCAATGACTTAAAAATCCCCCATGGCAGTCTATTCTCCTCTTTTATTAACAGTTTACACACACACACACACACACACACACACACACACACACACACACACACACGCCTTTCAGTTGTTCTTACCCCTCATGGCCCTCTCATTCTGCTCCCTCTCTCAGTGAAACCTTCTACTTTCTCTAAGCCCCCCTTTACTTTCACATCTTCTTGCTGTGTGTGATACACAGTTTGGTTAGAGTTGCTTGTACGAGCATGGGTTATTTCAAAGAGCTTTGGCAACTTATCATAGCATATCATACCACGGAAGAAAATGGTACCCTCTTTTCTAACTGTCTCTTGCTGCCATTAATTCTTCAGAGAGAGGTGGGGATGAAATGTTGATGAGCACAGCCTTGTTCATGTTCTGTGCAGTGAATTCATGAGTACAAAGGCCATATAATATCCAAAAGCCTTTTTCCCCATCCTCTGGTACTTATATTCCTTCAGCCTCATTCCATGAGCCTTGGAAGAGATGATGTAGTTCTTCCATTTATGGCCACAAATTCCATTATCGCTCATTCTTGATGACCAGCAATGAATGCACACACTAACTGTTGTCACAGAAAATAGAAACTTCTCTGACTGAGGCTGAGATAAACAGTGGTGGATATAAACATGAGTATTTAGAGACAGCTTGTCAACAGGACCATTTAGGAAAACCATAGTAGAAAGCTTCCCCCAAGGCCTGTGACCTTGTGTGCCACAGTTCCTAGCCAGGTAAACAGTACCTGGCATAGGTTCTCTCATATAGAGTGGGCCTCAAACCCAAGGAGAAAGCGTTTGGCGGTCCTGATAACAGTCATACCGCTTTCACATCGGAAGGCACACATTGCCTGGCAGGTCATTACTATGGACTGCAGGATCCATCGTCGGCTTTATCTCTTAAATGCACCATTACCTGTTAACATCTTCACTCCAAGGACCAAACTTCCAATGAATAAACCTCTGGGAGACATTTAAATCACATCCAAGCCATAGAAGCATCTAAATAGATGCTCAGACTGTATTTCTTTTGGTTGACCATCCACCATGAATCTTACTTGTAGATGTCCTAACATTTAATTACCTTAGCATTCTTACCTAGCAATGAGGGGCTATTCTGTTAAAGAATTGTGTGGATATTTAGTTATCATCTCCATGTGTGAGTGCATATGTGATGTGTGTGTATGTGTAGTGTGTGTGTGTGGTGTGTGTGGTGTATATGTGTTGCGTGTGTGTGTGGTGTGTATGTGTGTGGTGTGTATGTGGTGTGTGTGTAGTATGTGTGGTGTGTATGTATGTGTGCAGTGTGTGTATGTGTGGTGTATGTGTGATGTGCGTGTGTGGTGTGTATGTGGTGTGTGTATGTGTATGTGTGCTGTGTGTATGTGTAGTGTGTATGTGTGCTGTGTGTATGTGTAGTGTGTGTGGTATGTGGTGTGTGTATGGTGTGTTTGTGTGTCGTGTGTGTGATATGTGTGTTTGTAGTGTGTATGTGGGTATGTGGGGGAGTGTAGTGTGTGTATGTGTGGTGTGTGTGTGGTATGTGGTATGTGTGGTGTGTGTGTATGTGTAGTGTGTGTATGTGTGTGTGATGTATGTATGTGTGTGTGGTGTGTATGTGTGGTGTGTGTATGTGTGTCCATGAGTGAGCCTGTCATTGCTGAGTCAGAGAAGTTGGTGTATTTCATTGTTTAGCTTCTGCTGACCTGCATAAAAGGGATCACAGCTTAATATAAAATGTTGATCAAGATCTTTTTATGAGTAGGTACTTTTCTTGATAAGCAATTTGATAGCAGTTTTCCCATCATTAGTGTAGAGAAGTCATGAAATGCTTAAGAAACTGAAATAATTCCAGCAAGGACACAGAACCAACATAGAGATCTCAGCCAGTCTTCTGCATTGTAACACAAACCTGTAAGAAAGATGTCAGCCAACAGTCCTGTCCACTGCAGCCAGAAACAAACAAGCAAACAAAAATGGAATAAACACAACCAAGTTAAACTGGATCCTTGAACAGAGAGGTGAAAGATCTCACCAAAAAAAAAAAAAAAAAACTATTTAAGACAGTGAAGATATTGAAGGAGATTCCCAATCCCCGTGTGTGAGGGCACATGTGCACACAGATGGGACTTCCTCTAGGATCCTGGATTAGGTACAAATGACACCAAACACCTGTTTTCACAGAGAGATCCTTAATTAAGCAGGGAAGAAAAGTTAAACGTGACTGCTCTCTGACTCAGGCAGGAAACAGCAGCAAATGACCTTGCAGGTGTCATTTTTTAAGAGGAGAAAAGGGGAGGGGTCTGTGTTAGAATGGACTAGCATGTGGTGGTAAAGGAGAGAGGGGACAAAGGAGAAGGGGCAGGGATATTTGTTCTGGAGGGACAAAGGACTGCCTCTGGACAGAAGGGAGACTACGCAGCAGCACATGGAAAATGGCCATTTATAAAGGTAAAGGGAGAACCCCCATGTTAGGATGAGGTGTTCAGTTTTGATTGGGCATGTTAATTGCGTGAGCCAAGGGAGGCTTTTGGTTGTTGGACTTAGTATTTGATAGTGGACCTTGGTAGTAGCCTCAGGGGGAGGAAGTGGCCAAATAAGGGAATAGACCTGGTGGCTGGCTTCAGGAATGTGATCTAACGGTTTTCAGCAAAGCAGAGGGAATGAAAGAAGGAAGGACAGGCCTATCGGAGCCACCTGCTCAAGTGGGTTGGTATCCCTCCAGCTGTCAGAGAGCTTGCTGGAGATGGGAAGCCTCCCATGCGCACAGGTTGACAGAGTTAACACTGTGAAAACTGCAACATTGTTGAAAGAAATCTACAAAAATATAATCCTCATCAAAATTCTAACGACACTGGGTAGAGGTGTCCCTCACCTCTAATCCCAGCACTCTGGAGGCAGAAAAGGTAGGTCTCTGAGTTTGAGGCCAGCCTGGTCTACAGAGTGAGTTCCAGGACAGCCAGGGCTACACAGGGAAACCCTGTCTCGAAAAACCAAACAACAACAAATTCTAATGGCGTTCTCCACAGAACTAGGGAGAAAGGGAAAAACTTTCCATGGGAGCAGAAAAGATGATGGAGCGGAAGAGCAGTGAAGACGCCACGGCCCCTGATTCCAAACCAGAGCACAGAGCACAGCAGGGAGAGCAGTGTGCCGCGGTCACAGAGAGACGTGGAGACCGTGAACTACACAGCTACGGGCACCTCATATTTTGAAAAAGGTGTCAAAAACACGAATTAGCAAAAGCCACTTCAGCAAACAGTATTGACAAACTGCCTATCCACACACAGAAGAATGGCGTGAGGTACTTAACTCTCACCCCATAACAAATTACAAAATGAGCCGGGCGGTGGTGGTGCACACATTTAATCCCAGCACTCGGGACGCAGAGGCAGGCAGAGCTCTGTGAGTTCGAGGTCAGCCTGGTCTACAAGAGCTAGTTCCAGGACAGGCTCCAAAGCTACAGAGAAACCCTGTCTCAAAAAAAAAAATACAAAATGGATCAAAGACAGTGAGAGAGCTAAAGCCTGGAAACTATAGAAAAAAGCTGAGCTTCAAGATGGTGGTGTCGGAAGAATGTCGGGAAGGACTCTCACAGCACAGACGCAACCCCAGGACCCAGCCAGGAGATTACATGAAACGTAGTCTCTGCAAGTGCGAGGAGCAATGGAAAGAGTTAAGAGGTCCTGACTTCCTTGCTCATGTTCTCCCTTCTTCTGCTCCTCATTTGGACCTTGGGAGCTCAGTCCAGTGCTCCAATGTGGAGCTCTGTCTCTATCTCCATCCATCGCCAGATGAAGGTTCTATGGTGATATACAAGATATTCACCAGTATGGCTATAGGATCTGGCCTTTTCTGGCTCCCTCTTCTCAGCTGCCCAGGGAAGTAGCTGGGAGCATCTCCCTGGATACCTGGGAACCCCTCTAGAGTCAAGTCTCTTGACATCCCTAAAACAGCTCCCTTAATTAAGATATATGCTTCCCTGTTCCCACATCCACCCTTCCTATATCTCAACCATCCCATTCCCCCAAGCTCTCCCCATCCTCCACTTCACACTTTTCTCTCCCCATCTCCCCTTACCTCCATCCCACCCCACCCCCAAGTTCCCAATTTTTGCCTGGCAATCTTGTCTACTTCCAATATCCAGGAGGATAACTATATATTTTTCTTTGGGTTCACCTTCTTATTTAGCTTCTCTAGGATCACGAATTTTAAGCTCAATTGTACCGTCAGGGGTACCAGCGGTTATAGGGGTTAGGGAATAACCACGATAGTCCTTTATAATAAATCAGTTTTAATACAAGGGAAAATAAGGGAACTTACAGAACCAAGGGTCCAGTGGAGCAGAAGGTACGCAGGGGAGAACCAAACGGGGCTCCTTCCGGCGCCCCGATCCTATTTAAGGGGTATCCTACTCCGCTGGGGCAGCCACGCCCCTGAACGCAGGGATTGGGCCAGCTGCCCCAACATCTCCCCCTTTTGTCTAAATAAGACAGATTCAGAAACCAAATACAACTATATACAATGGGAACAGATCATATAAAATTACAAGAAGTAAACAATATCAGGCAAGGAGTATATAACAAAAAATTTTTCTAATCACTCTACTTTGGGAAGTCTAAATAATCTAGAAGGTAGCTACCATTATCTAATCTTCAACCCCATCAAAGATCTGAGAAGGAGAGTAAAATTACCAAAGCAACCAGGAAGCACAAACGAGAAACTTCCAAAATGTGCAACAGAAGACAGAGACAATTGACTACCTGGGCAACCACACGAAGTCTTGATAGCAATGTTGAGGCAACCAATTTTGGCTGAGGCCTGAAAAAAACCTGAAATACCATTATACAATGGCAAGGAACCTTTAGTAGAACTATCCTATCCTGTCTTGGCAAGATAAGACAATTCTGTTTTATCCACTTATGGATATTTCGTACTTTAGCCAGTAATGGAGGTATGGGCTTTTCTTTGCCCCAAGGCCAGTTCTGCCAAGTAGAAGACAAACTCCCAGTGGAGTGTCTTAGGTGCTCAACGTTCTCTCAGGAGTAGAGCATTGTTGCCAGGAGTGATTGTGTCTCATAAATACAAAACTCTAGGTTAGATTAAAGGCCATGTTCTACAGCTCTTCAAAGAGGTCGAAGATTATGCTATCTATACTAAATACAACCTCTATGTGTCTAAAAAACCTGATTGTCCTAAATATAAATATGACCAACATATGATTCTCAACACTTATGTAACTGTATGACTAATAGAATAGACAACTGTACAATAAATGAAGACAATGATTTCCAAATGTAAACAGGGTCATTACATAAATAATATCTGAGGTAGAAATGTACATTGCAATATAGTAAACAATGTCATTACATAAATAGTATCAGAGGTAGAGATGTACATTGCAATATAGTAAACAATGTCAATATAACAATTGTTTCAAACAGAGGTAGTACATACTCTCATACAATGTTCAATATATCAATATACAAGAATCAACACTCATATAGTTTTTCAAAAAACAATAACACAAAAATCAATTATTCCTTCAGATCACCAGTTAATCCCTCCCCCCCTTTATTTTATATATATATATATATAATTTATATACATAATTTATACATATATACATAATTTATACCCCTGAGTCCATATAAAGCCTTCCACAACCCGACCACCCTATACCAGCCACCAATTAGTGTCCCTAAACCTGAGGGTAAACTTGGTTGCTTCCAGCTGACATAGGGGCGACTTTTCTTCCCAGGGGTACCTGTGAAAGCAAATGATGGTAGAATACCCAGGGTAACATTTCATCTAGGAAAAATGTGTCCAGCCTCTGAATTTTTTAGAAAATGAGGCCAGAATGTTGTCAAAAATGTGCACCATTCAAAAGTGTTCTGTGCAATTGGTACCAAAAAACAGGCCAAATATTAGCGCTACAAAAACATGACGTCATAATAACCAGTTGGAGTTGATGTCGCGGGGCCCCGTCTTCATCCTGGAAACTGCAAAGATTACTGAAGAAAAAAGTTTTGTCGTTTGTTGCGAGAGAGATAAGCATTATCTACAAAGACACATACAGACGTATACGTGCATATCTTCAATGAAAGGTGCATTAAATACAACCATAGATATGAATGAAGGCGAAGAAGGCAAATATATTGGTACCATTATCAACATTATTGTTATTAATATTCTGTCTCGTAATTTGACTCCTAACCTGAGACAGAAACTCTGAGAAATCTCTCATAAACAAGCTTGGAATTGGAGAGGGACTGGGCCAGAGTCCAACTCCAAGAAATCAGCTCTAAATATCTATGAAGAAATGCATATTGACACACATTCAAAAATTGTTTTTTATACTCACAGAGCTTACCCAATGTTAATGCTGATCCTTGTTGGGTTGCAATTGGTTCCAATCCATCAATATTCAAGGTATCCAGGGTCCCTCATGTCCTTTAAAGGTGAGCATCTTCCTGTGGAGACAAGAGAAGAACCCTGCCCCCAAGCTATAGGTCTCTTACCATCAGTATGTTTACCATCCTTGTGCATGAATTGTTATTTTTCTTTTCCAAGGGGCTTCTCCTCTTCAAACCGAACCTTTATTAACTTTGATGGTATCCACGATTTTTCTTCTCCTGTGGAGACAAGAGCAAAACCCCTTCCCCAACGTAGCACATCCCCTGGCTTCCATTGTGAGGTTAGCACATCCTTGAAATAAACTGGTTGATTTAATTCAACAGACTTTTCCATTATCCAATGTCTTTCTGCAGCCGTTGTCCCCTTCTCATTAGCGTTGAGAAAATTCAAGGTTAGTAAAGCATTATGTAATCTATTTCTGGGGGTATTTTCCACCCCCTTTTGCTTGTTTAACATATCCTTTATAGTCCTATTTGATCTTTCAATGACTGCTTGACCTGTAGGATTGTAGGGTATGCCTGTAACATGCTTAATATTGTAGTAGGCAAAAAACTGTTTCATTTTTCTAGAGATATAAGCTGGACCATTATCCGTCTTTATTTGTGCAGGCATACCCATGATGGCCATAACTTCTAATAAGTGAGTGATTACTGAATCGGCCTTTTCTGAGCTTAAAGCAGTTGCCCATTGGAATCCTGAATAAGTGTCAATGGTATGGTGTACATATTTTAATTTTCCAAATTCTGCAAAATGGAACACATCCATCTGCCAGATTTCATTCCTTTTGGTGCCCTTTGGATTAGCCCCTGCAGGCAGTGGTGCTTGGTTATAGAAAGAGCAAGTAGGGCATTTCTTTACAATCTCCTTAGCTTGTTGCCATGTAATAGAAAACTCTTTCTTCAAGCCTTTGCTATTGACATGATGCTTTTCATGAAATTCGGAAGCCTGCAGCACACTACCAATCAATAACTGATCAATATCTGCATTGCCACGTGCTAAAGGACCTGGCAGACCCGTATGGGATCGGATGTGTGTTATATACATAGGGCAAAGTCTGTTCCTGATCATTTCTTGTACCTGGATAAACAATGAGGTTAGTTCAGTATCATCAGGTATGAATTCGGCAGTTTCAATATGTAAGATAACTCTTTCTGCATATTGTGAGTCAGTAATAATGTTAAGAGGTTCCTTAAAATCCCTTCGCACCATAAGAATGGCAAATAACTCTGCCTTTTGGACAGAATCGTAAGGACTTTGTTCCACCTTACTCAAGTCTTCTGATTTGTAGCCTGCCTTCCCTGATTTATTAGCATCAGTATAAAACATGCGGGCTCCAGTTATTGGAGCATCACGGACAATTCGAGGAAGAATCCAAGAAGTTCTCTTTATAAAGTTAAGCCTTTTGCTTTTTGGATAGTTGTTATTAATTTCTCCTAAAAAGTTAGCACAACCTCTTTGCCATGGTTCATTATCTTCCCACAATTTTCGTATCTCATCAGCGGTGAAAGGCACTATGATTTCTGCTGGGTCTATGCCTGCTAGTTGACGAAGTCTCAATTTGCCTTTTATGATTAGTTCAGAAACCTTTTCCACATAGGTTTTTAATTTCTTACTTGGCTTATGAGGTAGAAAGATCCACTCTAAGATAATATCATCTCTTTGCATTAAAATTCCTGTAGGAGAAATTTTTGAAGGCAATATGACGAGAATACAACTGAGTTCTGGATTCACCCTATCCACATGTGCTTCTTGCAATCTTTCTTCAACCATTGTCAGTTCTTTTTCTGCTTTAGCTGTTAATTCTCTGGGACTGTTTAGGTCTCTTTCCCCATCTAAGGTTTTGTGTAAGTGAATTATCATATCAGGTGTTATCCCAACAGCCGGTCGAAGGCTGGAAATGTCTCCCAACAACCTTTAAAAGTCATTAAGAGTTTGCAGTTGATCTCTTCTAATTTGTGCCTTTTGTGTCTTAATTTTTTGCAAACCTATTCTATAACCTAGATAATCAACAGAATCTCCTCTCTGAATTTTTTCGGGAGCAATCTGTAATCCCCATTTAGGTAGAACTATTTTTACCTCTTCAAACAGTCTCTCTAAGGTATCCACGTTTGAATCAGACAATAAGATGTCATCTACATAATGATAAACAATGGATTTGGGAAACATCTTGCGTATTATTTGTAATGGTTGATTCACAAAGTATTGGCACAGGGTAGGAGAGTTCAACATGCCCTGTGGGAGGACGGTCCACTGGTATCTCTTGGTAGGTTGAGAGTTATTATAAGTAGGCACTGTGAAGGCAAACTTTTCTCTATCTTTTTCTTGTAAAGGTATGGTGAAGAAACAGTCCTTCAAATCAATAACTATGAGAGGCCATCCCTTTGGTAATAAAGAAGGCAAAGGAAGTCCAGATTGCAGAGAGCCCATAGGTTGAATAATCCTGTTTATAGCTCTGAGATCCGTCACCATTCTCCACTTACCAGATTTTTTCTTAACCACAAATACAGGAGAATTCCAAGGGCTGGTAGATTCTTCTATATGTTGAGCATCCAATTGCTCTTGTACTAGCTGTTCTAAAGCTTGCAACTTTTCCTCAGATAAAGGCCATTGTTTTGTCCATATCAGTTTCTCAGTCAACCATTTTAGAGGTAGGGCCGTTGGTGATTCTGGAGGGGCATCCATTGGTTTGTGTTCTTGTACAGCCCGAATGGCTGGTTTTCGCCATCTGTAATACCTTTTGATGTTTTCCTCAGAAAT
This sequence comes from Arvicola amphibius, assembly GCF_903992535.2. Taxonomy (NCBI): domain Eukaryota; kingdom Metazoa; phylum Chordata; class Mammalia; order Rodentia; family Cricetidae; genus Arvicola; species Arvicola amphibius. Next base: position 149,715,922 of record NC_052048.2, read on the forward strand.
ATATGCTCTAGAGGCAGCAGGAATGTTAATTTGAGTATTCCATTGCTGCAATAGGTCACGACCCCATAAATTTACTGCAATATTAGCTACATATGGCCTTAATTTTCCTATTTGTCCCTCAGGACCGATGCATTCAACCCATCTCGTGCTTTGCCTTACTCGAGATAGGGTCCCAATTCCCAAAAGTCGAACATTTACATCCTGTAGTGGCCAATACGGATGCCAAGATTCTGGAGTAATGATACTAACATCCGCTCCTGTGTCCAGCAGGCCAGTAATGAAAATGCCATTTACACACACTCTTAACTTCGGTCTTTGATCACTTATAGAAGTTTGCCAAAATACACGTAATTCATCTTTTGGGCTATTTTTGCTTCCAACAGCAGACATGGGGATTTCTAATTGTCCTGACAAGGCATGTTCTCCGTTGTAATGGGAAATGACTGGACCACATTCTCCATGGGGGCCTGCGAGAGGCCCCCCATGGCGTTTCCCGCCTGCAGCGGATTTCCTTGCCTATCTCTTGACGATCTGCATTCGCTGTCCCAATGTCTACCTTTCCCACATCTCCTACATAACCCTGAAGGCTGAGGCCTTCTATTCTTCTACACTCAATGTCCTTTATTTATGGCTAGAAACCAATTATGAGTGAGTACGTCCCATGTTCATCTTTTTGGGTCTGGGTTACCTCACTCAGAATAGTGTTTTCTATTTCTATCCATTTGCATGCAAAATTCAAGATGTCATTGTTTTTTACCGCTGAGTAGTACTCTAATATGTATATATTCCACTGTTTCTTCATCCATTCTTCCACTGAAGGGCATCTAGGTTGTTTCCAGGTTCTGGCTATTACAAATAATGCTGCTATAAGAAGGAGGGAGAACATGAGCAAAGAAGTCAGGACCGCGAGGGGTGCACCCACCCACTGAGATGGTGGGGCTAATCTAATGGGAGCTCACCAAGGCCAGCTAGACTGGGACTGAAAAAGCACGGGATAAAACTGGACTCCCTGAACATGGCGGACAATGAGGGCTGCTGAGAAGCCAAGGACAATGGCACTGGATTTCGATCCTACTACATATATTGGATTGGGGGGGGGATAGCCTGTTTGGATGCTCACCTTCCTAGACCTGGATGGAGTGGGGGAGGACCTTGGGCTTCCCACAGGGCAGGGAACCCTTACTGCTCTTCGGACTGGAGAGAGAGGGGGAGTGGAGGAGGGAGGGGAAGGGAAAGGGGATGCGGGGAGGAGGCAGAAATTTTTTAATTAAAAAAAATTACTACTTTAATAAAAGAGTTAAGAGGCAGCATACAGAATGGGAAATAAGGTTGAGCTACAATCAGATGGGGTTAATATCTAGAATAGATAGAGAACTGGGCCATCTGATTATCTTCTGATGCTGAGCGTATCTGGCCAAAACCACACACCCGTGTACAAACCATGGAAAATGGGTTGATGGGGTTTGGTACTGTTGGCCGCACAGTATCCCATCATAAACTACTTCCAAAGCCCGGGGCTCAATCCCGAGTTTATTGCACTGGTGTCTGGTTTGGTTGGGTTTTTAACAGAGTGAGCTGTGCCTAGCCCAGCACTTCTAGGCTTCTGCGGTTCTGCATAATAAGAAGAGAATTAATAGCATCTATACCTGTATCTATAACTCTATATCTTGACTCCATGTTTTCTATGGACCTAGATCTAGCATCTGATCTATACTGAACGCCCAGTGTGCCCATGGGTTCTGCAGCCATGGACTCAGTCAAATGCAGATGAAATGTGGTCAGGCCTACAAGGCTTGATCGATCCTGAGCATGCACGGTCGTTGTTTCTTGCGGTTCTTCTCTGGCCAGCACAGTGTGGCAGTTATTGACAGAACCAGCACACTGTGCTGTTACTGTGAGTGACCCGGAGATGATCTGTGTAACGTCCTTGAATGGCCCTAGAAATCCCCCACAGGGACCAAAGGACAACTGTATCTGAGGTTTATTTTTATCTGTGCTGAGAGAGAGAAGGAGATGATAGATAGATAGATAGATTGATAGATAGATAGATAGATAGATGATAGAGAGATAGATACATAGATAGATGATAGATAGATAGATAGATAGATAGATAGATAGATAGATAGATAGATTTTTTATGGAGCAATTTCACACAACTGTAGGAACTCAAAAGGCCAAGTGCAGAGGCCAGGCCAGCAGGCTGGATCTAAGCCAGGGGAGGGAGGGTACTTCTGTCCACCGACCAAAATCCACTGACCAAGCCAGGCAGGGTTGGAACTGAGGGGAGTTTTCTGTTTCCTCTTTCTCTCTTCTAATTAATATTTTTAGTCAGTGTACAGACAAGTGGGTTTCATTATGACATTCCATGTCTGTCATTGCACTTTGCTCATCTCCCACAGGTTTGCTGTGCTAATCTTGAAGCCAAACTTCTTTTGGGGAAAGCTTTGGTCTGCTCTTTTAAGGACTTCAAGTGATTGGGCAAGTCCTGCTCACACTATGGAGGGCGTCTGACGTGTGTGGATGGAACGCCCAGGAAGTCAACCGTCCAGCAGAAGGCCACACACTCAGGAATATATGGGCAGCCTAAATTGGACTTGATGAGTTTTATTTAAAAAAAACTAGGGTAAGGCATGAATTTGGGAAGGGGTAGAGGTTGGATCTAGGAGGAGTGGGGATAAGTATAAACAAAACACATCGTGTGCATGTATAAAATTCTCAGAAAATAAAGATACTTGATTTTCTTTGAAAAGGAGAAACAACATCAGCCACAGCTAACTAATACACAGCAACACCAGACCATTGCTTGGATTAACACCTGGGTTCTGTCACCTAGGCCAGGTGATGTTTGTGTTAGCCTCTATAGAACAGGTGGACTGGTCAGGGCAGCTCTGCTCCATGTCAGCTGCCCTCCTTCTGAGACCTGCAGACTAGTCAGGACGTGTTTCCACATGAGTTGTGAGTCTGTGCAAAGGAGACTTTGTGTCCCAAGTGCTGGCCCACGGGTGTACAAGGCTTGAGGGGCAGGATCTTTATGGCAGCCCAAATATAAAATGGTGTCTATTTTGTGCCCCTGCTCTGCACAGAGAGCACATGAAGACACATGGGCTGTCAATCAGCACCCAAATGCTCTAGTCCTGGGGATAAAATTGCTGAAGAAGAAATTTTTTTGTTTTTTCCAGTCTACTTGGATCACATGGTACTTCAAGAGAGATCTCATGAAACTATACTTGATGCTTAATAATATGGGACACTAAGCATGAGTATTACAAGTTCAAGGCTAGCCCAAAAAGCTTAATGAAAGTCTGTCTCAAAAGAAGGGTAGGGGGCTAGGGACATAAGTCAATGATAGAGCACCCCAGTAGTGTATGTGAAACACTGGTTGAATTCAAGTATTGAAAAACTAATTGTTAAAAAAAAGCAAGGGTTCAGGAGGTAGATTGACCATCCAAAACCCAGGGTGACCACTCCATGGTCTATGCCTTGGCAAAAATGCTTGTGATGAATCGTCAGCTTGACTGAATTTAGAATCACATAGACAATAAATAGGAAGGAATATGTCTGGGTGCATCTGTGGGGATTGGGTGCATTTGTGGGGATATTTTCAGGGAAGATGATCAACCCTGATAAGAATGGCATCATCCCATAGTCTGGGAGCCCAGACACAAAATAGATTGCTATTTTGCTGTGATGGACTGGATCTGTGGTAAGAGCCTTCTAAACAAAGAAAAGAAAGAAGGCGACATGCTTCTAGTCAGTATCAGTGCCTCATCTCGTCCCTGCAGCCTGGGTGCTACAGTACCATGGCGATGCTAGCACATCACCATCTTATCAGCTTCTGCCATAAGTGCCCAGTGAGAATGCGTATTGCTTTATAATGGGGAGAAGGGTTAAAATGTATACAAGGCAAAGCCTTGCACTCAGGGCTTGGCCTTCAGCCATGAATCCGCTGAGAATGAGTCAGCACAAATAAAGCTGCTTCCCAGCAGAGAAGCCTCCACGTCCTGTGTCTCTGTCTGAGAATCCCATCCCAACCCTCTGAAGCCAGGAAACAACCTTGAAAGGTCTTGGTTTCAAGTCCAAAATCGATGGTAAGATAGGTTGTTGGGTGCTAAAGAGCTCACTGGAAGAGTCATTAAGACACAGACAACAGATGGACAGACAGACAGACAGACAACAGCATGGCTGCAGGGACACTGGAGAGAGGACTCAGGGTCCGTGAGGCAGAAGTGGAATCTCTTAGAGCTTTCTGAGCATGAGGGGCTGTTTCACGGCAGGACCCTGTGGTCTGACTGAGTTCCAGGCAGGGAAAGGGGTGGAGGGCAGAATGTGGGGCCATCAAAAGCCCCTTTGATGCAGACTCTCCTCCTAGGTGAGAAAGGCTGTTAAGTGGAGATTCCTGGACAAGGCCTCAGGGTGCACCAGACCGCATCTGTCAGAGGGGCCTGCTGCAGTTACCTGAATGGCAGTCTGCTCTGGGTACTAACATTACATCCGGACAAAAATAACTACTTCCTCCTTTAGTTATTTCTGCCTTGTTCTCAGTCAGAGCAGCCCCGAGGTAGTTAAGAGAAAGCTCAGCCTTCTGTGTCTGGGTCTTCACCTGCTAGGCTGAGAACAGAACAGTTTCCTCCTCAACGAACGGCTGAGGGCCAAGTGAGTTAACCCAAATACAGTCCTTAAAGATGGCCTGATGTACAGCAAAGGCTACTGAATGGGGGCTGTGCTTACAGTCACCTTTCTTCCGATAACCACAATGCTTTCCTAAGAGCTGTTTATTTGTAAATGTGACTTTTTCTCCGAAAACCCAAGAGCTGGATGAAATGTTCAACACCGTCACTGTTATTGACAACCGTCTGCTCCTTTTGCCTTCCAGCTGTTTGTTAGAAAACAGGCATCTAGGCTCGGAAACACAGCTGTGTTCATAGGACAAGAGAAAGAGAGACTGGACTACCTTCTGCACAGACATGCTGTGTTTAAGAGAACTGAACAAAGAGTCTTTAGTTTTCAGGAGGTGGAGGTTACCACACAGTAGTTAGACACCCACTGAAAGACCAGCACAAACCCTGGGCACAGTGGTTCATGTCTGCAGTCCCAGCACCCAAGAGGCTAGGGCAGAAAGATGGCAAGTTCAAGGCCAGCTTGGGCCATGTGAAGAAACCTTGACTCAGGATAGAGGGAATGAGGGAGAAAAGGCGGGAAGGAGGAAAAGAGAGTAAGAAATAGAAGGATTTTATGTTGAGATGGGAACTGTGAGGTCAGTCTCCTGGGTGATCACTGAAGGTGTCAGCTAAATCCCTGGGCCTACATTTCCTCTTAGCTGTGACTAAGTCCAGAGATTCAATAGGGAGACTAAAGTATTCTCTGCTCAGTAGCGCTAGTTCCTCATTTCCTGGTAAAATACAAACTTTGGAGTAAAAGCACCTGACTTCAGTCCCTGGGGTCCCCAAATGTCCACTCTAAACCAAAGCCCAAGGAAACTGCCTCCAGAAAGAATGAAACCATCAAGGACTGGGGAGTGAAGGTTGGAGAGAGCGCTGTGTCAGAATACAGCATTTATATCCTGCATGTGCCTGCTTGGGCACAATTATGCTACAGAAACAAATTTGTCTCTGGCCTGATCTGCCATAGATCTGAGCAACTCAAAGCAGTCTTGTAGATAACAGTAACTGTCAGAACTGAAAGGAGATGCCTCATTTTGATTGTGGGAAGAGCAGCAATATTTACACAAGTGATGGAAGGGAAGACAGAGAGCAGCATGAGTGTCCTGGGAATTGGCCATGCTGAGGTACTTGCTGAGTAAATTCAACTATAACCCTGGGAGACTGACACGGGGGTGTCTAACACAGAGCCCACATGAGCTGTAAGTGCGGCCCAAGACAAAACTGTGACCTCAACGTGTGAGGTGCAGGGAGCCGATTTGCTGGCCGCCATTACAATATGGCTCCGAGCCCCTGTACCACCGAGTAAACAACTCCATATTAGGCAAGGCTGTAGACAGAACCTCTCGCATGCGCAGTAGTGCGCAGTAATCATGGCCAATCCCGTGGCCGGGGGCATCGAAAGACAAGCGTGTAGCCAATCCAGGCACGACCCATGTCGGCTCTCCCTATATAAGCGGCTGCTGTTTAGGGCTGGGGGCCCCTCGCTTCCTGCTCTCCCTTCAACCAAGAGGCTCCAATAAAGCATGATTTGAGAAGAATCCTTGAATCGGTGGTCGTTCTTCCCTGCTGGTCAGGCGGGATGCCGGGACACCTTTCAGTCACCGGGCGAGGGGCCAAGGAGGATTCAGAACTTGACTCGCAGAGCGGCAACTTCGGTAAGCAAGTCTCACAGGTAAAATGATTGCTGGAGTTGAGCCTGGAGTGTTCTGCCTCGCTTTCGTGGTGATGGTAACCTGTGTGTTCCTGTGTTGCTTTTGGTTGCGTTGCCATAAGCCTGGTCAAGAGTGCCTTTGATGTTACGACAGCGCCTAGTTAGAATCAAAAGTAAGTCTGTTGTAGATAAAACGGCTTTTCTCTGAGAGGGAAGTAAGACCGCTGTAGCTTAAGCGGCTCCCTGGTAGGGCGCCCATACATAAGACCGCATTATGGGTAACACTCATGGCGCTGGTCCTGGTACCATCGACCTGATTAGTCCCTTGCAGGCACTGCTTAAACAGCGTGGCCTGAAGGTTTCTCGGAGCACGATTGATACAGTCCTGAAGGACATTGACCAAAACGCACCGTGGTTCCTGGTCTCTGGGGATTTCACCTTGCCCTCATGGGAAAAATTAGGACGGGACTTGGAAAAGGCTAAACGTGAGAACAAAATAGGCCGTGGCACTATGCTGCTATGGCGACTAGTGAGGAACTGCTTACGAGGGGGTGATAATGCAGATCTTGTTAGAAAAGGTAGAGTGGCATTAATGGCTCACCAGGACAGCTTAACAGAATCGGAGTCAAAAGGGGGAGACTTGGATAGGCCTAAAAGAAAAAAGGAAAAAGATCCAAAAGTTAAGCCCAGGGAAAAGGGCCAAAGAGAGTCCTTGGGCACAAAAATGGAGGAGAGGAATCGGTTTATCCGGTTCTTGAGGAGTTCGCCGACCTAGACTTGTCGGACGATGAGCTGAGTCCTCAGGAAGAGGAGGACTTAGAGGAGGAAGTTGCTAGATATGAGGAGGAGTGGCGTGGGCGACGACACCTGCCGTGGGTTCCTACAGTTGGAGGCGGGGCCAGAGGAGGGCCTAGGCAGCTGCTGGGTGAGTCTCCACCCACAGCGCCGCTGCCATCTTATGCGCAGGCAGCAAAGCCTGACGGAGGTTATCATTTCATTAGCAGTTATACTTGGGCTCGTTTGGCCTCAGCCTTCCCAGTGTTTGAGGACGCTGGAACACATCATAGGTGGTATGAGCCGGTGCCCTATAAACAGCTGAAAGACATAGTTACCACGGCTAGGCCCAACGCAGACTATACCATTGCATTGTTGCGCAGACTCTGTACCCAGGTCCTAACACGCACAGACTGGACAGAGATTGCTAGGGCATGCCTGTCCCGAGGACAGTTTTTGGAGCTTAAATCCCTGGCCGCTGACAAGGCACAGGTTCAGGCTCAGCTTAATGCACAAAATGGCCACTCAGATTGGACTGCCGAGATGCTTTTGGGACAAGGACAGTTTGCTGGAAACCAAGTTAATCACCCTCTTGAGGTGTACCAGCAAATTAGTGATATTTACCTCCATGCTTGGAAGGTCCTACCCAATAAAGGGGAAGTGACAGGCAATTTGACCAAGATCATCCAAGGATCCACAGAGCCATTCGTGGATTTTGTGGCTAGGATGACTGAGGTCTCTGAAAAGATCTTTGGAAATTCAGATGTGACCCTGCCATTTGTGCAACAGATAATTTTTGAACAAAGCACTAAAGAATGTCAGCGAGCCATAGGACCAGTCAGGCATAAAGGACTGGATGATTGGTTGAAGGCTTGTAGGGAAATTGGAGGTCCTTTAACAAATGCAGGCTTAGCAGCGGCGGTGCTTTCAGCCACTAGATCAGCCCGGGATACAAAAAACAAAGGATGCTTTCGGTGCGGCCAGATGGGACACTTAAAAAGAAATTGTCCTAATGGCAGCGGACCATCCGAACCGCCTACAAGGCTTGGTCCACGTATGCCAGGCACTTGCCCTCGTTGTAAGAAGGGAAAGCATTGGGCCAATGAATGCCGCTCAGTGAAGGACATTAATGGTCAGCCTATCCCACAAGCCTCTAGTTCTGAGACAAAAAACGGGATGAGGGGCCCCAGTCCCCGGGGCCCGAAAATATTCGGGGTGCTTCAGGCTGCTGCCCCACCTCTGAGTCACCAGAGGCATGCCCGCCAGTATGGAGAGCCACCATCGGTTCCGCAGGGTTGGACCTCTGTGCCACCTCCGGAATGGTATTAACCCCAGACATGGGAGTTCAGATTATGGGAACTGACATGTCGGGCCCCTTGCAGGAGGGGCATGTAGGGATTGTTTTGGGGTGCTCCTCATCTACTATGAAAGGACTGATAGTTCACCCAGGTGTTATTGACCCTGATTATATGGGGCAGAATAAGATTCTTTGTCACGCTTTTCATGGCGTAATTTCTGTTGCTCCTGGTGACCGGGTTGCTCAATTGTTAGTTTTGCCCTCCAAGCATGAATCATTCCCCTTAGAATTGATATATCGGCTTCCACAATGGGCTCCATACCTATACCATGGACAACAAATAAGGCTGTATGGATCCCCCAGTGGCCCCTTTCCCAGGAGAAATTGGAAGCCGCTAGACAACTAATTGAGGAACAATTGCAATTAGGTCACATTGAGCCTTCTGTATCACCATGGAATACCCCGGTATTTGTTATTAAAAAAGACAGAGTAAGAGGGAATGAGGGCTTGGGGTCCACAGGAGTTGACCTTGCCTGTTTGTCCATGGCCCTTAATGATAGACCGATCTTAGAATTGACTATTGAAGGAAAAGGTTTTTCGGGCTTGGTGGACACTGGCGTGGATCGAACCATTATCAGAACCCAAACCTGGCCTAAGCAACGGCCTTTACAGCAATCCTGCCAGTCCCTACAGGGGCTAGGGTATGCACGTACACCTTGCATCAGTTCTAAGGAATTGACTTGGAGAATAGAAGATCAGCATGGGAAAATACAACCTTTTGTAGTAGACCTCCCCATTAACCTCTGGGGAAGGGATGTTCAGCAGCAATTACAGCTCAGGTTGACTAATAAATTTTCAGATAAAAGCAAAGATATGATGAGGTTGCAAGGATTTGTTCCTTCTCGAGGCCTGGGAAAAAAATCTCCAAGGCATACCCGACCCGATAATACCAGTCAGTAAGACAGACTGCAAAGGATTGGGTTTTTCTTAGGGGCCACTGATATATCGGCTTCAACAACGGGCTCCATACCCATACCATGGACAACAAATAAGGCTGTATGGATCCCCCAGTGGCCATTTTCTCAGGAGAAATTGGAAGCCGCTAGACAACTAATTGAGGAACAATTGCAATTAGGTCACATTGAGCCTTCTGTATCACCATGGAATACCCCGATCTTTGTTATCAAAAAGGCATCAGGGGGTCTGAGAGCTGCTTGGCCTGCAAGGGGACCTGACAGTCTGCCAGAGGATCCATCATTCTTTGGGGTGGGTGAGGAGTGAGTGCCCGAACCGCGGCAGCTGCCCGGAGAGAGACCACCGACATTCCACAACTCCCTCTGCCACCCGCACACTTCCTGCTCTTCCTGCAGGGGTTATTCTCCCCAGATACTGCCTCTCTCTCCCTGTCCCTTCCCAGCTTGCACCCAGAATCCTCCCCCCCTCCCCCTGCCTCATCCTCCCGTCTTTGGGGCCACAAAATCCCACAGCTCAGCCTGTTTGGGCTTTGGGGACCTGGAATTGAGTGCATCCAGGCCGGTGGGAGGTCCCCTCCTTCATTTGACTGCCCGGGGCAAGGTAGGCCTTTGTCTGAGAGCTGCTTGGCCTGCAAGGGGACCTGACAGTCTGCCAGAGGATCCATCATTCTTTGGGGTGGGTGAGGAGTGAGTGCCCGAACCACGGCAGCTGCCCGGAGAGGGACCACCGACATTCCACAACTCCCCCTGCCACCAGCACACTTCCTGCTCTTCCTGCAGGGGTTATTCTCCCTGGATACCGCCTCTCTCTCCCTGTCCCTTCCCAGCTTGCACCCAGAATCCTCCCCCCCTCCCCCCGCCTCATCCTCCCAACTTTGGGGCCACAAAATCCCACAACTCAGCCTGTTTGGGCTCTGGGGACCTGGAATTGAGTGCACCCAGGCCGGTGGGAGGTCCCCTCCTTCATTTGACTGCCCGGGGCAAGGTAGGCCTTTGTCTGAGAGCTGCTTGGCCTGCAAGGGGACCTGACAGTCTGCCAGAGGATCCATCATTCTTTGGGACACTGCAGTCCTGATGACGACTTCTGGAGATGCACTTTCATACCTCGCTGACCTCTCAACAAAGTAGCACCAGTGATATTTTCTTAGTTGTTCTTAGGTATCCTGCTCCAGTTCTAAGGCCATCCACCCAAAGGGGTCAGACTCTGGCCTCCAGGCAGGTCTGAGGATTCCTGCGGAGGGGTGCGGGCTCCTTCATATTGTGCTGCCAGGTTCGCTGTGTGGTATTCCATCCCGCCCTGCCCCCACCTTGGCCCTTTTGTCTGGGCTGCGACCCTGGGCTGCCTGGAATCCCTGATCCTGTGCACTGACATTCCATCTGAACTGGTGAGTGAATGCGGACCCTGGGGCAACCTGCCCTGGAAGAGAGCACAGACCCGCTACCCTCACTTCCCTCTGCAGGCTTATGTCTGTTTCTCCCGTCCCTGTGTCTCCCAAGCTTTCCCTAGTGTTCTCAGGTGCCCTGCTCCAGTTCTAAGGCCATCCACCCAAAGGGGTCAGACTCTGGCCTCCAGGCAGGTCTGGGGATTCCTGCAAGGGAGTGCGGGCTTCTTCAGATTGTGGCGCAAGGAATAGGTCCTCCTCTGACACTGAGGAGATCCAACCAGTTTCAGTCACAGCAAAGATTGGTCTAGGACACCAAACGCCTCCGGGCTCCTTTTGAAGGAAGAGATGGGCAGGTGCCAATGCAGGAGCTCCTCCAACAACATGAAAGGCAACATGACATCACCACAATCCAGACATCCCAAAACAACAAGAATTGAACACCCTACCCCAGAAGATATAGAAGAATCCGACCTTAAACAGTACTTTATGAAAATAATAGAGGACCTTAAACAGGAGGTAAAAAACTGCCATAAAGAAATGGAGATGACAAACAAAAAGGTAGACGAAATAAATAAATCTATCAAAGATACCCAAGAAAAACAAGAAAAACAAGAAAAAGCAATCAAACAGGTAAGGGAAACAGTACAAGACCTGATAAATGAAATGGAGGTATTGAAGAAAACACAATCTGAGGGACGACTGGAAATGGAAACTCTGAGTAAACGAACAGAAACTTCAGAGACAAGTATTTCCAACCGAATACAAGAGATGGAAGAAAGAATCTCGGACTCTGAAGATACTATAGAGGAAATAAACTCACAGATTAAAGAACTAAACAAATCTAACAAATTCTTAACACAAAACATTCAGGAAATCTGGGACACCATGAAAAGACCAAACCTAAGAATAATTGGGGTAGAAGAAGGAGAAGAATTACAACTCAAAGGCCCAGAAAACATATTCAACAAAATTATAGAAGAAAACTTCCCCAACCTAAAGAAGGATGTTCCTATGAAGGTACAAGAAGCCTACAGAACACCAAATAGACTGGATCAAAAGAAAGCATCGCCACGCCATATAATAATCAAAACACAAAACATACAGAATAAAGAACAGATATTAAGAGCTGCAAAGGAAAAAGGTCAAATAACATATAAAGGGAAACCAATCAGAATTACACCTGATTTCTCAATGGAAACCATGAAAGTCAGAAGAGCTTGGATAGATGTGCTACAGACACTAAGGGAACATGGATGCAAGCCTAGACTACTATACCCAGCAAAGCTTGCGTTCACCATTGATGGAGAAAACAAGATATTCCAGGACAAAAACACATTTAAACAATACGCAGCCACAAATCCAGCCTTGCAGAAAGTAATAGAAGGAAAATCACAAACCAAGGAGTCCAACAATGCCCACAATAACTCAGGCATCTAGCGACCCTTCACCAGCACAACTAGAAAAAGGGAAACACACAAACTCTACTACTAAAAATGACTGAAGTTAACAACCACTGGTCATTAATATCACTTAATATCAATGGACTCAATTCACCTATAAAAAGGCACAGGCTAAGAGACTGGATACGAAAACAGAATCCAACATTTTGCTGTTTACAAGAAACACACCTCAACCACAAAGACAGACACCTACTCAGAGTAAAGGGTTGGGAAAAGGTTTATCAAGCAAATGGCCCTAAGAAACAAGCGGGTGTGGCCATACTAATTTCCAACAAAGTTGACTTCAAACTAAAATCAATCAGAAGAGATGGAAAGGGACACTTTATACTCATAACAGGAAAAATCCTTCAGAATGAAGTCTCAATCCTGAATATCTATGCCCCTAATATAAAAGCTCCCACTTATGTAAAAGAAACACTTCTAGAACTCAAGGCAGCCATCAAACCACACACACTAATAGTTGGAGACTTCAACACTCCTCTCTCACCAATGGACAGGTCGATCAGACAGAAACCTAACAGAGAATTGAAAGACTTAATGGAGGTAATGAACCAAATGGACTTAACAGACATCTATAGAACATTCCACCCAAATAGGAAAGAATATACCTTCTTCTCTGCGGCTCATGGAACCTTTTCGAAAATTGACCATATACTTGGTAACAAAGCAAACTTCCACAGTTACAAAAAAATATTAGTAACCACCTGTGTCTTATCGGATCACCATGGATTAAAATTAGAATTCAACAACAATGCTACCCCCAGAAAGCCCACAAACTCATGGAAACTGAACAGTCAACTACTGAACAACACCTGGGTCAAGGAAGAAATAAAGAAAGAAATTAAAGTCTTTCTTGAATTTAATGAAAACAAAGACACAACATACTCAAACCTATGGGACACAATGAAAGCAGTGCTAAGAGGAAAGTTCATAGCACTAAGTGCCCACTTAAAGAAAACGGAGAAAGCACTCATTGGTGACTTAACAGCACACCTGAAAGCTCTGGAAAAAAAAGAAGCAGACTCACCTAGGAGAAGTAGAAGACTGGAAATAATCAAACTGAGGGCAGAAATCAACAAAATAGAAACACAGAAAACAATCCAAAGAATCAATGAAACAAGAAGCTGGTTCTTGGAGAAAATCAACAAGATTGACAAACCCTTAGCCAAACTAGTCAAACGGCAGAGGGAGAACACACAAATTAATAAGATCAGAAATGAAAAGGGGGACATAACCACAGACAAAGAGGAAATTCAGAGAATCATTAGATCTTACTACAAAAGCCTGTATGCCACAAAATTGGAAAATGTAAAAGAAATGGACAGTTTTTTAGATAAATACCATATACCAAAGTTAAACCAGGACCAGGTAAATGCTCTAAATCGTCCTGTTAGTCGCGAAGAATTAGAAACTGTTATCAGAAACCTCCCTACCAAAAAGAGCCCAGGACCAGATGGTTTCAATGCGGAATTCTACCAGAACTTCCAAGAAGACCTAATACCTATACTCCTTAAGGTATTTCATAATATAGAAACACAAGAGTCACTGCCAAATTCCTTCTATGAAGCTACAGTTACCCTGATACCTAAACCACACAAAGACTCAACCAAGAAAGAGAATTACAGGCTAATCTCACTCATGAACATTGACGCAAAAATTCTCAATAAAATACTGGCAAACCGAATCCAAGAACACATTAGAAAAATTATCCACTACGATCAAGTAGGCTTCATCCCAGAGATGCAGGGCTGGTTCAACATACGAAAATCTATCAATGTAATCCATCATATAAATAAACTGAAGGAAAAAAACCATATGGTCATCTCATTGGATGCTGAAAAAGCATTTGACAAAATTCAGCACCCTTTTATGATAAAAGTTCTGGAAGGATTAGGGATACAAGGGTCATTCCTAAATATAATAAAAGCTATTTACAGCAAGCCGACAGCTAACATCAAATTAAACGGAGAGAAACTCAAGGCCATCCCACTAAATTCAGGAACACGACAAGGCTGTCCACTCTCTCCTTATCTCTTCAATATAGTGCTTGAAGTTCTAGCAATAGCAATAAGACAACATAAGGGAATCAAGGGGATTCAATTTGGAAATGAAGAAGTTAAACTTTCATTATTTGCAGATGATATGATAGTATACATAAGCAACCCCAAAAACTCCACCAAAGAACTCCTACAGCTGATAAACTCCTTCAGTAATGTTTCAGGTTACAAGATCAACTCCAAAAAATCAGTCGCCCTCCTATACACAAAGGATAAGGAAGCAGAGAGGGAAATCAGAGAAGTATCACCTTTCACAATAGCCACAAATAGCATAAGATATCTGGGAGTATCTCTAACCAAGGAAGTGAAGGATTTATTTGACAAGAACTTTAAGTCTTTGAAGAAAGAAATTGAAGAGGATACCAGAAAATGGAAGGATCTCCCCTGCTCGTGGATTGGGAGGATCAACATAGTAAAAATGGCAATTCTACCAAAAGCAATCTATAGATTCAATGCAATCCCAATCAAGGTCCCATTAAAATTCTTCACAGAGATTGAGAGGACAATAATCAACTTTATATGGAAAAACAAGAAACCCAGGATAGCCAAAAAAATCTTATACAATAAAGGTTCTTCTGGAGGCTTTACCATCCCTGACTTCAAACTCTATTACAAAGCTACAGTATTGAAAACAGCTTGGTATTGGCATAAAAACAGAGAAGTTGACCAATGGAATCGTATAGAAGACCCGGATCTTAAACCACAAACCTATGAACACCTGATTTTTGATAAAGGAGCCAAAAGTACACAATGGAAGAAAGAAAGCATCTTCAACAAATGGTGCTGGCATAACTGGATGTCAACCTGTAGAAGAATGAAAGTAGATCCATATCTATCACCATGCACAAAACTCAAGTCCAAATGGATTAAAGACCTCAATATTAATTTGAACACATTGAGCTTGATAGAGGAGAAAGTGGGAAGTACTCTACAACAAATGGGCACAGGGAACCGTTTCCTGCGCATAACCCCAGTTGCACAGACTTTAAGGGCAACATTGAATAAATGGGACCTCCTGAAGTTGAGCAGCTTCTGTAAAGCAAAGGATATTGTCACTAAGACACAAAGGCAGCCTACTGACTGGGAAAAGATCTTCACCAACCCTGCAACTGACAAAGGTCTGATCTCTAAAATATATAAGGAACTCAAGAGACTAGACGGTAAAATGCCAATTAACTCAATTAAAAAATGGGGCACTGAACTGAACAGAGAATTCTCAACAGAAGAAGTTCGAATGGCCAAAAGACACTTAAGGTCATGCTCAACCTCCCTAGCTATCAGGGAAATGCAAATCAAAACAACTTTGAGATATCATCTTACTCCTGTCAGATTGGCTAAAATCCAAAACACCAATAATAACCTTTGCTGGAGAGGTTGTGGGGTAAGGGGTACACTCATCCATTGCTGGTGGGAATGCATACTTTTGCAACCACTTTGGAAAGCAGTGTGGCGGTTTCTCAGGAAATTCGGGATCAACCTACCCCAGGACCCAGCAATTCCACTATTGGGAATCTACCCAAGAGATGCCCAATCATACAACAAAAGCATATGCTCATCTATGTTCATAGCAGCATTATTTGTAATAGCCAGATCCTGGAAACAACCTAGATGCCCTTCAGTGGAAGAATGGATGAAGAAACTGTGGAATATATACATGCTAGAATACTACTCAGCGGTAAAAAACAATGACATCTTGAATTTTGCAGGCAAATGGATGGAAATAGAAAACACTATTCTGAGTGAGGTAACCCAGACCCAAAAAGATGAACATGGGATGTACTCACTCATAATCGGTTTCTAGCCATAATTAAAGGACATCGAGCCTATAAATTTGGGATCCTTGAGAAGATAATAAGAAGGTGAACTCCCAAAAAAAGATATAGTAATCCTCCTGGATATTGGAAGTAGACACTATCGCCAGGCAAAATTGGGAACTTGAGGGTTGGGCAAGACTGGGCCAAGGGAAGATGGGGAGAGAAAAGTGTGAAGGGAAGAATGGGACGAGGGAGCTCGGAGGAATGGGGTGCTTGGGATATAGGAAGGGTGGATATGGGAGCAGGGAAGCATATATCCTAATTTAAAGAGCTACCTGAGGGTTGTCAAGAGACTTGACCCTAGAGGGGTTCCCAGGTTTCCAGGGAGATGCCCCCAGTTAGTTCCTTTTGCAGCTGAGGAGAGGGAGCCTGAAAAGGCCAGTTCCTATAGCCATACTGATGAATTTCTTGCATATCACCATAGAACCTCCACCTGTCGATAGATGAAGAAAATGACAGAGCCCCACATTGGAGCACCGGACTGAGCTCCCAAGGTCCTGATGAGGAGCAGAAGGAGAGAGAACATGAGAAAGAAAGTCAGGACCGTGAGGGAACCTCCAGCTGGTGACAGATGGGGAAGGTGACTGAGCCCCACATTGGAGCACTGGACTGAGCTCCCAAGGTCCTGATGAGGAGCAGAAGGAGCCAGAACATGAGGGAGAAAGTCAGGAACAAGAGGGGTGCGTTCACTCATGGAGACGGTGGGACAGAACTAATGGGAGATCACCAACTCCAGTTGGAATGGGACTGATGGATCATGCGACCAAACCCGTCTCTCTGAATGTGGCCAACAGTGGGGGCTGACTGAGAAGCAAAGGACAATGGCTCTGGGCTCTGATTCTTCTGCATGGACGGGCTCTGTGGGAGCCTTCTCAGCTTGGTCGATCACCTTCCTGGACCAGGGGGGAGTTGGGAGGACCCTGGTCTTAGCATAAAGTGGGGAACCCTGATGGCTCCTTGGCCTTGAGAGGGAGGGAGGGGAGGTATGGGTGGAGGGGAGGGGAGGGAAGGGGGAGAAGGAGGGGAGGGAAGGGGGAGGAGGAGGGGAGGGAGGGGAGAGGAGGAGGGAAGTAGATGGAAATTTTTAAATATAAAAAAAATAAACCATGAGAAAAAAAAAAAACAAAGCTACAGTATTGAAAACAGCTTGGTATTGGCATAAAAACAGAGAAGTTGACCAATGGAATCGTATAGACGACCCGGATCTTAAACCACAAACCTACGAACACCTGATTTTTGATAAAGGAGCCTAAAGTACACAATGGAAGAAAGAAAGCATCTTCAACAAATGGTGCTGGCATAACTGGATGTCAACCTGTAGAAGAATGAAAGTAGATCCATATCTATCACCATGCACAAAACTCAAGTCCAAATGGATTAAAGACCTCAATATTAATCTGAACACATTGAGCTTGATAGAGGAGAAAGTGGGAAGTACTCTACAACAAATGGGCACAGGGAACCGTTTCCTGCGCATAACCCCAGCTGCACAGACATTAAGGGCAACATTGAATAAATGGGACCTCCTGAAGTTGAGCAGCTTCTGTAAAGCAAAGGACATTGTCACTAAGACACAAAGGCAGCCTACTGACTGGGAAAAGATCTTTACCAACCCTGCAACTGACAAAGGTCTGATCTCTAAAATATATAAGGAACTCAAGAGACTAGATGGTAAAATGCCAATTAACTCAATTAAAAAATGGGGCGCTGAACTGAACAGAGAATTCTCAACAGAAGAAGTTCGAATGGCCAAAAGACACTTAAGGTCATGCTCAACCTCCCTAGCTATCAGGGAAATGCAAATCAAAACAACTTTGAAATATCATCTTACACCTCTCAGATTGGCTAAAATCCAAAACACCAATAATAACCTTTGCTGGAGAGGTTGTGGGGTAAGGGGTACACTCATCCATTGCTGGTGGGAATGCACACTTGTGCAACCACTTTGGAAAGCAGTGTGGCGGTTTCTCAGGAAATTCGGGATCAGCCTACCCCAGGACCCAGCAATTCCACTATTGGGAATCTACCCAAGAGATGCCCAATCATACAACAAAAGCATATTCTCATCTATGTTCATAGCAGCATTATTTGTAATAGCCAGATCCTGGAAACAACCTAGATGCCCTTCAGTGGAAGAATGGATGAAGAAACTGTGGGATATATACATGCTAGAATACTACTCAGCGGTAAAAAACAATGACATCTTGAATTTTGCAGGCAAATGGATGGAAATAGAAAACACTATTCTGAGTGAGGTAACCCAGACCCAAAAAGATGAACATGGGATGTACTCACTCATAATCGGTTTCTAGCCATAATTAAAGGACATCGAGCCTATAAATTTGGGATCCTTGAGAAGATAATAAGAAGGTGAACTCCCAAAAAAAGATATAGTAATCCTCCTGGATATTGGAAGCAGACACGATCGCCAGGCAAAATTGGGAACTTGAGGGTTGGGCGAGACTGGGCCAAGGGAAGATGGGGAGAGAAAAGTGTGAAGGGGAGAATGGGGGGAGCTCGGAGGAATGGGGTGCTTGGGATATAGGAAGGGTGGATATGGGAGCAGGGAAGCATATATCTTAATTTAAGGAGCTACCTGAGGGTTGTCAAGAGACTTGACCCTAGAGGGGTTCCCAGGTTTCCAGGGAGACGCCCCCAGTTAGTTCCTTGGGCAGCTGAGGAGAGGGAGCCTGAAAAGGCCAGTTCCTATAGCCATACTGATGAATTTCTTGCATATCACCATAGAACCTCCACCTGACGATAGATGAAGAAAATGACAGAGCCCCACATTGGAGCGCCGGACTGAGCTCCCAAGGTCCTGATGAGGAGCAGAAGGAGAGAGAACATGAGAAAGAAAGTCAGGACCGTGAGGGAACCTCCAGCTGGCGACAGATGGGGAAGGTGACTGAGCCCCACATTGGAGCACTGGACTGAGCTCCCAAGGTCCTGATGAGGAGCAGAAGGAGCAAGAACATGAGGGAGAAAGTCAGGAACGTGAGGGGTGCGTTCACTCATGGAGACGGTGGGACAGAACTAAAGGGAGATCACCAACTCCACTTGGTATGGGACTGATGGATCATGCGAACAAACCCGTCTCTCTGAATGTGATCAACAGTGGGGGCTGATTGAGAAGCAAAGGACAATGGCGCTAGGCTCTGATTCTTCTGCATGGACGGGCTCTGTGGGAGCCTTCTCAGCTTGGTCGATCACCTTCCTTGACCTGGGGGGAGTTGGGAGGACCTTGGACTTAGCATAGAGTGGGGAACCCTGATGGCTCTTTGGCCTTGAGAGGGAGGGAGGGGAGGTATGGGTGGAGGGAAGGGGAGGGAAGGGGGAGGAGGAGGGGAGGGAGGGGGAGGAGGAGGGAAGGAGATGGAAATTTTTAAATATAAAAAAAAAATAAACCATGAAAAAAAACCAACCAATTAACCATAGCAACAAAAAAAAAAGGCATCAGGAAAATGGAGGTTATTACATGACTTGCGGGCTGTAAACAGTCAGATGCAAGTCATGGGGGCAGCCCAAAAGGGTCTCCCATTACTCTCTGCTCTGCCAAAGGATTGGCCAATTATAGTACTAGATATCAAAGATTGCTTCCTTTCCATTCCGCTGTGCTCCCAGGATAGGGAAAGGTTCGCCTTCACTTTGCCTTCTGTAAATCATGAACAGCCTGATGCCCGTCATCAGTGGAGAACCCTCCCCCAGGGGATGTCAAACAGTCCTACTATGTGCCAGCTATTTGTAGACTCTGCCCTGATGGCTATAAGGAGACAGTTTCCCACTGTAAAGGTTATTCATTACATGGATGACATCCTGTTGATAGCTTCATCCCAACAGGTACTTAGGGAAGCTTTTCAAAATACTGTTCAGACCTTGGAAAAGCAAGGGCTAATTGTAGCCCCTGAGAAGGTACAGTGCTCTACACCCGCACGGTTTCTGGGTTCCATTATTTCCCCAGATACCATCAGACCCCAGAAGGTCCTTATTCGTATCCAAACCTTAAGGACCCTTAATGATTTCCAACAGTTACTAGGAGATATTAATTGGATCCCAGGTTATCTACATGTACCAAGGTCGGAGGTGCTGCCCCTATTTTCTATCTTAGAGGGTGATCCTGATGTTACCTCCCCACGGACGTTGACACCTGCCGCTATGCAATCTTTAAGCAAGGTTGAGGGGGCTATATCCAAGGCACAGCTATGCTGCCATGACCCGTCTTTGCCAATTTCTCTTTATATATTAAAAACGAAAAAATATTCCAACAGGAGTTTTATGGCAAGAGGGACCTCTATGGTGGCTGCGTGGTAATTCAGTTGGGACAAGAACGCTTAAATATTATCCTGACTTGGTGGCTAATCAAGCCTTAATGGGAATAAAATTTTGCTTGACCTGTTTTGCAAAGATGCCTGATAAGCTGATTATACCCTATACTAAAGAGCAAGTGGAGGTCTTGGCCGCCACTGTGGACAATTGGGCTATTTTGCTTTGCACCTTTTCTAACACTATTGATAATCATTTTCCTAAGCATCCAATTTTGAGTTTTGTGGAAAAGAATTTGGTGTACTTTCCACGAGTTACCTCCCCTAAGCCCTTATTGGGAGCTGTAACCATATTTACTGATGGCTCAAAAACAGGAGTAGGGGCTATGGTGGTGGAAAATCAGCCACTGGTGGTATTTAATTTTCAAACCAATGCCCCTCAGACTACCAAATGCTTTGTGGTATTGGAGGTTTTTAAGAAATTTCCTGAGCCCTTTAATTTGTTTTCGGACTCACAATATGTAGTTAATGCGGTGTCCTCTCTCGAGGTGGCTGCTTCCATTCTCCAGTCAAGTCCGGTTTCCAATGTTCTAATACAGATTCAGCAACATGTACTTCAAAGGAGTAATCCATTCTATATTGGCCATATTAGAGCCCATACCCTACTGCCTGGTTCTGTGTCTGTTGCTAATGCAAGGGCTGATCAAGCAACCAGAGCTATGGCCTTGGTTGCTGCGGACCCAATGGAGCTTGCTCTAGAGTTCTACAGGCTCTATCATGTACCCGCTGATACTCTTCGTAGAAAATTTGCCCTGTCCAGAAGCAATGCAAGAGATATTGTGAAGGCCTGTTCCTCTCGTGTGACTTTTCTTCTCCCTCCTCACACAGGGGTTAACCCTCGGGGCCTGCGCCCGACTGATCTATGGCAGATGGACGTGACTCATGTCCCTGAATTTGGGAGGCTGAAATATTTACACGTGTCCGTTGATACCTGTTCAGGATTATCCATGCTACCCCCTTGCAGGAGAAAAGGTCACCCATGTAAAAACTCATTGTCTGGAAGTCTGGGCAACTTGGGGCAAACCGCTGCATTTAAAAACGGACCACGGCCAGCATATTCCTCCCACGGTTTTCGCTCCTTTTGCACACAGCTTCAAGTTGAACATACTTTTGGCCTGCCATATAATTCCCAATGGCCAGGGGATCGTTGAAAGGGCTAACAGAAGCCTCAAAGATATTCTAACAAAACAAAAAGGGGGAATAGCAGAAACAGCATCCCCCAGGGATATAATTGCCTTGGCACTTTTTACATTTAATTTCTTAATTTTTGATGGTCAAGGCCGAACAGCGGCTGATAGACATGCTAACATGACCCCCGAAGATAAGGGAGTGTCTGTTATGTGGAAAGATGTGTTGGATAATAAATGGAATGGACTGGATCTAGTCATTGTGAGATCCAGGGGAGCTGTTTGTGTTTTCCCACAGAGTCAAGAAGTCCCTCATTGGGTGCCGACATGGCTGACAAGGAGCCTGAGACCAACAGCTGAAGATGAGGGCTGCAACAACATGGATGCTGATCCTGACAATGAAGACAGCCCTGCTGAACGCGAGTCCAATGACATTATGAGCGGTAACAAGGGCCTGGCCCATGCCGATGCCTGTTCATGCTAACTCCTCCATATTGCCCATACTGTTTTCCACCTCCTGCGATCTGGAGGCACCCTGTCTGCCTAACCCAGATGCTAAACAGGAGTTGTTTAATGCTACAAAGATAGCCCTGAATGGGACTATGTGTTTCTCCCTTGAGGGGAAGGGACCCTGCATAAGGCTTTTACACAAAAACTTGACCAATTGGATGGATCCCCTGATGCAGAGTAAAGTTGGGATAGGGTCCCCGGGCGCAGCATTAGCCCAGGTGACTCAGGGTGCCACCTCAGGGTCAGGAAGGCCCAGTAATGCTACATCCATTAATGCTACCACCTTGGCCATGATAGTGGAGTCCATGGTACCTTTGGGAGGTGCATCCACCCCTAAAAATGCCACTCATTTTAGGGCATCACCACACTGTGTTCCAGATTTTTCATTTCCACCCACATTCACGGCCTGCCAAGCTAAGACTTGGGAAAAGGCACAGGGTTGCCTATGGGTTCTTCCTATCCCCATCTATGAGGAGATACTTTTATAACCAGTCTAATCAAAATTCTACTATCGGATCAGGATGGTCCTGGTATCAATGGCTGCTCTCTAATGAGATAGGAGCCACTGCGGACATCTCAGCCCTGGCGATGCTACAATTAACTAGGACTTGGCTCCTTAATGTTTCTGGTAGCATATCAGAGTCATCGGGCCAGGGGAGATGGCTTCGCACTTATCAAGAAGAAGAACTGAGTAATGCCACTCTAGGGGGATCTGCAGTCTGCATGACCCCTCCTTTTTCCTTTTTGCTTACTAATTCCACCCAGGACTCCTTGGGTACCTTGGATTGCACAAATGGATCAGTTAATTGCCACTTGTCTGAATGTTGGAATGGCACCCAAAAGCTGCCTATAATGGTGAAGGTCCCAACCTTCGTACCCCTCCCGGTCCAAGCTGACCCGGACCAATTTCCCATCACAATGCTTTTGCGTGAACGACATGACTTTGGTATTACTGCAGCCATTGTCACCACTATAGCAGTGTAGGTGGCGGCTGCCGTCATGGCTGGGATAGCCATGGCTAATCAGGTGCAAATGGCGACCACAATTAACGACGTGGTTTCAAAAACAGCTGATGCATTAGAAACCCAAAATAAAATCAACAATCATATCCTTTCTGGCATAATAGCTGCCAATCAGAGGATAGATTATGTGCAGACCCAAGTGGATGAATTGACCCGTCTGTGTAGTGTGGAGCTGCAGGCCGCTTCCCGCCGCCCTGCTCTCGGCCACCGGCTAGCTTATGCCCCAAAATAACAACACACAAATTGTATTCTTTTAAACACTGCCTGGCCCATTATTTTCAGCCTCTTTCTCACATCTTGACTAACCCATATCTAATAATCTTTGTAACACCATGAGTGGTGTCTTACCGGGGAAGATTCTAGCTTACGTCCATCTTGGGCTGGAGCTTCATGTGTCTCTCTCTGAGGATAGGCATGGCAGTCTGCCTAACTTAGGATAGGCGTAGCATCTGACTGAGTCATCTACCTCACTTCCTTCTTCCTGTTCTGTCTACTCCACCCACCTAAGAGCTGGCCAATCACATGGGCCAGGCAGTTTCTTTATTAGCCAATGGGAATCCTCCATCATTTCCCCTTTTTCTGTTTAAAAAAAAGAAAGGCTTTAACTTTAACATAGTAAAATTACATATAACAAAACAGTTATCAAGTAAGAATTAGTTATAATATTTATATCTACTTTATCTTTTATCATAACTAAGGAAAACTATAACTATCTATCTATTCTTCAACTCCATCAAAGACTCCAGAAGGATATAATATTACCTAAGTAAACAAGAAATAAGCAACTTCTAAACTCTAGAAATGACAGAGACATCTCGCTGCCTGGACAGTCACCCAAAGTTCTTTTGTACTGTTGGGGCATCCATCTTCGGCCTACAGGCCCATAAATATCCATCAGACATTTCTATGCCCCAGGAAATTTCGAAGGCAGTTCAGTCACTATCTGCTGTGTCCTTCAGAATGTCTCGCAGACTCTTTCTTGAATCAGGAACCCCAAAAGATCATCTCATATTTAGTCCTCTCTCTGTGGGTTCTTCGTGTCCAGTTTATGCCAACAGTTCAGGCAAGAGCAGTTTCTTGCCCAAGTGGCTATCAAACTCCATAAGGATCCTCTTCGATGCCCATCTTCCTCTTGAAGTAGATTGGTGCTGCCAGGAGCTGACGTGTCTCATTGTCATGAAAAGCCTTAAGTTATTAAAACATCTAAAATGCAATATTCTGTAGTCTTTGAAAGACATGAAGAATGCCTATGTAACTTAAATATATCTCTAAATAGCTAGAAAATCTAACTAACATAACTACAAGTTTTACTAATATTGATAACTATCCATTAACAACCTACATACATTACATTTTTAAATGAACTACACAATCACAATACATTAATCAGTATCAGAAGTACATATACATATAACAAAATTGACCTTAAATTTAAATCACTAAAGCCAAATCCATATCAATGCAAATTACTTATCTCCATATTATATCCCCCTTTAAATGTAAAAGAACATTTATAAACAATATTTGGGAACATGGGCGCAGTTATTTCTCTCCATACTGCTTCCTGCTGAATGGGGACGCTGTTAATCAGATCTTTCCTAATGTAACCTGTGTGCCAGGTTCATCTTAGTCATCAGTTGAGCGAAGTGATTTTTTGAGGGTATTCATAGCAACCTTTCAGGAGGGCGTGGTCTATCATACCATATTGGGAAAGAAGCAATCCATAGGGTCTCATTTTCTGTAAAAACAAAAGAAGAATCTCTTTTCCAAAGTATCATATCCTTAGATCCAAATTCTGAAGTCAAGGTATTTTCAAAATATCTATGTTGGATTAGTTCAGCAGCATTTATAAACAAATATCTTTTAGCAGCTGTTGCTTCTTCCTCAGCATTCAAACAATTCAAAAAGAACATAATAGCATACAGTATCAAGATAATCTGTGCATTTTCCATCTTTGTGCAGCTTTATTTTAACCTCTATTTCATTTATTTTTACTTTTTTTTTTTTGAGACAGGTTCCTCTATATATCTTTGTCCTGGAATAACTCTTTAGACCAGGCTGTCCTTGAACTCACAGAGATCCACTGTCTCTGCTTCCCAAGTGCTGGGATTAAAGGTGTGTGCTACAACACCTTGAACTCACAGAGATCTGTCTGTCTCTGCCTCCCAGGCATTGGGATTAAAGGTGTGTCCTGCCACACCTTAAAGTCACAGAGGTCAATCTACCTCTGCCTCCCAAGTGTTGGGATTAAAGGTGTGTACCACCACAACAAACTACTTCCTTTTTCTTTCTGTTTTTCTTTCTTTCTTTCTTTCTTTCTTTCTTTCTTTCTTTCTATCTTTCTTTCTTTCTTTCTGTTTTTTTAACTGTAAGAACTTTAACTTTTAGCCTGCATGTATTTTTAACTCACTGTAAACCATTTAGAGGTTTTCTTTGTCTTCGAATTTCTCTTTACTGTATATCTCTCTTTTTCTGACCACACGAGTCTTTAATTTACCAAGCAATATAGGTGGGATTAAAGCCATGACTTTGGCGGCTGGATCCAGCCCATTCCTTAGCTTTCCAGCCCCTGGCAGAGGTACTGGCCGTAGCGGTTCAAGGTCCCTGCCAGCAAGCAAGCTGCAACAGTGTTAAACAACAATCAAAAGCTCCATAGTCAGTACCGCCTGCTTGAAAGAGTCAGAGTTTGTCCTGGCAGGACAGACCAGAACGCCAGCATTTTAAAACAGCACAACTTTTTTCCTGCTATGGCTGAAAACAAACAAGCATGCAGTCAGCTTTTATCAACGCCATTTAAATGTTTCGTAGCAGGACCTCTTAAAAGAGCTGCAGGGTTTTGCAGCTAAAGCTGAGTCAGGAAGCCTCTCTTAGATGAGAGCTCTTGCTCTAGCAAGCAAAGCCAAACCCGAGAAATTGCTGCTACTGAGAAAACATGCTTTACTCTATTCTTTCCCAAGCTTTCTCAGGCTTTCTGTGGATTCAGTTATCCACGTCTGGGCACCATTCTGTAGTGTGGAGCTGCAGGCCGCTTCCCGCCGCCCTGCTCTCAGCCACCGGCTAGCTTATGCCCCAAAATAACAACACACAAATTGTATTCTTTTAAACACTGCCTGGCCCATATTTTCAGCCTCTTTCTCACATCTTGACTAACCCATATCTAATAATCTTTGTAACACCATGAGTGGTGTCTTACCGGGGAAGATTCTAGCTTACGTCCATCTTGGGCTGGAGCTTCATGTGTCTCTCTCTGAGGATAGGCATGGCAGTCTGCCTAACTTAGGATAGGCGTAGCATCTGACTGAGTCATCTACCTCACTTCCTTCTTCCTGTTCTGTCTACTCCACCTACCTAAGAGCTGGCCAATCACATGGGCCAGGCAGTTTCTTTATTAGCCAATGGGAATCCTCCATCACGTCTGGTCCAGATCGGATGTGTCTCCTATCAAAAACATGTGTGCATTACTTCTCTTGTCTTTAACAACTCCAGGAATGAGTCACGAAGAATTGGGGAGTATCTGGCGGGGAACTGGTCGCAGGAAGCGGAGCTGTTTTTCCAGATTCAATTGTTCCAGATCACTATCCTGAACAATACTCGTGTCCAGCCCATCACCCTTGAACAGTTTTCTGACTGGCTATATTCTGCTTTCTCCTTTTTTAAGGAATGGGTTGGGGTTGGGATATTTCTGGCATGCTGTCTGGGAGGATGCATGGTCTGCTTGTGGCTGATTTAACGTCTTCGAGCCCAAACAAATAGAGATAAGGTTGCTGTCCTACAGGCCCTAGCCGCTTTGGAGTGTGGTGACTCTCCCCAAATATGGTTATCAGTTCTTAAGAACCAGTAGGCATTTGTCCTGCATAGCCTTTGCACCCCTGTAGGGCTAGTTCCCATTGCACCAGGGAAGGTATGCTGAGACAACGCTTGAGGTACTGCCTTTGCACCTCCTAGGGGTTTGTCCCATTGCACAGGAGAAGGAGTACCACGAGCCTGGGCCTCCCTTGATCAGCCCCCACATCATGAGGTGGGAGCCAGAATGGGAATAAGACCCCTTGTTGCCTATCCTGCTATAAAAACAAAAAAGGGGGAATTGCAGGGAGCCGATTTGCTGGCCGCCATTACAAGATGGCACCGAGCCCCTTCACCACCGAGTAAACAACTCCATATTAGGCAAGGCTGTAGACAGAACCTCTCGCATGCACAGTAGTGTGCAGTAATCATGGCCAATCCTGTGGCCTGGGGCATCGAAAGACGAGCATGTAGCCAATCCAGGCACGACCCGTATCTGCTCTCCCTATATAAGCGGCTGCCGTTTAGTGCTCAGGGCCCCTCACTTCCTGCTCTCCCTTCAACCAAGAGGCTCCAATATAGCATGATTTGAGAAGAATCCTCGACTCGGTGGTCGTTCTTCCCTGCTGGTCGTGGTGGGGGTGTTCGCTGCAGTGAGGATCATTTATTTACTTGTTTACTATGCATGTGTGTCTTCCTGCACGTGTGTATATGCTCCATGCGCATGCCTGGTGCCTGCAGAGGTCAGAAAAGGGCACAGATCCCCTCGAACTGGAGGTACAGACATAAGCTGCCATGTGGGTGTTGGGAAGTGAACCCAGGTCCTCCACAAGAGTAGCCAGTGATCTTACCCACTGAGTATGACATCTCCAAAGCCGGACATCTGTGTGTGGAGGGGATTTTTTAGAAACACAATTGTGTGGTTGTCAAACATGAACTTTGTAAAGGACAACATTGTGTCACAAAATAACTGCATGCATGCCCTCACACTCCATGTGTGTATGGCTTCAGATAAACGTATGCAGCTTCCAAGCACAGAGGATCAAACTGACACCACCAGATGTTCATGTGCTCATGGTGACAGGAACATGAGACATAGCAGTCAGCCATACTGTTGCAACCTTCCGTGCCAAGGAGAGCATCTGATGTCATGTGAAGGTGGGCGGGTGTTCTGATTTCATAGTTAAAGGTGCATCCACGCCCTGGCCCTGCCCCTTTCACTGCTCACAGCACTTGCTATTGGCTGTGACTTAATGCTCCATCCACGGCTGGGATGTGCAGGGGTTCAAATCTTGCTCTGTAGTTTCCTGTCAATTAATTTTCATAGTAAAAGTATAGAATCCCTTCACTTTTCTCCTTCTCAGCATGCCTTGATTCTGGATTTAAACACATTCTTTTACATGTATTTACTTACTTATGTCTGAGGCAGAGGACATACACCTGCATTTGACACAGCACCCATGCGACAGTCAGAGGTGATCTTTGTGCAGATGACTCTGTCCTTCCACCTGTCCATGCATTCTAAGGACTGAACTCGGGTGGCTCGGACCCTACAAGCCCCCACTGAACCTTCCCCTGCAGTTATATGCTTTTCTGTTTTTCTCATTTTTTCACATTTATTTTTTCCTCTGTTTATGTATGTGGGTATACACATATTTTTGTGTCTGTAGAGATCTCAGAAAATAAACAAAAACCTCCCTCAGAACCCCAAATTTCCAGATAAAGGAAGGTTGATGACAGGTGAGCTGACAGCTGGCCTTTTCATAGAGGAACATAGAGGAACATGGCTGCTGATTTTGCGGGGGCTTTGCGTGAGGTGTCATAGTTTGATGTAGTGTGGAGCTGCGGGCTGGCTTCCCGCCGCCCGGCTCCCTCATGGCTAGCTTATACCCCGAAATAACAACACACAGATTGTATTCTTTTAAACACTGCCTGGCCCATTATTTTCAGGCTCTTACTCACATCTTGACTAACCCATATCTAATAATCTGTGTAGCACCACAAAGTGGTGCCTTACCAGGTAGATTCTAGCGTGCGTCCATCTACCTCACTTCCTTCTTCCTGTTCTGTCTACTCCACCCACCTAAGGGCCGGTCTATCAGATGGGCCAGGCAGTTTCTTTATTAATTATCCAATGAAATCATCAGATAGATAGAAGACACACCTACATCAGTTTGAATGGCATCGTATGCAGAAATGCATGCTGCCAGATCCCCTGTGCATCAGGGGCTGTGCTGTGATTATAAAATAGTGAAGCTGGAAATCAAATGCCTTGCAACCTAAGTTCAGTTCCTGAAGCCTATATGACTTCTGCAAAGCCATCCTCTGATCTCCACACATGTATTGCTGTAGCAATGCATGCTCGTATGTATACACACACACACACACACACACACACAATGTCTGACTTTCTTTTTTTAAACATTTTTCTTTTCATAATTTATCTTTTATTTTACTTGCTTTAGTGTTTTGTCTGCACGTATGTCTGTGTGAGGATGTCAGATCCTAGAGTTACAGACAGTTGTGAGCTGCCATGGGGGAGCTGGGAATTGAACCCAGCTCCTCTGGAAGAGCAGTCAGTGCTCTTTAACCACTGAGCCATCTCTCCAGCCCTCTCAGCTGATTGTCTTTGTCCATCATTAATCTACTCGTATAGTATCTGGCCCCGCCTTAGGGATGGTGAGCAATAGAGAGATTTATCAAAGTCATAGAAGATGCGTTTGCCACCAAAAAACTCATAGCACATTTTAAAAAGCCCTTTGTGCATAAAAGCTTTAAAATGGTTAACACCACGCAAAGTCAGGCTCAGGGAAATGTCATATGCACTGACACACTGAGAATAGGTTTGGGGGAAATGCTTCAGTCTATTTGCACCTCCACTTCCAGTTGATAGAAATACACCCCTACATTCATGAGTGCCTGTCTTTGTTAGGGACCATAGTCCTAAAAGATGATAGCAGGAACCATTGTCCTAAAGATGATAGCAGGGACCATTGTCCTAAGGATGTTTGCAGAGAGCCCCACATCCTATCTTGAGAACTGTTTGTTAAAGGAACCTGCCTCACATCCTAACTATCTTGAGAACTGTTTGTTAAGGGAACCACAAAAAGAATGTTTCTGCTTGCACAAGGAACACCAGGTTTGCTCGCTGGTGACCTTTGCTACCCCCTACCCCCACCCCAATCCAAGTTCCTCATTCAAGGGTTATATAAGCTGTAACCATCACCCTAATAAACGAGACCTTGACAATAGAATCTTGCTTGGTCTCCATTTCTCTCTCCAGCCCATGTTCTTTCAGGTTAGCGCCCCTTCAGAGGACCCTGAATAGCTGACCCCGCCAAGCGGGGTTACAGTGGCGCCCGAACAGGGACCCTGAAGTACGGCCAACTAACAGGACAACGAGGCGCAGTCCCGGGACGAAGGAAAATAAGGTCCTGACCAGCTGTGATACTCGGACAGGTCTGCAGGACGGAGGTAGGCGCAGGTTCGTTGTCGTCTATAAGACATGGGACAATTGCTTTTAAAGGAAGAGAAATTCATAGAGGAATTTCAACAGTCACTTAGGGAGAGAGGAGTAAGAGTTAAAAAAGAGAGATTTAGCTGAATTCTTTT
Source organism: Arvicola amphibius (assembly GCF_903992535.2). Classification (NCBI taxonomy): domain Eukaryota; kingdom Metazoa; phylum Chordata; class Mammalia; order Rodentia; family Cricetidae; genus Arvicola; species Arvicola amphibius. The sequence goes on from NC_052048.2 coordinate 149,746,368, forward strand.
GTTTTATAAATGAAAAATGCCCCTGGTTAATTTTAACCAGCCCAGGAATTCACCCCTAGACATGGGACAAGGTAGGGAAAGATCTTAGTAAAATGTTATAAAATGGAGACCCCATGCTGGAGGCTATCCTCAGTTACTGGGCTCTTATTAGAGATGTAGCATAGAGAAAGAAATGTAGAAAAGTGGGACAAAATTTAAATCGGGAGTAAAACTTTGTAAATAAGTTATAATGGGGATAAGGAAAAAGTATTCAGTTATATATGTTGGTAACTAAAGGGAGTAAGAATGGAGCAGGAACAATGGCAGAGTTATTGAGAATCAGTAAGCATGATAGATGTAGAATTACAACTTTTATTGCATGCTAAATGAGTAAAAAAGGTAAAGAAAAAATTATTTTTGTGAGGAGCCACGTGCACACAGTCAGCTAACCTAACTCGCCTGCGGGTAAAAGGAAAGCAGAAGCAAGAGTAAGTTTAGAGAGCAAATTTAACCTCACACAGTCTATAGAACAGAGGAGAGGATTCAAAAATTCTCCTAATTTTATGATTTACAAGTTAAAATAAAAAAGATAGTTAAAAATCTGCCCGCCAGAGCTCGGGAAGGCAAAGTCTAACAGGCAAAGTGAGCCTGTGTTCTACCCCCTGCCGTGTAGTGCATCTTCAGCTAAAGGAAAAAGACAGGTTTAGATTAAGGTAGCCTCTGAGATAAGCAAGTTAAAATGCTTCTTTTCCATTTCACAGTTTTGCTTCTTTGTCAAAAATCTGCTGTTTGTAGACAGGTGAATTTGTATCCAAGGTGGATTGATTTTAGTACTGTGGCTCTGTGGTAAAGTTTAAAGTCAGAGATTGTAATGCATTCTGAAGTTCCTTGATTGTACAGGATTTTAAGATTGTTTAGGCTATCCTAGGTTTTTGTGAGTTCTATGAGAAATGTTGCTATAATTTTTAATGGACATTTACACTGAATCTGTAGATTGTTTTCAGTGAGATTGTCATTTTTGCTGTGTTTCTTCTACTTTCCCAAGAAAATAGGAGATCTTTTTATTTTCTAATGTCTTAAATTTTTTTCTTAAGAGTTAAAGTTCTTATCATACAAGTTTTTCCATTTGTGTGGCCCGCTCTTGGGTGGGAGTCGAGTTATCTCAGCTTGTGGTGCTTTCCTGCTGCCAGGTGTTGCTTCAGGGTAGACTGCTGAGACTCAGGCCTCTTACTAAATTTATCAAGGGCCAGAGTTATACTCTAACAAGTAGTAATGGTTAAAAATAAAAAACATTTCTCCCTTCACAAGCAGAGATGACAGGATCCAAACCTCTATCCTGCTTGCTTGGAGTTACTCCAAGATATTTTGTGGTATTTATGGCTATTTAAAAGGATGATGTCTCATTTATCCTAGGTGTAAAAGAGATACATTCGGGTTGTTTTCAGATTCTGGCTATGATAAAGTAATTCTGCCATAAGCATAGCTGAGCACATGTCCTTATGGTATGGTTAAACAACTTTTGTATTTAGGTCCAAAAGGGGTATTGCTGAGTTTTAAGGAAGATATTTGCCTAATTTTAGAAAATAACCATACTATGATCCAAAAGCGGCTGTGCCAGTCTGCACTTCCAGCAATGGAGTTTTCTCTTTACCCACATTTTCTTAAGCATAAGTTGTTAGTAGTAATTTTTAATCTTGGTCATTTTTACAAGGATAAGATGAAATCTCAGAGTTTTGATTTGCATTTCTCTGATGGCTAAAGGATGTTATGTTTGAGCATTTTTAAGTGTCTTTCAGTCATTTTTAAGTTCGTCTGTTGAGAGTTTTCAGTTTATGTCTGTAACAAATATTTTTATTGGATTAATTTTTTGATAACTAATTTTCTGGGTTCTTCATATGTTTTTGAAATGGGTTTATGATAAGTAAAAATCTTCTCTCATTCTATAGGCTGATATTATGTTTGTTATACAAAAGTTTCTCAATTCAGGAGATATAATTTATTGTTTCTCCCAATGTTTGTGCCACTGAGGCTATGTTTAAGATGTGGCAAAGTGTACTTCTAATTTTTTCTCTGTGAGGTTCAATATAATTTTTATATGTTGAGGCCTTTGACTCATTTAAACTTGAGTTTTGTACATGGAGATGGAGATGGATGTGGATCTATTTTTATTCTTCTACATGTTGATCATTAGTTAAAATGCTTCTTTTTTCCATTTTCCTATCTGCTAGGCAGACTTACAACTTAAAAGGAGGATAGCTTACAAACTTTTAATTAGATATACAATGGTTAAAGCCCTAGTTATAATATTCTTATGAGAGATATTGAGCCAATAGGTAAAATTCTTACAAGAAACAATGAGCCAGTTTTCAATAGAGAGTTTATAAAAGCTGCCTAACAGGTACTCACGCAGGTAAAGTATACAATAATGTACAAGTACAATATATTAATTATGATTCAGCTATGGCAAGTGTGTGTATTAAGTACAAAACTATTCTACAATAGTTTTATTTAAAAATGCTGTTTATGGCTAAACCTTCCCAGTTTGGTCAGTTAAGATATTAAAGTCTTAACTTAAAACAGTAGCCTGTCTGGTACAAAAGGGCAGGATAAAATCTGAAAGATGGTTCAACAAAATATTGACTATGATCAATGTTTCTTATACTAAACAATAGATTAATTGATAATTTTAAGATTGATTCCTGGACAATTGTGTTTGCTCAATTCAAAGGCCAGAACAATGATCCTTTCCCAGATGATCATTGCTACAGTTCACACAACTGTATTTTGCTAATGTTATAGCTAAAAATCCCTTAAAGGATTTTATACTAAATATTACAAATGGCTCTTCCAATTGGAGAACTGCATATATGGTTAATAATAAAAACAAATTGTGGAGCGTACCAAGGCTCCTTGAAAGCAACTTAAAAAGTTGCAAACAGATCCTGATGCGAACAGATCTGACATGATAACATCAAGCTGATCTTTACTAACGCAAGGTAAAAAGACCCTTGCAATACATTATAAGAAAAACCCGACCTATATATATTTGGGGTCGAGGATATGTTTGTGCCTCTGTTTCACAGAAAGAAAATAAAGCTGGACCTGATGATGTCGTAGCTGCAGACACCCCATGGAGGAGTTCGAGGAGAGACGAGTTGGAGGGGAGTCCTTGGTCCAGTCTTCCCTGCCCCCATGGAGAGAAGTGCCACTCTACACATCCTGCCTCCAGAGATTCAGCTGAGATAATTGCCAAGGTGTGCTTCAGGTAGCTGAATCCAGCTCACCTCACCCAGGAAGCCCACCTGCCCGGAAGCACAAGTGCTGACCTGCTTCCAGACCTGAGACACAGACACAGATGCCCTGCTGAGATGACCTGACCATTGGTGACTACAGTTTTCTGCAGTTTAAATTCTGTTTGCTTTGGAGCTAAGATGCAGACTAAACATCTGACTGTTTTAATCTTTGGGACACAAAACTCATTTTGATTAAAATCTTAACTCCTCTTCACTTAAGAAGGGGAAAGAGCAGGATTTTAACTGTTGCTCAGAGACTGGAACTGGTGGTGTTTTGATATAACAATGTCTGTCATTGTGCTCTTACTGAATTGACCTAATGATATTTGTAACTGCTTATCGATGTTGGGAAAAGTTTTACACACCCTGTAAAATGTTTGGGTTTAATGCATATGTTAAAAATTTTAGATTTTGCCACATAAAACCCAGAGATATGTGTGCCTGTCCAGAATAGGCATAGGCACCAGCAAAAAGGGTGCTAGGCAAAGCACTGCAGGGAGAGGACCATGCATTCTGTCTCTCTACCCTTGCTACAGACCCCAAACCTGGAACCCATGGAAAAAAATTTTTGGCAAACAGCATTCATAGTTTTATGTTGGAGTAGGCACTTAGGAAGGAGTATATACCATAGACCATACTAAAAGGTGAATACTGGGTTTGGAAGGTGCCCTTTCTTCTTGTCCAGAGATGGAGCCATTGGTGTCCAAATTATATCTTTTACTCAATCTATACGAGATACCTTTTATTTGAGAAGCTCCTCACAGTCTTTTTATTAATAATCCACACAGAGGCCCAATGACGGGAATATTGTGGAACCCTCCCCTGAAAAGCACATCATACAGAGGCCGTACAGGCCAGCTCAACATGGCATGATGTCAGGGACGAGGATTGCCCTCCACATAGCCTAAGACAGGGACCCTGCGGTCAAAGACCTGCTTACTTTGGTCTTGCTAGATACCTTTTTGAGGAGCTCCAAGGATGGGCAGCTCGTGGCAGGACCTACCCCCAACCTAAGACACGGCCCTGGGAACTCTAGGACGGGTAAGCGGGAAAAAACCTGGTCCCCGCTTGAACTAAGAACTAATGCTACCCACAAGGCACCCCTCTGTTCCCAGGAGAGGAAAAAATTGCTCCACCACCTGAGAGGAAGGTCCTCCTTGTCCAAGTCCCTTCTCCTATAGGTCTGACGACTCTGACCGGTGCTCTCCACTAATTAGCTGCCTGCCATAATAAGAGGAAGGGGGATATGTTAGGGACCATAGTCCTAAAAGATGATAGCAGGAACCATTGTCCTAAAGATGATAGCAGGGACCATTGTCCTAAGGATGTTTGCAGAGAGCCCCACATCCTATCTTGAGAACTGTTTGTTAAAGGAACCTGCCTCACATCCTAACTATCTTGAGAACTGTTTGTTAAGGGAACCACAAAAAGAATGTTTCTGCTTGCACAAGGAACACCAGGTTTGCTCGCTGGTGACCTTTGCTACCCCCTACCCCCCACCCCAATCCGAGTTCCTCATTCAAGGGTTATATAAGCTGTAACCATCACCCTAATAAATGAGACCTTGACAATAGAATCTTGCTTGGTCTCCATTTCTCTCTCCAGCCCATGTTCTTTCAGGTTAGCTCCCCTTCAGAGGACCCTGAACAGCTGACCCCGCCAAGCGGGGTTACATGTCTTCAAGATTGATGGGCACAAGGGGTAAGATTCGAACCAGAACACCGACAAGCACCCGGAAAGCCCCCTGGACTGCAGCTGCCGCTGCCTCAGTTTCTCAAACACAAGGTCAGTAGCTCCCGGTTTTATGTCGCTCTCTTTTCTTTTACTTTTATAATAAAGTTGTTTCCAACACTCAGTAAGGGCTAGAGAGATGGCTCAGCAGCTAGAGAGTATGCTGTGCTGGGCAGTGTGCTGCACACCTTTAATCCTATGACTCAGGAGGCAGAGGCAGGTGGGTCTCTGAGTTCATGGCCAGCCTGGTCTACATAGTGAGTTCTAAGATACCCATGACTACACAGAGAAGCCCTGTCTCAAAAATGAAAGCAAAAGCAAAAACAAAAACAAAAACAAAAAATGTATACTGCTTGAGGGGATCTAAATTTAGTTTCCAGCACCCAAATCTTGCAGCTCACACCAGTTTGTAACTCCAGCTCCAGGAGATCCAGCACCTCTGCCTCCACAGACACCTGTACTCATGTGTGTAGACTCGTGTGTGCATGTGAGCACGCGAGAACACACACCACAGACCATGCACATACACATAACTAAAAACAAAACCAAACTTTTTTCTTTTAAATCAGTGGATTCCAGCATTTGGGAGACAAAGGCAGGCAGCTGTCTGAATTCTGGGCTAGCATGCTTCATATAGTGACAGCCTGTCTCAAGAAACTTGTAAAAGTTGTATTATGTTTTTATATAATAATTATATTATTTATAATAATGTATTGGTGATCAAAAACTTGGGACCTGCCTGATAAGTTTAAAAGACTCCCTAAACATGGAGATCTTAGGAAGAATGTGTGCTTGGAGCTTGCTGATGAAAGAAAGAAAGAAGAAGAAAGAAAGAAGGAAAGAAAGAAAGAAAAGGGAAAGAAAGGACACGACTGTCCCAGGTGTGGTGGAGAAGAGTTCATTATGGACATGTGGGAGAGCACAGCCAGAGTCAGGGACAGGGACATCTGGGAGAGTCTAAAGTGGACAAGACCAGGCTGGGCTGGGTCATGTGAGGAGAGGGGGAGGGGAAGGAGAGGGGAGAGAGCTAACCAGGTGCAGCAGCCTGGAGGCCAAAGGAACACAAGGGAAAGTGCAGCCAAAACATCTGGATTCTATAGGGAAGAGCCTCTGGGGAAGGGCAGCCAGAACATCTGGATTCTATAGGGAAGAGCCTCTAGGGAAAGGGCAGCCAGAACATCTGGATTCTATAGGGAAGAGCCTCTGGGAAAGGGCAGCCAGAACATCTGGATTCTATAGGGAAGAGCCTCTGGGAAAGGGCAGCCAGAACATGTGGATTCTATAGGGAAGAGCCTCTGGGAAAGGGCAGCCAGAACATCTGGATTCTATAGGGAAGAGCCTCTGGGGAGGGCAGCCAGAACATCTGGATTCTATAGGGAAGAGCCTCTGGGAAAGGGCAGCCAGAACATCTGGATTCTATAGGGAAGAGCCTCTGGGAAAGGCAGCCCAGCCCCTGCGCTGGAAAGTTCAGGGTAGAGGGTGGGTTGTGCCAGCCATACCCTGTAACAGCGCGGGACTGAGGGATGCTGGGAGAACCTCGAGGCCAGGTCCACTTTGATAGTTAAATAGGCACCTCAGTCATTTGTTCCAGGTTTAGAACTTAACAGTTCCAAGAAAAGATATTTAGAAGAAGGACTGGGGGAGGGGAGGGACGGCGGCTGCTTGTCCAGCTCCGGAACTGTAGGGTCACTCTGGGAGGTGCGCTAAGCTCCAATGGTGGATCACGTCAAAAGGTGGATGGGGGTCTGGTCCCTGACACTAGCTTTCCGGAGATCTGCAGCTTCCTAATTCTCCAAACTGTTATCCTGGATCCAGATGAAATTAACCACCACGAACAACACTACCTTCCTTTAAAATCCTGACAGGCTATGTCAGCGGAAGAGTCTGGCCGGTATTTCTGATCACTTCCTGTTTCTCCTCTCACGGCGAGCTGCTCTTTGAAGGGCCGTTCTTGAGCTCAGAGGAAACATGGCTTGAAAGATGGATCGGCTCTACAGGGGAGCAGAGTCCATTGGCTCCTGTACTGCGGAAACCTTTCTCTGGCCGTTCTGTTCCATCTACAAAAGATACTGCATCTCGGCCCCACCAGGAAAGCCAGAAATTTCATGGGCGTGCAATGCCACAGGAGACAGGAAACAGAGCCATTCTTGCCTGTCAGCCAGCCTCAATGTAAGTCCCACTGTGTGTGTATGTTTACATGTGTGTATGTGGTGTATGTGGTCTTGTTTGGATTTGTATAAGTTTTCACATGTGTGTATATGTCATTTGTGTATATGTACGTCTTGTATGTGTGTGTTTGCTTGAGGATATGTACTGTTTATAAACATTTGTGTTTGTGTATTTGTGTGTTTACATGCTGGTATGGTGAATGCATGCTGTGTATAGTGATTGTATTATATATGTGCATAAAGCTTATGTTTCTTACATGTATGTATATTTGTGCACCATAGGAGTGTGTGAGTGGTTATGCATGTACATTTCTGTTCATTTGTATGGCATGCTTACATGTATGTGTATGAATGAGGTACACTGTATTTTTATGGATTGTATGTGTCAAGTTTGGATTTATATATGTGTTTATATGTGTGTATTGTTTGTGTATATATATGTATGTGTTGTATATGTGTATGTGTTGTATATGTGTATGTGTTTTCAGCTGCATAAATGGCATGTATGTCACATATATTCATGTGTTTATAAATGGGCATGGTGAGTGTATGGTGGATATCATGTTTATATTTTTTATTTAAAATTTTCCATAGAATATATTTTGATTATTTTCCCCTTCTCCCCATCCCTTTACCAATCAAACTTTATGCTCTCTCTTAAAAAATAAAATAAAAATTAAAAATCCTGAAAATCAAAATAACCAAATTAAACAACCAGAAAGACAAAAAGAAAAGATCAAAACAAAATGAAATGACTCATAAAGCTCACAAAACTAATTTTTTGTTGTGAGCCCATGCCCAGCAATAGATAACTAACAGGAAATGAACTCAGCATCTTTGGTTGAAGGTTCTTCCTCTCATAATGTTTTGTTGGAGCATTTACAACTTGGGTTTTGAGTTTCTATGGATTCTGTGTGTTGCCGTGTGTGTCTACATCTATATGTGTCTCTCCTCTGTTCTCTTTTCCACCTGTTTGTTTGTTCACTTATTTTGTCCTATTCTGGTTTGTTTGTTTTTGTTTTATTATTATTCTTTATTTGTTTTCTAAGGGGAGACAGAAAGGGTGTGAATTCTGACCAGAGGCGTGGTGGGGAGGATCTCAGGGGATTGGGGGAGGGGAAACCATAATCATAATACTTGATTGAAAAAAACATACTTTCAGTAAAAGAAAAATAAAGGGGGTAAGCCATCAGAAAATACATGTATTTCTATGTCATATGTGTTACATGTCTGTGTGTTTACGAACCTGTGTGTGTGGCTGTGTCTACACATTCATATGTATGTAAGTGGCGTGACAGAAGAGCTGTTGCACGGAGCCAGGAGAGCTTTGTGCTCTGTGGTGGCCTTTATGCTTCATGCTTGTTTTTTTCTCAGTGCTGGGTCTTGCACACTCCCTGCAAGTGCTCTACCTCGGAGCCATGTCTGCCACCCACAGTGGCACTTTTTAAAATTTCACTCTCTTTCTGAGCAATGTAGCTAGGGTGATAATGTCTCTCTCATCTGAGCTGGAGATAAAAATTAGAAGTGTACTTTGCATGTGTTGGCACTGTCTGGGGAGGGCCGGGAAGACTCGGAGGATGCGGCTTCCTTCCTTTGACAGTGCCCTGTGCACAGGGCTGGGTAACTGTCGCCCTGGGGGGTTCCTGGGCTCTGAACTCTCCAGTTTCATCTGTTGGGAACTGTTTTCTGGCCATTCACCTGTTCTCCAAAGAACCAATGAGGATCAGTGAAGACACACTGCACAGATTGAAGGCTCTGGAGCTTGTAGACCTCCCCGTCACAGAGCAGGGGACACAAAGGCAGCCAAGGCAGTGGGAAGGCTGCTCAAGCCAGAAGGAGCTGACCAGAGCTGAATGAGGCTATTGACCTGGCCTGCTTCCCTGGGAGCCGCCAGACTTTCTTCGGGTATCCACATGTTAACCCATCCACATTAGCCAGACATTTGCTGAGCATCACAAAGCTGTGTCTTCAGTGGCTCCCACTGCCTTTTCCCGGGATTCAGAGGAGACAAGGCAATCTGCTGGTTGAGTAGAGCAGAGCACCCAACAGTGTGGTGACAGCAAGTCCAGGTCCGCACTGGAGATCCCCATCCCAGAGCCTTCGTCCAGATTGTGTAGTCTGGCAGTGAGGGTCCTGAGAAAGTCATGGATCATGCAGCTTTCTTCCCAACCCTGTCGGGAATCTAATAATCAACCTAATAATAGCACTGCAGGATCTTGAGGCAGAGATGGTTCTGGCCCAGGAAGCGAGGAAGCATCAGAGCAGTGTTGGCAGTTCCTGGTTGGGATACCGCGGCTCTAATGTGCAGAGCTAAAGGTGATCGGTACCTGTGACTCTACCGTGACATTACAGGACCAGGTCTCTCTAGATTTAGCCCTAAAATTCACCTGGAAAGGATACTAAGGAGCAGGAGTGTGAGCATGCTAGCCAATGATGGTGTCTCCGTTGCACACTGAGGCGCCCAGTTCACAGCAGGCCTCTGTCTTACACTGTGAAGGTCCCCATGTCTGCCACCTTTCTTGCCACTACTGAACACAGCCACTAGCTTTCAGCCATGCCAGTTCTCAGTGCTAAAGCCTAGATGGTTCTTTGTGGGCTCAAGACCCAAAGTTGCACCCTCCCCAGAACTTCCTGGCCCTGCCCATGTTGATCTTATATCGTCTGAGACACAAAATCAAGACCATGCTACCTCTTTCTCCGTCTTCTTTACCATTCTTCTCCTCCTGACCCCATTCCCCACCCAGACCCTCAGTACACAGCTCTGGACACTGTCTACCCAAACCAATCCAGTGGCTCCTTTCTCTATGACAAATAATCTCTTAAACTCATGGTGGAGGACACACCTTTGGGGGGTAGGGTTCCTAAAGCCCCCAGAAAGTGCCCCATACTCCTTACTCCATACTTACCCCATACTCCTCTTTCCCACTCCTTATCAAGCACACACACACACACACACACACACACACACACACACACACGTGAAATAACTTTCCTCTCATGAGGAAAAGACAAACGTCCCTTCAAACACAATCAGTTAGTTTATAGGCTGGAGACATGGCTCAATGGATAACAGGGCTTGCCATGAGAAAACTCTGGAGTTTTATTCCTAAAACCCACAGGGGAGGAGAGTGTGTCCTCTAACCTCTCCATGTGCACAAGGCACATAACTGCCTGTGCATGCAAGTGTTCACGAGCACGTGCACGCGCGCGCACACACACACATAAAAATTTTATTTACATGTATTTAAGTGTATTATTGTTTTCTGTAGGTAGAAGAAGAAGAATGTGAACATGGTCCCAAGAAGGACCCCACAAGGCAGTCGCCCCTGGACTCCGATCAAGGGCTGACAAAAGGTACACCACTTGCCTAGCAGAGGAGAACTGGGGAGGTGTGGACGGGAACACTCGTGTGCAGATGGATTCAAGCCCACACACTGAGTGCTGGCAGGGGCAGTTGAAGGCCCTCATTACATAGATTTACCCACTGTAGCCAAAATAGAGCAAGATGGCTCCTCTTTACACCAGGGACTAAGGAAAGGGACCCCTGCCAGGTGGATGGCCTTAGGGGGTGACAAATGCCAAGGAAAAGAGCCTTCACATCTAAGCTCCTCCCTGAGAAGGACATGCTGGTCTGGACGTAATAAGAACACTGCTCCCAGCTCTGGAAGTCAGCAGTCCTTGTGTGTGGTTAGCTGTGTCTGATGTGTCACATGGGTTGACAGTATCATGCAAGCAAGCAGAGTGTCACCAGTGGCCACTGGGAGGGACTGGGCTCCGTCTTCTCAGAGATTCACCTTCGCCACCTAACCTAAGGAGAGGGCATTTGGGGATGTTAGAAACCTACCCATATTTTCTTTCTAGAAGAAATGATTTTTGGCTCGTTGCATCTTAACATGAATGATTTTTTTTCCTTATGAATTTGAAGGGCCAGGACCATCAGGGAAAAACATCCCAGTTATTCTACCACATGGGAAAGTCACCAACACAGGCTAAGCCTTTTTCACTTCTTACGGGAAGCAAAGCTAGTGTCACTACCTGAAAAGTCTCCTCTCTGCATCTCACAGCGCTTTTAGCTTTTCCGTTTGAGCTTCAGCTGCTGGAAAGAGTTCCTCTTTGGCCCTAGCTGCGCCTTAGCTGGGCATTCAGGAATGGACATCCAACGTCCGTGCTTAATCGAAACTTCCGTGTATCCACTCAAGTTCTTTCTATTCCCTTTCAAAAAGCTCAGGAGAGCCAAGATGATTGCAGTTCAGCCTAGGGTGCAGACATGCAGAAGCAAAACCAGTGGGTGCTAAGGTTTGAAGGCAGAACCTAGCAGTTTTTGGTAGTGTTAGCGCTCTGTGACCTGAGACCCATCAGTGTCTTCCATGGGACCACACTTGGAAACTGTCATGTGTCACTGTATGTGGTTTGGGTCCTAGGACCTGCAGTACTGGGAGAAGGGCATTTCCTTCACAGTCCCCAGCCTCAGGCATATTTAAAAATTTTAGCACTGGATTAGCCAGTGTTTAGTTGACATATGAGTCTCCTTTCTCAGCTGGTGGCTCTGATGTCCCTCTTTGTAGAATGTTCGCCTCTGCCTTCCAGGACCCAGGCTGAGATTGTAAGCCCAGGGATGACTCAGGGTCAGACGCTGACCTTTGTCTCTGCAAGCTCCTCACCCTGGAACTCTGTTTCTCAGATGCACGGGGGTTATGGCCTCTGATAAGCAGAGAGGGACAGGTTCTGTCTCATTTCCCTCTGATGGTTTGCTTTGTCAAATTCTTGTAGATCTGAAGGAGAAAGAGCTCACCCCAAAGAAACTGCAGCTCCTTCTGGTGGGGAAAACAGGAAGTGGGAAAGTGCAACAGGAAACAGCATCCTTGGCAGGCAAGAATTTGAGTCCAAAATCAGCACTAGACCAGTGACCTTGACCTTCCAGAAAGGGAATACAGAGTGGGATGGAAGGGAGGTTGAGGTGATCGACACCCCGGACATTTTGTCACCTCAGTATCAGCCTGAGGTGGCAGCTGAGAAGATCTGTCAAGTCTTGGCCTCTCCAGGGCCCCATGTGGTGCTCCTGGTGATACAGGTGGGCCGCTACACCGCAGAAGACCAGCGAGCTGCCAGGCGCCTCCAGGAGATCTTTGGAGAAGGGATCCTGGCTTACACCATTCTGGTGTTCACTCGGAAGGAAGACCTGGCTGGGGGCTCCTTGGAGGAATATGTTCGAGAGAACAGCAACAAGAGCCTGGTTGATCTGCATGTTGCCTGTGAGAGGCGGCACTGTGGCTTCAACAACAGGGCACAAGGGGGTGAGCAGAAGGCCCAGCTGGAGGACCTTAAGGAGAAAATCGACTTGGTCTTGTGGGAAAACGAGGGCCACTGTTACACCACAAAACTTCCGGATGTTCCCAGCAAAGCAGTTTAACCACAGAGCAAGGCTCTGAGGAGGAATCCCTCGAGGAGTCCTGGCTGAAAGGCTGTCCCAGATCCAGATGGCTTCCGAGAGACCTGTAGGTACCTGATAGGGAGGGCATCCTGACGAGTGCAGGATGACCATACGCAGGAGTGTCTTAGTGTTCTCTTGCTGTGAGGAGACACCATGACCATGGCAACACCTAGGAAAGAAAGCATTTATTGGGACTGTCGTACGGTGTCAGAGGCTTAGTCCATTATCATCGTGGCTGGGAGCAGGCAGCAGGCACAGAACTGGAGAAGTAGCTGGGAGTTTACATCCAGATCCACAGGCAGCAGCTTGAGGGAGACTCTGAGTTTGGAATGGGCATTTTGAAACCTCAAAACCCATTCCCAGTGACAGACTTCCTCCAACAAGGCCACACCTCCTAATCCTTTCCAACAGTGCCACTCCCTGGTGACCAAGCACTCAAATCTATGAGCCAATGGTGGTCATTCTCATTCAGACACCACAAGAACATTCCATCAGCAGCTGTACCCTGTGTCCAGCCCTTGTTATCTGCTCCCTCTGTCTCCAAAGAGAACTTTCCAGTCCTTAGGTCAGAAGTCAGGTGTGGCCATGGGGTGAGGCCTCAGTTTAGGGGAGCCAGCTACATTCTATGTCCAGCTACGTCGTTTCTTTCTGACACATGGGTCCTCCTTACACTTGGCCCATATCACAGTGCCCTGACAGGGGACTTTCTGTTCCAGTGATACCACATTTTTATGTTCTGTGTCCGATCTCTGATACAACCATAGCTCTTTGCCATTGTCTCACTCTTTCTTCATGTAAGTTGCACAGCTGCCTAGCCAAGGTCATCAGGGTTGAATCAACCCAGGGACAGCCATGGACCAGAGGTCCATATATTTTTTAAGTTTCATCCTTATCCATAAAGGGGGACAGACATGATTACAAGAGGCCTGCCCTGTGTAATGGGTAGAAAAGGACAAGAAGACAGACTAGAGAGGCCCAGACCATCAGTTAGGGTTTTCTTCCACGATGTAAGGTGTTTTCATAGGCTGTGCTCTATAACCGTGTTCTAAGCACGGATGTACTTCCAAGCTTTTGAGAGACTTTGCTGCAATGGCCACATGTGCACGGTGACTAATTTTGAACCATTTATGTCCTTCCTGGGATGAGGGGGGCAGCTAGTGCCTCTCCCATCTCTTGCGAGCTAAGAACAGTTGGACCGAATGTATGCAAGCAGACCACCGTGCAAGTGCAAACCTTGCAACAGATCCGAAGGCAGACAGGACATGGCAGAGACTCCAAGGAGTCAGAAATCTGAGGGAGCCAACCCAGAAACCTTGCCTGTGTGCTGTCTCCCTGTACTTCACCATAGGCTCCCAATAAAGTCGTGTTCTGTGAGTACCACTCGCCTCTTCGTGATTTTTGCCTGACTTGGGAAAAGAACCTTGAACTGATTGGTAACCACAGTGGCTCTGACATGCACTGCAAGGTATATCCTGGGCTACGGAAGAATATGAAGAGGAGCCTAGAGAGAGGCTAAATCAATAAATAATAAAAATGACACTGGCACTTGATCCTCTTGAACCATAACAATCAGGTCTCATGGGCACTTCCTATGGTCAGAATGAGTGGAGTTGGGCTAAGAACTGAAGATGTCAGCCTTGGCCTAGGAGAACCTTATCCCGAGGTTACAGGATGTGGGGGTGTCTCCATCTGTATGAACTTGGGCAGAAAAGGCCATCTTCCCTCAGGTCACTCTTGTTACCTCCCTTTTTTTCTGCTGGGGTTCTTTCACCCAGTTTTTTAGATCTAGCTTTGGAGATATGAGAGAACAAAGTCTTATTTCCATACTTCCATGAACCCCCTTCACTGTGGTAGGTGTGTGGATGGGCTGAAGGGAAGGTCTGCCTGTGTAACTGAGCTCTGAAGGAAGATCAATCAGAAGGGTGAGCGGAGGGAAGGGAGTCTCTGAAAGAAGGGAACCTGCAAAAGAAGGCTAGGGGCTTAGACCGCATGCACAGCGGGAACCTGGTTTCCACAAAATCACTTCAACAGCACAGGAACGTCTTCCTGGAGAGATGGTCCTACAGATGAAGTGCAGCCAACAGAAGAAGGAAGCAGGACATTGGCTCAGACCTTTTTAATTTACTTATTTTCATTTTTCAAGACAGGGTCTCATTATGTAGTCCTGGATATTTTGGGACTCACCGTGTAGAACAGGCTAGCCTTCAACTCACAGATCTCTGCCTACCTCTGCCTCCTGAGTGCTGGGATTAAAGGCATGCGCCACCACCACCTGGCTGATTCAGACCTCTTGAAGCAGTTTAGCCAACTGCCATGCTTCAGATGCTCTGAGCATCCATCCGTGAGAGTCAGGAAAGGTCCTGGGAGTGTGGCCAGCTGATGGGAAGTTAACGAGAGGAAGAAGGCACCAGGCGCCTGATTCCCTCTGCTTCCCCCTTCAGCTGTGCAGCAGAGGCTCGAACTCTCTTCCTTATGGAAGGTTCGGGAGTGGGGCGGTAGGGACTGTGTAGGTGGACTGGCAGGACTCAGAAGATGCTACCTCGGATTCCGCTAGACGCTTATCTGCAGGCCTGAGTCCAGTCTTCTCTGTTTGCCCAGAAAGAGGAAGTCCTAACCTCCCTTACAGGGCAAGGATGTCATAAATCACTTCTTCAGCAAAAGGCAACAATGGCCCTGGTTTGGAATGATGCTGCAAAGCACCTGACAAAGTGCTTGCCCTTCCTTGTATTGTTCTGACTTCCCCAAACAGGAAACAGACTGTTTCCTCAGCCCTGGATCCCAGCAGCCAGATATGATCAATACTTTTACTTCCTTGATCCTCTCCTGCCTGAGACAGCTGCAGCACTGATAGCTGGGCACAACTGATCAGGCATCTTGATATCCCCAGACTGAATCATCTGCCTGGAACAAATGTTTTGATTAAACACAAGCCTGGCTTTGTGTAACAATATTCCAAGGATAAGAGGGATTTGTATGCAGTGTGGATCTATAGTAAGGCACTCTATTACTGAGCAGGGAGGGAAGGGAGTCCTGAACAAAGAGAATGTGCTCCACAGCCTCACCAGCGGGAACGCGCTCTGTCGGGTAATGACTGCAGCAGGACACACTGGCAAAACGTGGAGGAGAAAGAGATGCCCTACAGTTAGGTCTAAAGTCCTGATATGCCAATCATAGCCTCTCTAGAAATAAGGCTTTGAGGAACCTTAAAAGGAGCCACTGTCAGTCAGAGGGTGCCTGGGAAGAATGTAACTTCATGGGCAGCTAGCTGAATGGCAGCATTAGACACAGGCTAGGATTGGGAGATCAGGAGAAAGTTGAGCATTTTTCTTTTCTAAAAAGAAAAAGAAAGAAAGATTCTTTTGTAGTGCTTACCCATTGCATTTGGCAGCAGATCACAAGTAAACGTTTGGCACTGTTTAAATCAATGCAATCTGACCTATTGAGCAGCTCTAGATGGTGGTGGTGTGTGGTCTCCACAGTGTGCATTCTCTGCAGCTCTTTATGGTGATGTGATGTGGAAAGTCCTTCTGTATATGTGCTGCTTTTATTGGCTAATAAAGAAGCTGCTTTCAGCCAATGGCTTAACAGAATATAGCCAGGCTGAAAGAGATATGTATATATAGAGAAAGGGAGTAGGCAGAGTCAGTGAGACACCATGTAGCCACCAGAGGAGAAAGATGCAAGACATCAGCTAGAACCTTGCTGGTAGGCCATGAGCTTCATGGTAAAATATAAAATAATAGAAATGAACTAATTAAGACATAAGAACTAGCTAGCAATATGCTTAAGTGATTGGCCAAGCAGTGATTTAAATAATATAGTTTCTGAGTGATTATTTCAGTTCTGGGCAACTGGGAATGAACAAGCAGCCTTCCACAATAGTGATGGTGTGCACTCTCTGCAGGGTGCATTCTCTCAGCTCTTTGTGGTGGTGGTGTGCATTCTCCACAGTGTGCATTCTCTGCAGTTCCATATAGTGGTGGTGTGCATGCTCTGCAGTGTGCAGTCTCTGCAGCTCTTTGTGGTGGTGTGCATTCTCCGCAGTGTGCAGTCTCTGCAGCTCTTTGTAGTGGTGTGCATTCTCTGCTGCTCTATATGGTGGTCTCAGGCTTTCTCTGCCCCTGCCAGCTGTTTTGCAGGTCTCTGTGTAGGTTCTAGAGTCGGGTGGACTCTTCTTCAGACCACATTCTGCCCCTCTCCAGTGAGGCCCCTTATCTGCAGGCTCTGTGAAGTCAACATGGAGGTCTCAGCTGAGGTAAATCATGTCAGTTTCTCAGCTCAGAAAGTATCCTTTGTGCTGCCATGGTTGACTTTTCCACATGTGTTACAACTGCTCTAAAATTCCCTGTGGCATGTGGGATTGCTCCCCATTAGCCCAGCATAGCACACTGATATGTTCGGCGACACCTCAGGAGATAATTCACTACAGCGACTTGGCAAACAAAGGGACGATTTGGACATGATGAAGGGAGATCCTGAGTCTGTTTGGGGCTAAGATCAGCACCTTCATGTGTGTTCCCCTTTCTTCCTACTCAACATTCTTTGAGAGCAGCTTCCAGCCTCCGAGTCCCAAGGAGAAGCAAGAGAACAAGGCCTTTATTACCAAGGCAGAGGACGTGCAGGAACCCACAATACTTCTGCTTATGTTTCTTGGTCACATGGCTGCCTCTGGCCGCAGGAAACCCTGTGGAATGCAGTACTCACGTGGACACTGCTTTCTAGGCAGTGATGTAGGTCTATGAACAAGGAAGGCGCAAAGGTGGTAAGGACAGAAAACTAGTGGTGGCTGCCAGGCACGTGACTCAGCTCTGCTCCTCACTCGGGAGCCATTGCGGTCTCATTGCGGGGGTCAGGGTGACTTCTCACAAGGACCCACTGCACTCTTGTTAATTCTACATAGGAGCCAAAGATGGGTCAAGAAATAAACCCTCAGAGTGGGCGTCTGGTTCCAAACCTGGCCAGACTCCTACAGAGACACCCTGGATCAGCCAGACCTAGAGAAACCAAAGGCATCTGGGGTTCTTGAAATAAGGAAATACAGGCAGAGACATCCCCTGTTGAGTGCTTTGCTCGAGTCCAAAGCTCAAGGGGGTAAGAAGGTCTGAAGTCTCTGAGATTTTTATTTCCTGGAAGAGCACTTAGAAAGACTAAATTTGAAGTACATGTTTGTTTAATTTATTCTGTTGTGTTAGCCTTTGGGTCTTTTCCTTAAGGAATGAGAGCTGTTCCCATACTGACCGCTTACAACTCCTCTGTATCAGATGTTACCACCTACTGAGGGAATCTGGGCCATGTTAACGGCCGTGATTGGAAAAGCCATAGCAGAGACCATCCACGCTAAACAAAATGCCCACACTGAGAAGGCTGCCATCTTTTGTTAAATTTGCATTAATCTTAGATGATCACTGCTATATACTTCCTGCGTATTTTATGACGTGAACACTGCACTTCACAAAAACATCCAGTGTTTGTCATAGATTTTTATCAGGTACCTGAGAATTGTTGAAATATAAAGTGTGGGCCAAGGTCTGATAATGCACTGTCCAAACATATCCCCAGGTGTGACTGATGTGGCATTTCTGTGCCATTTTAGAATGCCTACCCCGAGACTGAGAGCCTGTGCTGGACCAAAGAAAAGGCATTACCCCTGCTTCAGATATTCCTAGAAAATAGCAGGACATCCTACACTCCCTAGGGGAGTCTGTAAGGAATGGACACCTATGCTCCCTAGGGGAGTCTGTAAGGAATGGACACCTATGCTCCCTAGGGGAGTCTGTAAGGAATGGACACCTATGCTCCCTAGGGGAGTCTGTAAGAAATGGACACCTATGCTCCCTAGGGGAGTCTAAGAAATGGACACACACTAAGGACTGGATCAAGTAAGGAAGAGCTTCATTTTTGCCCACTTTATTGCTCTGCCTAGCATGTGACTTTCCGGTCATTAATGAGAGTCCACAGCAGGGACCCACAGCCATCGTGTGCTTAAGTATCTCATTCCCTTTACCTGTGTGAAGGTGTCCCATAAAGGACCAGCATGATGAGACCTGTAAAGGAAGATCCCGGAAGAGACCTTCACTCGGTCTACAAAATGGAAAGCAAAAGAACGCGTAGGTCTTTTCTTCTCACCAGGGCCCCAAAGTGAGAACAATGGGCTCCGCTTTTGAAAATACAAGCAGGAAATGTGGTTCAGTGGCTTCCATCTGAGGCTGCTCAAGAAAGGAGCAGAGCCAGCGCTGAACTTCCCCAGCAAGGAGACATCAAGAATTTCTCACGGCAGAGTTGCCTCTTCTCCCCTGGCACGATTCTTGCCACACTTCCCATCTGGCACCAACCAAAATTACTTTCACATTTTATGGTGCTCAGTAAGCCAAAGGTCGTGTTTAGTGACTCCAGAGTTTGGACCCCCAAACCCCCAAAGACTGCCAGGAGACCAGATCTGATGTAAAAGCAGAGAGTCTTTCTAATTACGATCAAATCCCGTCTCTTGTCCACCCGATGCAGTGGTGGAGCAGGGTATTTGTTGGGAGAAGAGCAAGTGTGGGCTGGGGGTCTGCCATTAGTATAGTCACAGTCTCAGGAGCGGAACCCCTGGACTTGGGTACCTGTCCTAGCTTGTTTGGTTTGTTACAGCAGCGGGAAAATGGCTGCATCTGTTGCTGTGGTTCCTGCATTCCAACCTTTTCAGTAAAGCGCGTCCAGAGCCTGCTAGCCTCGCCTCTGTTTGCTTCTATTCCATATGGGGTCATCTTGTGGTTTCTTGTGGTTTCTTGTGGGTTTTTGTTTATTTTTGTTTTCAGTGACTTAGTGCAAGGTCGGGGACACAGCACATCCTGCTGGGTCAGGGGCCTACATCCTGGAGGGTCTTTTCTGCAGCCTGTCATGGCTACCAAATTGTCAAAGCAGGGGTCTGGGTAATGGCCTGGG
Organism: Arvicola amphibius; assembly: GCF_903992535.2. Taxonomy (NCBI): domain Eukaryota; kingdom Metazoa; phylum Chordata; class Mammalia; order Rodentia; family Cricetidae; genus Arvicola; species Arvicola amphibius. The sequence continues at coordinate 149,765,894 of NC_052048.2, forward strand.
CCCTTCACTGTTTTATATTATAAAGATGTAAGTATTTAGGAGTCAGGTGTGGTGGCGCATGTCTTTAATCCCAGCACTTAGCAGGCAGGGGCAAGAAGGATCTCTGAGTTCAAGGCCAGCCTGATCTACAGAGTGAGTTCCAGGACAGCCAGGGCTACACAGAGAAAACCTGTCTCAAGAAAAAAAACAAACAAAATTTAAAAAAATATATATTTAGTGTTTCCTCAAAACCCCCATAACTAAAGCACTGCTGTGTGACATTTCCTCAGTGAGCATTTGACTACGTAGACTTCTGAGGTCGTATGCCACGTTAGGATTTTACTCTGTGCTGTCAAGAGTTGGGGTAACAGAAGGATCTGAGGTGCCCTCACAGTCAGTGTACGGAAACCTGCAAGGTCCAAAATTCAATGAAAAACTCTGTCTCAACAAAACAAAGCAGAGAGGGTCTGTGAGAAGACTCCGAGGGTGAAGGCGTCTCTACCAAGCCTGAGGACTTAGGTTGGCCCCTGGGGCTCACAGGGTGGAAGGAGAGAACCAACTCCCACAGCTGTCCCCTGCCCTCCACATACACATGCACTGTGTGCACGCACACACGTAAATAAATGTAATAAAAACATTAAAAAGGTAGAGACTAACTGAAGGAGACTTCACTGGCTTCCACATGCATACTTACACACGTGCACATGTACTAACTCACACACATACAAAACGCTTGTGGGGGACAAACATCTTAAGATCCAGGGATGTGCCCAAAGGATCAAACCAAGCATAAAGTACAGATAAATACATGAGCATGGTTATTATTACACCGCTCAGTCTAGGAGCCCATGAAAGAATGAATGGATAAGGGAAATACGAGATATACACATGTGTCTATTGAGGAAAGAATGCAATTTTATTTGCAATAGGATGGATGGAGTTGATAATTATTATCTTAAGTAAAATAAGCCAGACATACAAACACAAATATCACCATTTTTCTCTCATAGGTAGAATCTGTTTTTTTTTAAAGACATGAAAGGAAAGAGAAATGATTTGGAAGAAGGAAGGAGACTAGCAGGAGAGGAGAGGAAGTAACTGAGGAAAGCGGGGAGCTGACTGGGGCTAGAGAGATGCCTCAGTGGTTGGGGTGCTTGCTGCTATTCCAGAGACCCAAGTTCAGTTCCCAGCATCCATGTCAGGTGCATTACAACTGCCTGTAATTCCAGCTCCAGGGGATTCAGTGCTTTCTGTCTTCTTCAGGCAGCTACTCTCTCTCTCTGTCTCTCTCTCTCTCTCTCTCTCTCTCTCTCTCTCTCTCTCTCTCTCTCTCTCTCTCTCTCACACACACACACACACACACATAAATAACCTTTCTTTGGTTTTTCGAATCAGGGTTTCTTTGTGTAATAGCCCTAGCTATCCTGGAACTCACTCTAAATACGAGGCTGGCCTCGAACTCACAAAAATCCATCTGCCTCTGCCCCTTGTGTGCTGGGATTAAAGGCGTGTGCCACCATAGCTCAGGATAAATAATTTTTAAGGAGGATGTGTGTTGTCAAATCATAAAACATATTATAGATATATGAAAATGTCACAATGAACTCATCTTTAATAGCACCTTGATCTCATTCAGTTTTCCATCCCTTCACATCTGCCCTCTACCACTGCAACCAACCCCCTAAAAAAAAAACCCACAAAATTTAAGAGAAAAGAAGAGATAAAGGAAAAAAATTAAAAATCATGTTGTGGAAGCTGCCGTGTGACACAGTAAGTCACGCTGCAAACCCCTTTGGTCATGTGTTTTTACTCGCAAGTGTTGGTTGCAAAGAGTCAGTGGTCTGGTTTGAGGCCTCTGGTTTCTGCTACACCATTGATGCTGGGCCCTCACTGAGACTCTTCTTGGATATTCTGCTGTTGCCCTATGTTGTGGAGATCCTGCAGCTTTGGGTCTGACAGTTGGGTCCCTTCACAAGCTCCAGCATCATAGATAGATGGGGTGGATGTTGGGTGGGCCACGTCATAACCCTGGCTCTGGGCCTGGGCTGCTGCAGGGTTGGTCCACTGACAGTTTCTCCCTGACCACCAGGGTGAGCTCTCCAGCATTGCCCCAGCTAGCTCCCCCTAACCTCCCCTGCATCACTGAACAAGGGGTGGGGCCAGTTCTCCTGCTTCTGCCCTCCGAGTTGGCTCTCCCCACCTACACCATCAGGGTCAGCTCTACATGCTGCCCAGGAGAAGTTCAGAGCTACTCTCACCAACTTGTGAGGGGTACGGACAGCCCTCTGGCTCTTAGGACCCAGGGTCAGCCCCTCCACCTTCCTCAAGGGTGGATGGACAGAACGGGGAGGGCATCTTTCCCTTGTCTATGCTACCACAAAACACATGGGAAATGGGGACAGAGCTCCCACGCTCACTACTTTGGGGCTGGCTCACTCACCCCTCAGGGTTGGCTCCAGCGAGGTGCAGGGCCTGCCCTCCCAACCATTGCAGCTGCTGGGGCTTAGAGACAGCTCTTCCCCTCTTCTTACCTCAGGGACAGCTCCCCCATTTGCCTTAGGTGTTAGTGGGTGGAGGGAAAAGGGCGTCTCTCCCAGGCCCATGCTGCTCTATGGCAGATGAGAAGTGGGCCTGGGTCTCTCACACCCACGTTCTCAGGGTTGGCTCACTTGTAACAAGATCAGCTCTGCGGTGCTGTTCAGATGAGCCGCAGAGCTCACTTTCCCGGGTGTTGCAGCTGATGAAGGGATCAGCTCCCTTGTAAAGGGTGGGGGAGGCATCTTTCCCTTGTCCTCACCACCTCACCATAGAGGAGGGAGGCTGTACCAGCTATGTCCCCCTCACATGCTCAGGGTGTTTGTCCTGTGCTGTCTACAGGATCAACTCTGCTGTGCTGCCGGGCGAGGCACAGGGCCTGTTCTCTTGAGTGCTGCAGCTGGTGAGGGGGAGGGGAGGAGGGCATCTTTTCCTCTCCTAGCCACCACATGGGATACAAGAGGGGTGTGTCCTGCTCTCCCCTTACCATGCCCTCAGGGTCTTCTCAGCCGTGCCCCTGATCATAGGGTCAGCTCTATTGTGCTGTCCAGGTAGTGCAGGACCCTCTCTCCTGAGTGCTTGAGCCAGTGAGTGGTGTGGCCATTTCTCCCTAGTGCTGCGGTCAGTGGAGTCGGGGCCACTGTATGCAGTCCTGTCCGCTCAGCTTTTGATGGTTAAAGGGGCCAGGGATATCAACAGAGACCACAGCTGTGTCAAGCCAAGAAACCATATATGGATGGATCCCAGCAGCAGCCCAGGCCCCAATATCAGCTTGGCACTGGGTAGCAATCAAGCCCCTCACCTCTGCCCACTCCCTTCCTCTCTCACCTCTTGAGATATGTCTCTGTCCACAGGACACGAACCATCCCCCCCCCTCTCTCTCTCCACACCATATCTCGCTCACTCTAATGGTGCCCCTCTGACTAGTGCTACAAAGTGCTGGCTGTGCCTGTGTTTTCTCCTTAGAGCCCAGAGCAACAGCCCCAGACCTGCACGTGGGTCTCACTGTCCTGCTCAGTTCGCCATGATGCTAGGCACCCTCATCACAAAGAGATCTTTACAGTGCCCGACTGCCCTGTGGGGGCAGAGCTTCTTCTGGAGTCCTATGGCAGGCTGGGAATAGAAGGTGTTTGGTTGAATTCCAACTGTCCGGGCCGAATGCCAAGAGGTCAGAGGCTTTGCTGGAGTCCTGGGACATGTCCTAAAATAAATATTATTTTTTTACAAAGAAGATAAGTGCATTGTTTACTTTGCTGCTGTAATAAAATACAATGGCCAAAGTAACTTATGGAAGAAAGAGTTAATTTTGGTTTCCGATTCCAGATGGGATGTCCAGAATGGTGAGGGTAGCATGGTCGCAGGCAGCCAGAGCAGGAAGCTAAGAGGCCACTCCAGCTGTAAGCATGAAGCCCAGAGAGTGCATGGTGGGTAAGGCTAGAAAGTCTCAAATGGAGTCAGATTTTTCTTTGGGTCACCAGGTCACAAAAAGTAACGCAGAGACTTATGATTAATTATGAAAGTTCAGCCTATACTTTGGGCTTGTCCCACTAACTCTTTTTTTTTTTTTTTTTTTGGTTTATCGAGACAGGGTTTCTCTGTAGCTTTGGAGCCTGTCCTGGAACTAGCTCTTGTAGACCAGGCTGGTCTTGAACTCACAGAGATCCGCCTGCCTCTGCCTCCCGAGTGCTGGGATTAAAGGCGTGCGCCACCACCGCCCGGCAAAGAATGTGTAGCCCAGGCTGGCCTCGAACTCGTGATCCTCCTGCCTCTGCCTCCTTCAGCAAATCCTACCGGCGTGCGCCACCACAACCGGCCCCACTAACTCTTATAACTTAAATTAACCTGTTTTATATTTATCTTTGTTTTGCCTTGTGGCTTTTTACCTCTCTTCCCTCTTGCACCTCCTGTTTCCTCTCTGTGTTCTCTGGCATTTCTCCTGCACCTCTATTCATCGCCTTTCTTTTCTCTCCCCCGGAAGTTCTGCCTAATCTCTTCCTGCCTAGCTATTGACCTTTTGGGTTTTTATTAAACCAATCAGAAGGCACTGTGGCAAAGACACATCTTCACAGTGTGCAAAAAAGATTATTCCACAACACTCAAATCTGTCCCCAGTGATGTCCTTCCTCCAGTAAGGATGCACCTTCCATTATCCCTCCAAACAGCACAGCCAACTAGGAACCAAGTGTTCAAATACCTGAGAATGACATTTCTCAAACTGCCACAATATGTAACAAAATAGATTTGACTGAATTATATAAAAGAAGAAGGAAATTGTGTCACTTTCTTAAATATGGATGGAATTGTAGGGAAAGAAAGTAGATTCAGAAAAGCAAATATTGGAAGTTTTCCCCCAAATATTGAAGCTAAAATGTCTTAAGAAAAATGAAGCAGAAGGAGGTATGTTTGGGGAAAGGAAGGGGGCAGAAGATGGGCAAAGAGAAGAGAAGGCACCGTGCAGGTGTGAATGTGATCAAGGCATGTGTAGAAAATGTCAGGAAAACATTACTTTACATTTTACTTTACATAACCAATATATGGGAAAAGAAACATGGAGAAACAAATTCTGTCACCTTATACTCTTTAGGTTAAAAGAAAATGAGCATTCTAAAATGCAGATCAGCCCTGTGCTAACAGGGTAAATATCAGAGTAGTTATTACTACAGTCCAGACTCTTGCTTAGCCAGGAGCTCTGGAGGCATCCTCCAAAGGAGAGAGATGAGCCTTACACCACCACTAATATCCGCCACTCATGGTGATGGTGATATTAACTAACGCACTGGGCATGGTGAATAAATTAAGGAGCGTATGCTTCATTTCTTTGTCAATTTACACACGCTAGAGTCATCTAGAAGAGGGAACCTCAGCTGGAAAAGTTCTCCCTCAGACTGGCCTGTGGCTCAGTCTCTGGAGCATTTTCTTGACTAATGACTGATACAGGAGGGCTCAGCCCACTGTGAGGGTTGCCGCCTGTTGTGGAATATTACTTTACCTACATAAAGGTATTTTACATTTGTTTATGGTGTGGCTATTACTTTAACTAGACAAAAGAAAATGTGTTTATTTATGCTACCTTTTTGAGTATGTAAAGATTTGTGGCATTTGTTTTACCTTGCCTGCCTAAAGCACCTGATTGGTCTAATAAAAAGATGAAGAGCCAATAGCTAGGCAATAGAGTGATAGGTCGGCCTTATGGGCAGAGAGAATAAGGAGAAGGAAGAATCTAGGCTTGAGAGAGAAGAGGAGAAGAGAACAAGGAAGAAAGAGAGTGATGTACTCAGGACCAGACAGACATAGAGTAGGACATACAGAATGAAAGAAGGTAAAAATCCCAGAGACAAAACATAGATGAAGAGAAGCAGGTTTAATTAAGTTACAAGAGCTAGTGGGACAAGCATAAGATTGATGTAGGTGTGTCTTCTATCTATCTGATGATTTCATTAGTTAATTAATAAAGAAACTGCTTGGCCTGATAGGTCAGAACATAGGTGGGTGGAGTAGACAGAACAGGAAGAAGGAAGTGAGGCAGATGCCTCAGACAGCCGCCATGCCTCTCCTCTCTGAGACAGATGCAATGAAGCTCCGACCCAAGATGGACATAGGCTAGAATCTTCCCCGTAAGTCTCCCTTCGTGGTGCTACACACATTACTAAATATGGGTTAATCAAAATGTGAGAGTTAGCCAGTAAGAGGCTGAAGTTAATGAGCCAAGCAGTGTTTAAAAGAATACAATTTGTATGTTGTTATTTCAGGGCATAAGCCAGGCGGCTGGGAGCTGGGCAGGACAAAAAGCAGGCCTGCCCGCAGCTCCATCACTACATAAAATAAGGCTGAGTATTCTTAACAAATAGTAAGTCTTTGTGCCATGATTTAGGAGCGGGTTGGTGGCCCAAAAGAAAACCTGCTACAGCCATTCTTGGACAAGTGGTCCCGGGTTATATTTAAAAAGTTAAGCTAAGCAAGCCATGGACAGCAAGAAAGTAAGCAGCAACCCTCCATGGCCTCTGCATCAGGTCCTGTCTCCAGTTTTCAGTCCCGAGTCCCTGTTCTGGCTCCCTTCATGATGGATTATACACTTTAAGATGAAACAAACCCTTTCCTCCCCAAGATGCTTTTGGCTATGTTGTTTACCACAGCAAACTGCCTGGTCCTCTCCACCCTTTCCACCCCTCTTACCTGATGCTCCCTGTACCCTGGATGCAGGAGTTGTGTGTGGGTGTATCAATTAGCGCTGGGCACACCACAGTGAGTTGTTCTCTGCATTTTGACTACTGACCTTCTGAAATGGTCACCTGCTGCTGGAAGCAGCTTAGAGAAACCAATTTTCAGATATGAAAGTGTTTGGGTTAAGGCTTCGCCCAAGCCCCTGGCATCCATTTATCCAAAGAGTCTGGAATGTTGGGTGGAACCTCCATCCCAAGCCCCCTCCCCTGGGAGTTGCCTCAGTCCTGACTCCACCCTCAAGAAAGCCTGCCAAACCATGACCCCTTCTCAGAGATGCTCAAGACCACTCCCACAGGTATTTACACAGCAACCCAAAGAGGAAACACGTGGTTTTCCAGTCTTCCTTCCCCATCTCATTTCTGGGGGGGGGGGGTGAGGAAGGGGCTGAAAGGCCACCTGGGAGCATTGGTATCCATTAAAATTGGGCTTTTTCTAATTCCGTTTGATTTGGTCTGATTTGGATTATTGCATTGATACTGAACTTTTCAGGAAGAACAAAGTGAACTGTGCGCTGTCACAAGTGAGCACTGGGAAATGTTGGGACAAACACTGAGGAGCCCTAGAAACAAATAATAAGGATAACTCTAAAGAAATGTAGGGAGGGAAATAAGGAAATGATTCCTTTTATTATTTTTGGTTTTTCGAGACTGGGTTTTTCTGTAGCTTTGGTGCTTGTTCTGGAACTAGCTCTTGCAGACCAGAATGGCTTAGAACTTACAGAGATCTGCCTGCCTGTCTTCCGAGTGCTGGGATTAAAGTTGTGTGCCACCACTACCCGGCTAAGGAAATAATTCTTGCTACCTCTATATGAAAGGGACACTTATGTACCAGGAAAACCTCACAGGCTTCAGAAATCTAAGGCACATAACATAATAAAGGTCCTAAAGGGTCGTGGTGTTTGACCATGAGGAATTGAGAACGTGGCTCAAAGATTTCAGAGCCAAAAAGAGGACAGGACTAGGAGAGTAACCTAGCCAGGACAGCACTTGTCTCGCAAGCTTGGGAACCTGAGTTTGACTCCCAGAACTTGTGTGAAAAGTTGCATGTGGTGGCCTGCACTTGCTAGGGAGGTGGCAGTACAGCATCCTCGGAGACATAGGACAGCCAGGACAGTCTAGCCAGTGAGCTCCAGGCCAGTGAGAAGCACTGTCTCAAGGGAGGTGGATGGCATCGCTGAGGATGAGACCTGAGATCATCCTCTACCCTCCACATATGCACATGTACCTGTACATGCACAAACATGCATGCACACAAACACACTCATACACATATATGCACATGTACCTGCACATGCACAAACATGCATGCACACATACACACTCACACACATATACACACATGCACCCACATGCATAAGGAAACAAGACAGAAAACAAGGAGGTGCGAGGTGCCATAGGGATAGAGTAAGTCTGGTTTTAAAAGTACCTAAAACTTTTAGCAATAAAACACAGTTCATCACTGCTATTATAGCAGCACTGTTCTCCAGGACAAAACAGACTCCAGTTCTGAACAAGGATGAGGCAGTAGAAAAGTTTATTATAAAAATAATAAGCAAATTAGCTGGGCTGGGCAGAAGCAATACAAGCTGGATGTATTGGGGTATGGGGTGGGGTTGGAGCAATCAGATCAATTCTCAAGCAGAGAACTGACTTCATCAAACTGGTTAGAAGGTTGACAGAGAGCTTCTAGAGACACACCTGAGCATATCGAACACTGCAGTGTCGTCTATTAAATTGCTAATTTGTGCTTATCCTGAGTTACTTGACTTATAAGATTTGCTTTTCCTTCAAAGGAAAGATGGCGAACAATTTGAGGCCATTCATGAGTTTGTAACAAAACAAACTGACACTCACTGAGAACTGTACAGTCATCTAAAGATTACCTCATGCAAAGAATTGAACTTCTAATAAAACATAGAGGACTGTTGTCAAAAAAAAACCTGAGCAGCAGTGTATAGCAGCTGCAGGTGAAGATTATTGTTGAGAATCAGAGGAGGACGAATGGGAACATCTTACAGTCATCTCCTGGGGGCTCCTGGGTGACTTTCTCTGAGGAAGAACGCAAGGGTGGCGAGCATGAATACATCTGCTTTTGAGTTGTTCTAGAGGATTGGTTGGGGTTTTTTGCTAAGTCAGTTGAACATCTGTCAACTGCCAAAGGTGCCTTTTACTCCTTAGTTCTGGAGGACGGAAAGCAGAGAATTTGGCCAGTGAGGGGTGGGCAGGGTTATCAGGAACAAATGCGGAAAGCAGATGAGGTCTAGTCGTATAGACCAGGTCTTAGTCATCTTGCATAAACTGACTGATGATAAAGCAAGCAACCTCCCATATTTTTAAGATTATATCAACTATCGTATTTTGGGTCTCCACTTCCCTCCTAGCATTTTGCTGTCTCTCTGTGTAGTAAGCCTTTGTTCTGGTGAACTCCCTCTCCATCTGTGCCTTTCTCCTCTCCCACTCCAGCTGATCTTTCAGGTCTCTAATCTGCTCTTCATAATCATCTCTTATCCGCGCTAGCTCTCTCTCCAACTCCTGTCTGTAATGCTCTTGCTTCTCCCGGGTTTGTTTCTGAATCTCCTTCTCGGCACTTCTGTACATCTTGTTGGTAAAGCATCTTCCTCCATTTTCTGTCACCATGTGCTGGACCAAGGTCAACAGCTGTGTCCTCTGGTCCTCCTGTTCAGCTCCTGATGCTCTGTTGTTGAACAAACAGTAGCGATCCTCGAACTTACGGATCAGCTCTTGAAGGTCTTCAGGAGCTGACTTTAAGTACTCACAGATATCGGTGTCTTCCAAGTCATCCTTCCTGGTGAGCAAGAGAATCATGAATCTTCTCGCCTTCTTTCCAAACATGCTTAGAATCTTCTGTGTAGCCTTATGATCTTCCATGGTGTAACGTCCCAATGGAACCACCAGGAGCAGAGCATGAGGCCCTGGGGAGGTCAGGGCAACACAGCGAGCGATCTCTTTTTGCGTGTCAACATTTGGTACCTCAGTGTCAAAAACACCAGGTGTATCCACGACAACAAGCTCTCTCCCACGCCAGATGCTCACCCTTTTCTCACAGACCTTGGTAATGGATTTTGCACAAATGCCAGAATGAAACACCTTCTCCCCGAGGATGCTGTTCCCTGTTGCACTCTTTCCTGCTCCCGTTTTTCCCAGTAAGACAATTCTCAGTTGGGAATTTTCCTGGTCTTGGTCTCCAAGCTCTAGAACATCAAGGAAATAAAACCAAGTGTTAGACGCAGTCCCCAACAGTTAAACGCACAGAGTCCCACCATCCAGAGCCTGCTCTCTTGCTTCTCTGCTTGTGGGCTTTCCCCCTGGCTGCCATCGCTGCCCTCCCAGGGTCTACAAACAACCTCTGGGTAAAAAGGCCATCTTGAAGGACTTGACAAAGAGGCACGGGTGCCTCCCTTGATCTCTTTTCTTCACTGCTTCTTTTCAGTATTCTATTGAGCTCTTCATTCTGACCCTTTGTGGCTTCTAAGCCCCCAGAGGAGGAAATAAAAGTTTCACGAGAGAACTGTGAGCTGCTTCCAACAACTACCCCCACTAATGGAATCCAGCCCAGAACACAAAGGATGAGTTTGGGGCATCTGCCGGGAAGAATGTCTTTTTTTCTGATTTATATTTAAAAATGACTTGTTATTCTTACAATTGACAGCCAAGTAGGAGTGACGTATAAGTTTTAAGATAGCTCCCCATACTGACCTAGGGCCTCTGCATACATATACATATATATATACATATATATACATATACATACATATACATATATATGTATGTATGTCTATATTACAGCTGTGTAACTTGGTTCTCTTGTGGGACTCCTCTAATAGTGGGAACAGGGCCTGTCTCTGACTCTTTACAGGCTTTTGGGACCCTACTCCTCATACTGGGTCGCCTAGCCCAGCCTTAATACATGGGGAGGTACTTAGTCTTACTGCAACTTGGTATGCCATGCTTTGTTGATGCTCATGGGAGACCCCCCCCTTTCCTGGATAGAGATGGAAGAGGAGGAAATTGGGGGTGGGCAGTGGGGAGGGACAGGAAGGGGGTGAGGAGCTGGGATGGGAGGACGGGGAAGATTGCAACTGGGATGTAAAATAAATACATGAATACAAATAAAAATAAAATAAAGACTCGGGGGAATAAAGATAGTTCCCCATGTTTGGAAACCAGAATCCCATGATGAAAGAAATACTACAGCTGAGAATACTGCCTGAGACGACCTAGGAGAAGATGTGAGGGCAGCTCCCGCTAGTATTTATTTAGCTGCACAGCCGAGCGCCCCATTTGAAAAGTTCTTTAGGCTTTGGTTCCTTGGCCAGGAAGGAAGAATGGGAAAAGGTCCCAGTCGTAGCTCCTGTGTCCTGATTGGCCACTGTTGGTCCCTGTGGGGATTAGCCATGGTTCGAGTGCAGTGTGTGCCCCCAGTCCCTCCATCCCTGAATCCCTCCTCTCTGGAACGGAAAGCAAAATGTAGCCAGTGGGTCTGGCTCTGGAGGACTGGCATCAAAAGTACCAAGAGCCTTTAAGCACCACAGGCTGCCTGCTCCTTTGACTCCTTTGCAGCCACCATGTGAAGACACCTGGACTAGCTTGATGGACAGCAGCAGCCAAATGAGACCCCACCATCCTGGCCTGCCCAAGAGCTAGTTCACCACCCAAAGCTTTTGAACTACAGGTCGTGACCCCCATGTGGGGCCACAAAACTGAACATGAGAAGCAGGAGGGAAAGCTAACAACAGTAAAGGGTTCTGAGTGCACAGCAACTAAAACTCATTTCAAGATCAAGGGTGTAATGTAATGTCTCTCACCACTTTCCCTGTGATTTATAATGAAACGGGAACCTTGGTTCTGACCAAACACCACCAATACTTGGCCTCACTCATACCATGCAGTACCAATAACCACTGCCCAAAGCATTTGGGCTCAGATTTGAGACTATTGCCACTTTGTATTGTGTACTTAGTGAGTGGCATTCTTAAAGCTGATTATTGTAAAACTAAAATACCAATCGACCCTGGAAAATGTCCGAGATGCTCTATCCTGCAGTAGCAAATATTCAACTACACTCACATAAGCAAAACAAGCAAACCCTCTTCACTAGTGTGCAACTGTGCTTTTTTTTGAAGTTGAAGAAAAACAACAATACATTCATTAACTTTAGATTTCTTATTTACCTTCTTTGAGCATGCCATACACTTCTTCAGTGTTGCCAAGGACTCGTTAAACCCAACTTGTACATAATTATAGTGTACAGTGAATGCTTTAAAGGGATACAATATTGAACATCTCCATTGCTCACCTAACTATGTTTTGTGGTGAGAACACTTAAAATCTACTGTCTTATCAACTATAAAATTCAGTATTAAGTATGTTCACTATGCTATGTAACATGTTTCCAGAATGTATTCATCCTGTCTAACTGAAACCCCTTACTATATGGACAAGAAAAATAGGTTTTAATCTTTAAGAAATGGCCAATTATACATATTATGTATGTAATTTATTTCAACTTTCTTATCTTTGATTTGTAACCTATTTTATGTACTTATGGACCTGAAGTCACATAAATGTTTCTTGAAAAAAAGTAGCAATGGGTGGGGGGGAAGTTTCAGTCCTGAAGTACACACACCTGTGAGTCTGCCAACACCCTAACAGGAACCACTAGCTTGCCAAGGTGCATCGTGAGCCTATCGGGACTCTGATAGGGAACCAGTAGCTTGCCACTCTGATAGGGAACCACTAGCGTGCCACAGGTACATGAGTGAGTACCCAACTTTGACAGGTGTGATTCAGACCCCAGGAATGCCTGACTGACTCCCAGTGTCTGGAGTCAAAGAAATGGGTGATATTTGAAGCTACTACACTGTAAGGTAGTCTGATAAAACAGCAGAATCTCAACTGACATAATGAATATGGTGGGCAAGGAGCTGGGCGTGCCCAGTGACACACTGATTTATTTGTTAGTTGGAAAATGAGGAACCTGGAGCAGGGACCCAGATGGGGGATCAATTGCCCCCACATTGTTCTCTCCCAATCCTCCTTTAGGAAAGGACAGAGATATCATCAGAGAAGCCACAATCAAAGAGGCCACAGGCAGCCTCTCTGCCATGTTCACTTTGTAGGAAGGAGGAAGGAAGAGGCTGTGCTGAAGTCAGGCGTGGTGGTCCACTCACACCTGGCACTGGGGAGACAGGAGCAGGATGGCTGCCACACGCTCCCAGCTGGCCTGGCCCACAGTGAGAGAGTCTGTGTCCAAACAAACAAGAGACGGAAAAAGAAAGACGAAAGGGAGGGCTATGCCAAGGTGAGGACGAGTGACAGGCCCTGTGGCTTCTCCTGCTTAGCCAGATGAATGTCATCCAGCGAACAGGGCGAGAGCGCGAGGAGAGTCCAGAGAAGTGGGAGAGCCGAGAAATACGAGGGCAGCGGCTGACAGGGCTTTATCTTGCTCAAGTGGGGACTGACCTTCAGGGCAAGGGGGACTGCCCACCTCCGTGCCTGCCTCCCCACTTCTCCATGCCTCCCGCCCCCGCACTCCCACAGCCCAGGCACTCCCACATCCCCACACCTCCAGCTCCTCTCACCATAGCCGGCACTGGGCTTTCTGGTTGTGGACCCCACACCATGGTACTGGGCTGCCATTGTCGCCTGACTCTGCAGATAAAGAAACAGCCATGGCATTTTCTGAAGAACACTTGGAACCCAACCTCCTGTAGCCAGCACTGAACTTTCGGCCATAAACTCCAGACTTTCATTTCTCCTGCTCCATACCCCAGACCTCACCTCAACACTCCATTTTCAGGCTATCCTTTTTCTTACACAAACTTAAATACTTGCAGCACCTCCTTGCGCTTGTCCTGGCCCGGGACCTCTCTCAAGCAGTTGAGTGCTGTAGCTCCTTTTACAGGAGTTCCTTCAGCGTTCCAAACGTCTGCCTCTGCTTCTCATTGTGGCTTTTGCTCTTTCAAGGGCATCTCTTATAAAGGTTGGCTAGGATAGAAGCCCTGACTACTTCCCACCTCCGGTATGGCTCCTTGGTGAATGACGTCACCATACAGCCAATGGCTCTTGCCGGGCTATGGGCTCCATTACAGCCTCTGCTTCCTGCCATGCATTAGCCCATCCTAAATCCTATTGACGCTCCTTTCATAAATCTCATTTGTCTCTTTGTCTCTACCTTCACGCAGATCAAATCTACTGCCACTTGTTTTCAGGGTAACAGGCGGAGGTCAGATGTCCTAGCAAGAAGACTCCTGCTGCACTCCTGAAGCCTGGCAATTGCGTCTTCACGCCACGCATTTACCACACAGAACAGTCACAACACAGTGTCAACTGCTTTATTAGGTCCACAGAATCAGAGGGATACATTGTCTAGACCCCAATCTCCCCTCATAACTGTGCTGTCCTGTCTGGATGGAGTATTAACATCTTTCACGTCATGTGAAAACAGGAAATAAGCAGAAAAGAAACTCAAACCACTCCAAGTTCTAATACCCTATAAATAATCACTTCAACGCTTTGGTGTAACTGGACCTCTTTTTATGATTGTGTGCAGATAATTTTTTATATAAAAAAGAGACAGTATCACTTACTTTATTGTCTACTGTTAAGATTCAGTGTTCTGCCAGGCAGTGGTGGTGTACACCTTTAGTCCCAGCACTCAAGAGGCAGAGGCAGGAGGATCTCTAGGAGTTCAAGGCCAGCCTGGTCTATAGAACAAGTTTCAGGACAGCCAGGGCTACACAGAGATACCCTGTCTCAAAAAAACAAACAAAAAGACCATTTTAACTTTGCGTTTGACTTTTCACTTTGTCAAAGCTTTGAGCACTCTATTCTAGCAGCGCATGGAGCTGAGGACACAAAGGTGGCTGAGGGGCTAAGAGCACTTGCTGCTTTTACAAAGAGCCAGGGTTCAGTTTCCAGACCCACATGGCAACTCAAAACTGTCTCTAACAATTTCAGATGATCTGATGTCTTCTTCTGGCCTCCTGGAGAACCAGACCTGCACATGGTACATATATGTATACATGTACACATCCATATACATGAAATCAAAACACTTATACACATAAAGTAAAAATATTTTAAGGAAAAAATAAATTTGAATTTTACTTTTCTTGCTTGAATTCCCTAGTGACTTTTGTTCATCTTTAGAAGGTGGTTTGGGCTATCGAAATGACCCAGACATCCCAGCATGATCATCCCTCTCTGAAAACACTGACCTCCCTGTGCGCCAGGGTCCTCTCATCTCCCAGGCTTTGTGGGAACTCCCCTTCCTGGAGCACTGCTCCAGCCCACCGCTTCCTGAGAGACCTGTCTAACCCTCTCCTGCAGCAGCCCCAGCCTGAGCTGCCAGGTCCCGGGGTCACTGTGCTACCTGTGCTGTCGCTGCTCAGCACCGTTCTCCATCAGGGACATGGTTGTAGCATGTGATTGTTCTCTAACATTTGCTGTCTCCTCTCAGGCTATATGACGGGAAACTTCCTGGGTACAGGCACAACACTGGGCAAAGGGCGGGTCTTGGTTCTTTACCTTCCTCTGTCGGATGGTGGCCTGTGCATGCAGCAGTCCCTTCCTCGTTAACCAATACACAGACCTGCAGAAACACTCAGCTCGTTTTGCATGCTTCTTCTACCTACTACCCATGAACATTGTTGAGAACTCTGGAGCCGACTGTGTCCAGGACAGGCTGGAATGTTCTTTGTTATGGAGAGAGTCTCCACACAGAGCCATCAATTACAGATGTGAAACAGAAAGCCAGATGCTTTTTGTTTTTGTTTTTTTGAAAGAGGCTCATTTCTTTATGTCTGAAGAGGTGGACAGAAGACAGCTTCTCATAAGCTAGAAAGGAAAACCACTCAGCTCTTAATAGAGCTGGTACTGGTGATTAACAAGGAGAGCTAGAGGCTGAGGCAGGGGAGGGGGGTATCTTAGACCCAGCTCATATGTAAAACCAGAACCTGTGCTTCCATAGGTGCTGATTTCATTGACTAAGTTCCCCTCCCTCGGGCTATGGCTTCGGAACTGTGGCCCCAATGAGTGTAACTTAGACTTCCCTGGAGGGAGCTCAAGTCTTCCGTGAACCCAGGAAAGAATGGTTCCCCGAGGAAGCAGCTTGAAGGAAAAAGATGACAGGGCGTGAGGACCCTGACCTGTGTGCCAGCTTGGAGGAGGACACAGGCCAAGCTGTGCTGTTAGGGATCCCCCCACCCCACCTTTCTTCTCCTGCTCCCACCAAGCTGATTCATTCATTCTCTTCCTGCAAGAGTCAAGTTAAAAAATTTTTTGGCCAGTGAAGGAACACTTTCTCCATAAAGAAAGTACCCTTGCAGCAATGGACCCTGAAGCATACATGAATTTGTAGGACTCAGCCTTCAGTACAGATTACAGCCTAAAATTAGCAGGCAGGAAACAGAGACTAATAAGCACAATTTCCAAGAGCAGGTCTGCCGGGGGTTTTACTAGACATGGCCAACAGAGCAGCCCCCTCCTCACCAAGTTCAACACTCCCGCACTGCACCCCGATTCTTACCTGGAAAGGTCCTGTGGCCTTCTCTGATTTTACAGCAGTGCTGAACCCAGAAGAGAGAGCCGCAGAGGAAGCACGGGGAAGGAAGTGTGGAGACAGGAGCACACGGGGACCCACCCATCTACCCAGTGGCGCTGCAGAGCTCTACAGTCTGGTGTTCTGTGTCATCTAACAAGGCACCCATGGGCTGCTGGTAGCTACTGGACGCTCGAGATAGGATACATCAGATGAGAAATAAAGTATTTCACGGTGTTAGTCACTTTTCTCATCATGAGGACTTTTGTTGACTACAACGTGGCCCAACTTAATAAACAATGGGCAGTCTGCTCTTGTTTGGCAGAATATTCTGTAAACAGGATGACAGTGACTTGGCTGACACTGACAGTGACTCTCCTGTGTGCTTACTTATTTAAAAATTAGCGGGGGTGAGGGGCTCCTTGTCACAGCATATAGTAGAATCTACTTTTAATTGGGGTGTTTAGATATTTTATGCTTCAGATAATTCACTGTGTGACTGGTTTTCAACAGGACCTCTCTATCATTCCTCCTCCCCTCCAGGCCCAGGGAGCCTTCAGAAAAGGAGTTGGAAAGATTGGAGGCAGCGGGCATCTGCGGGAAACAGTACTCGCTAGATATGGCAAGGCCATTTCACTGCAGGGAAAGGGGACATGATGCTGGGAGGGAAAGGAGAGGGCTAGAGAAGGAATTAGAGGGGGGAGTGGGGTGGAATTGATCAAAACACATTACGTGAATTTATAAAGTTCTCTAATGATAAAACTGATCATCCTGCTACCAGCCTCTCTCTGATCTGTTCTTTCTCTCCCTTTCTCTACTATTCTGCCTACTTCATGGCTGATTCTTGGGTGACTTCGCTTTTATCCCTTCTTATTCAGGACAGCCCTTGTTTGGTGGGTGCTTCAGGGTCCATGCAAACCTCTTCGGCTTGGACTAGTCTCCTTTCAAATTCTGTGCAGCCTTCCCGCATGTATAGCCGAAGAGCCTGGCATCTCCACACTATTGTTATGAACTTGACAGCTGCATGTTTTAGAACCCAAGGGACCACCAGCCCTGGGTAGTTACTCGGACAGAGATCAGCAGGGAGAACTTAGATTTTGGATCCTGACACAAAGAACAGGAGCGCTGGAGAAGGGGGAGTAGTGGGTCAGATTATCCAAATTTCCCACCTCCAAGAAAACGTATTTATTCGGTGACTTTGATTCCCCAGGTTCACCTGTGAAATCTGGTAACTTGGCACAGAATCACCAAGCAAGCAGGTGGTGCTGAGATAGGCCCTGACCAAGTCCGTTCTTCACCGCAGGCCTTCTAAACCCTCCTCTCACCTTTCCACGGCCTGCCCTGTGCACTGAAGGGCCCGTGAATGTGTAGCCTTCAGTAACCAGGATGCTGGGAGCCGAAAAGTCCCCATATGAAACTGGCATTTTTCTCCAATCTGTAGACTCCCTTCTACTTACACAAATCTCCAGTCCACCTCATTAGATTTGGGGCAAAGAGACCACAGGGTGATTTTTCATTGCAATTCTTGAGAATTTGTGAACCCTACAGCTGACGTCAGCCCATTTCCCAGAACCCTCTGAGAGTAAGACAGTCGGTGTTAAATGTATCTGTGCCCTTGCAATGCTTCCTGCCCGCGTCAGCCGCAGACATTTCCTGTCCCATCGCCTTCACCTGTCATCTCACTCATCACTTGAGTTGTGGCCATTTCACGGGGGAGAAAGGTGAAGATGGAGGGACCACGCGTCCTGCCAGTAACATGAGATGGTACCCAAAACAGGCTGTGAGGAGAGGTTGAGAGAGGGAGAAACATCATCGCGGGGAGACCTCAGCACACTAAACTGTGCTCAGTGATCTCCCTGAGTGTCACTTTGGACCGGCATTGGCCCACAACAGAGCTTTCCTCTGCCTTCCACCTGAAGAAGGGACCTAGCTATGGCCACTCACAGCTCAGTCTTGAGTGGGTATGTTGTGTGCACAGTGTCTCTGCCTTTTAGAATCAATGTGATAGGAGTTTTAAAAGCCTAAATTACTAATAAAACACCTAGCAAATTCATTATAAACATTATCAAAATTTCCCTGAAGAGTTGGACCAGTAGCTAAGAGCACTTACTGCTCTTCCTGAGGACCCAGGCTGGATTCCCAGCACTCATGTGGTGACTTAAAACCATCTGTAACTCCATTTCCAGGGGATCTGTTCCCTCTTCCAGTCTCTGTGGGTTCCATTTACACACATACATACAGACAAACACCCATCCATATAATAAAATTTTTAAAATAATCTACATAAAGTTCACAGCTGGGAAACCCCATTGATGCCATGACTCCCCTAACAGATTCTGGAACTGGTGAGGGTGGGGGAGCACAGCCTCCAGTTTTGTACCCACTGCTGAATGCTCCAGCCTCTAGTGTATTGTCTCAACTCATGGTCACATAAACAGTCCGAGTTCAATTCTGTGAGACATAAAGCAAAACAAAGTGTCGTAAATTTGAGGGGGAAAATTTGTAGGAAAGAAGAGGGAGTGGGAAGAAGTTGGAGGAGAACCAGAGGAACAGA
Source organism: Arvicola amphibius (assembly GCF_903992535.2). Lineage (NCBI taxonomy): Eukaryota > Metazoa > Chordata > Mammalia > Rodentia > Cricetidae > Arvicola > Arvicola amphibius. The sequence goes on from NC_052048.2 coordinate 149,784,744, forward strand.
ATTCATTAATCAAAACAAAAAAATCAAAATAATTTTTATTTTTATGTTGAACCCATAGTTATTTAAAATACCCCTGAGAATACAGAATGGCCACGAGTGGGTCGGTGTAACCACGTGAAAGTATTTTGTGCATTTTGTTCTGCTCTGTTCTATTTCCACTTAACAACGCATCAGAGATTTCAAAGTCAAGATAGGTTGGCTTATGGAAAGCAATCACACCATAACACTGTGGTCCAGCACCTCGACCACGGCAGTGCTGTTACACACCAAGGGCAGCCTCACCTCTAACACGCCTACTAAAGGGATCACAGGGCTATCAAGGGTATAAAAGTAAAAGCAGTAGCAGCGATGAGATTCTTTTTTTTTTTTTGGTTTTTCGAGACAGGGTTTCTCTGTAGCTTTGGAGCCTACCCTGGAACTAGCTCTTGTAGACCAGGCTGGTCTCGAACTCACAGAGATCCGCCTGCCTCTGCCTCCCAAGTGCTGGGATTAAAGGCGTGTGCCACCACCTCCCGGCTAGCAGTGATGAGATTCTTGACAAATACCTGGAAGAGGGGAAGGTGAGAGTTCACTGGACAGAGCACGGACATCCCGCACAAGCCCAGAAAGCCTAGAGGTGGCTAGTGACAGAATGAAGCACAGAAGGCAGCTCAAGTTCAGAAACGCCAGTTATAAAGAACCAGGCTACTAGAGGATGAAGTTGGGATTGGCGGAAACTGTGGGACCTATCGTCTCCTCCCTCCTCCTAATTCAGAGAACTGTACTTCATCTTCTCCCAGGAAGATGGTGAGGTTTTCAGAAGATGAGAACATCTCACAGAAGCCTAGGGCATCCCAGCACTTAAGGGTTCATTCCGCAGCCATCTGTGCCTGCTCTGCCCCCTGTAGTGGGACTCTGAGACCCGCTGCAGAGCTGCCAGACAGCTTTCCCAGTGACTTAATCCTGTGCGTGTGTGAGCGTGTGTGCGTGTGCGTGTTCGCTCATTTGCGTGTGTGCGCGTGTTCATTCAGGAAACAGACACTGCCATCAGGAGCTCACAGCAGATATGGACCTGGGTAGGGGAGGACTCATAAGAACCTGTCCACCCTGCTGAGCTAGTACCTGCTGATGGATTCTGGAAAAGGAGGAGTCATTGTCTTCCATTGTGTTCCTCCTGATCAGCCCACCAGGCTCTGATAGATTGTTCGAAACCTGTTGTCACCCACATGAAACTAGTTAAACTCAATGGATCACAAAGCAAAAAACATACCAGAACAAAAAGACATGAATTCAATCCGAACACATTATATGCATGTATGTATGTATGAAATTGTCAAAGAACAAATGTCATTAATGTAAAAGAGTGACATTTACATCACGATCTCAACTTGTCCCAAATTTTTGAAAGCAGTTCATATATCTTCCTGTAAATATACCCAAGTATATTCTCTTCAGCCTTTACCTTCAGATTTTCCATTTTCTCATCATAATTTTTCTTTGCAGAATCAATACGTTTCTTCTTTTCTTCTTCTGATTTATGAGCATATTCCCTTTCTATTCTTTTGATTTCATCACTGAGTTCCTGAGCGTAAGTTTCCTCCAGTTCCCTTAGACATTGTCTCAGCCTTCTGTCTATGTCCTCGTATATCTTTTCAGAGAAGTAAGAGCCCTCATTCCTGTCCACCATTTGCTCTATCAGTCCTACCAGCTGCTCTACTTGATCTTCTCGCTCCACCTCTACTGCTTTGTTATTAAAGGCCAGGTAGCGTTTCCCACACTGCGCAATGACATTATTTAGCTTGTCATTTGGCTCACCTAAAAAGTCATCCAGGCTCCGGTCATTAAGTTCATCTTTGCGAGTAAACAAGACGATCATGTACTTCATGGCTGCCTCCCCAAAAAGACTCTTGATCAGGGAAACAGTTTTCTGCTCTTCCTCTGTGAAGCGGCCCAGCTGCAGAACCAGGATGATGGCGTGAGGCCCAGGGCAGGAGTAGAGGACACAGCGACTGATCTCTGTACATGTGTCTTTCATGGTCTTCTTGGTGTCAAAGAGCCCAGGGGTGTCAACTACAACAAGGTTTTCCCCCTTCCATTCCCTGGATGCCTTCTGGCAGGTCTTGGTAACAGCGTGGGCAGAAATCTTAGACTCGAATTGACATCTCCCAAGGATAGTGTTTGCTGTGGCACTCTTTCCGTTCCCAGTTTTTCCTACCAGAATGATCCTCACTTCAGTGTTTCTGTGGGAGGCCATGTTGAGGCAAGCAGATTCTGAAGACAGGGAATGCTCAGATCTTAAGGGAAAGAGAGCAAATTAGTCTATTAGATAAATGGGAAAGGACCCAATCCTTTCTTTTCTTCCCTTCCCTAAAATTTCAAATGTTGTGTTATCTTCATGCATCCCTATAGAGACAGAAAGAGGAAACACTACAAGGAAAGAAATAGAGACATCGAACAGCTCCTCCATAGAAGAAGGGCCCTCCATGGGATTCCCAGGGAAATCCCAGTGTTCTTGTAGAGGTCAGAGGATGACTTTGTGGGGTTGGCTCTCTCTTTCCACCTTTCCGTGGGTTCTGGGCACTGAACAGCGGTTGCCAGACTTGTGCAGGAAGAGCCTTTATGTGCTGAGCCATCTCAGTAGCAACACCCTCCCCAGCACACTTTTAAAACCCTGACAATCTGGATGCCATTTGAACTGTTTCTGATAACACAGAAAGGACATTTCTACTCCTGCTACCAACCAACACGGCATCCCCAATGCCAGGTCTGAGTGAGTGCACCCAAATCTCTGCTGTGCCCAGCCAGGAGCGTGCACCAGGATGACCATAATGTCCAACAACTTACTATATATTTTATGAAGAACTAGGAGAAGCAGTCTAAGGTGGCAAACAAAGAAACAGTAAGAAAGCAGAAGGGCTCACTCCCCTGATGTGACCAGTACACAGTTGAATGTGTCTTTAAATATCACATTGACGTCAGAAATATGTTCACTTATCATATGTTAATAAAGAAGAAACACAACACACACAAAAACAAAAGCAAAACAAACAAACAAACAACAACAACAACAGGACAGTTAATAAACCCTGAATAATGAGAGAATCTCTGGGGCTGTCACCGCCTCAGTTTCAAGGCGGAGACACAGATGCTACAGAAATACAGTAAGGAAGGAACACGGCAGACAGGAAGCAAAACAGGGGCCCTGGGCCACGGGCAACTGCAGGTTCGTCCTGCGCTGTGCCTTCAGAGCAGCTAATGTGGCCTTTGTGGCCCCACTGTACATCACCCCAGGGTCACACAGGCAGAGTTCTCTGTTGTCCAGTGGGAGGACTCAGTCCCTAGGTTCTAACTCTCCTCTGCCCAGGATGACCGGGGGAACTAAGAGTCATCAGACTTTCTGAGGAAAGAAGTGACTTAGACAAATTATCTGAGCTGTCTCCGGGCTCTGAAGAGCCTGCCCTGAGGACACGGAACTTTCTGAGAAGAGTGTCGGGCTACACTCTGTGTCCTGCACCACAGCTACCTACGGGCAGATGAAGGCTATAGCTTGTTAACCGGGCTCCTTGTACCCCTGAGCCCCCACCACTCCCACCAGCAGCACCCTCCCTGTGAAGCTGCAGACACAATACCTGCACCCCAATGGATGCCCCATCCCCCACTGCCTCTCACACTTCCCTTCCCCCATCAACCAGACTCACCTTCTTCAGGAATTGATGAGGCTCGAGGTTTCTCTGGGGGCCTATTTGAGCCGGTGCTTGTCTTAACTGTGAAGCAAAACTGCAGCCTTCCCAGCCTGCCAGGGGGGAAGTTCTATGGGCGGAGTCAATGAAGATACTGTTGCCTTTAAAGAACCAGAAACATTGTCCTCTAACTTATGGGTGCTTCTGCTTTGTCGAGGTTAAGCTTTCTCTCTGCATGTCTGCTATAATGCCAAGAATTTCAAAATCTGTTTTAAAAAATCTTTTGGATTGCTTTCTGTTTTGTGAGACACAGTCTCAGGCTAGTCTTGAGTTCACTATGTATTGAGGATGACCGGTGTGATTTATTTAAAAACAGCGAGAAGAGAGTCACACCATGAAAAAGGACTCACTTAAGAGATTTAGTGGAAGAGGAGAGAGAAGGGGCAGAGACAGGTCCTGGGGGGCAAGAGTAATGGGAGGGAGAGAGGGAGAGAGGGAGGGAGGGTGGGAGGGAGAGAGGGAGGGAGACAGGAGGTGGATAAGGCCCACCTTTTGAAAGGGAACGTAGAGAATGTGCACAGGAGGTGCTCTTAGTGGCCGCAGCTGAGGACAGATCCTGCCAGGACCCCAAGGGCAGGCCAGTCCAGGGGCCTGAGTACTAACAACCCTCCCTCTTACTCTTCATAAAAAGGCGAGGAGTTAGAAAGGGGTGGCAGGTGAGGTGGGGACGAGGATGCTGTGGTCTCGAGACTCTGCTTCATGCTGACCGGGGTCATTGCTAGCTTCGGGGGACCTGAGAAAACTGAGGGACGATGACCATGTCCTGGAGCAAATGGCTGTTTCACTTCACTGTCCTGGCTCTATGGAACCATCAGGTGCTGCTTGGACCTGGCAAATGCTGTTTGAGCTGGATCCAAGTCAGTTCCCTAGGGCTTAAAGCATCTGATCCTTTCCCATCACGGCAGCATCACACAGACACTCTCCTTCTGTCCAGTCTACCAGGACACACAGGTGGGTGGTCACTGAGGGCAGTCACTGTAGAGATAGGACCTCTGGGTGCTGCTGGTTCTCACCAACCGGACATGTTTGGTAGTCTTGTGCCTCCAGTTCCAGGGCCAGCAGCTGGTAGTCCATCAACACTAGCTGGTTAGGAATGGCCGCTGTGTCTCCAAAGAACATCCCGATGGGAGTGAGGAGGTGTAAACAATGACTCAGTTCCCATGAGTGAGGCAGAGAAGACCTGAGCTCTGCAATTCCTAGCATCCCAGGAATTCAGAGAGGATTGATTTGGAGACAGCACAGGCTGCTTATTGGTTCATCAAACACAGAGCTGGGGCCAAGGCCTCTGAGCCTGAGAGAGACACAGGTGTCTGGCTCCAGGACTTTGAGAAAAGCCAGAAGGCGAGGAGGGGGCTGTGCTTGAGAAATGAAGCCTCACACCCAGGGGAATGGTGAGAGTAGCTCCACCAGAGACCCAGTTGCCAATATTGAATGGAAGGCGAAGCCACCAGTGGATGAGCAAGCAGATTTGTTGCAGGTGGAAGAGAGCGATCTGTTGAGGGTGGAGCAGGTGGGTAGGGTCCCAGCGTGAAGTGATTACCTTTCTATGACGGTGCCACTGAGCAAACATGCCACAGCAGCAGAGTGAGCCTAAGAGGCTTATAGGGCAGGAGGATGCCGGAGGGTGAAAGGGTGATTCCTCCTTCCATCTATCGGGGTCACTGGCAGAATGTTGCAAAGGTCCCATAAAATATCAGGATATAGAGGGCTGGGAAGCAGCTTTTTGGTAGGCTCATTCCCCATGAGTGAGGCAGAACAAGGTCCAATGGCTTTCATCAGGCAAAGAGTGGAGGCTGAGGCCTGGTACCAGGGCTTAAGAAGATCAAAAGGTGAGAAACCACGCCCAAGAGACAAGTCCTCACTTGTGGGAACTGTCCAGAGGTGGGGGAGGGGGTGGGGCTCACCAATTGTGCCAGTATTGGATGAAGGGACCCAGCAATCTGGAGAAGCAAGGCTGTCATATGTGTACCTGGTTCCAGGGTCCTGGAGTGCCTCAAACTGCCTGTGGGCAAGAGGAAGTGCCAACAGAGCTTTTCCTGGTCAGGGAACCAATATTGCAATTTATTTTTTAAAAAACAGCAAGAAGAGAATCACATCATGCAACAGGGCTCATATAGGAAGTTTATTGGAAGAGGAGAGAAGGGATAGAGAAGGGGTAGGAACCAGTCCCTGGGGACAAGAGTCATGGAAGAGAAAGAAAGAGATGGGGGTGGGCAAGGTCTACCTTTTAAAGGGGAAGGTAGCAAATGCACACAGGAGGCACCCTTAGTGGCCGCAGCTGAGGACATATCCTGTCAGGACCCCAAGGGCAGGCCAGTACAGATGCCTAAATACTAACAATGTGATGGGGGAAGATCTGTTAACCAATCGCCTTTAAGAAGTGGAGCCTAGTTAAGGCGTGGCTACCTGGAGCCCAGGAAGAAAACTAGGATGGACCAGGTGCACACTCTCTGGGTGATTCCCACCGGAAACAGCAGAACTTGGACTTTGCATTCTTGTGGCGTGAGTTTCCACTTAAACAATTAAAAATATAATTGTTTATCTTTAAGCTGGCCTGGCTATTTCCCGAATCGAGGAACATCAACAACAATGACCTTGACTTCAAAGCCGAGAACCTGGCGGTTTCTAGGTTCTTGAGGCTGGGCACCTCCGCTGTTGGAGCAATCTCACAATAGCTATCTCTAACTTGGGGGCGGGGTGCAACCACCGGTAGTTACTCAGTGCACAAGGCAGGGTATCTCAGTGGTGCCGATCCGGTGTCAGGACCCCAGAAACTCTCTGAAGAGCCGCCACTGGTCCTTAGCCCACAGGGGAAACTTGACAATGCTGTCTCTGCTATCAGGGAAGGAGGCGGCGGCGGCAGCACCAATCATCAACTGCAGCAGGAGTGGGGCCTGGGGAGCAAAGCGCACCGGGGAGGAGGGGCGTCTTCCTTCCGCTGCACCCTTTCCATCTGGGCTGCCACCAGAAGCTGCAGTCCACCGTCGGCAAGGCAATCAGAACAGTTCTTCAGGTGCAGCTCCAATTCCAGGCAAGTGGACACGAAAACCAATCAAAATAAGGCGCCACATCGGGCTTCAAATCCATGCTTTTGGTTCCCGCCAGGGCGAAGCTGAATACGCAGAGGCCTAGATCTTCAACTGCTTTCCTTATGTTCCTTCCACTAATGCTAAACTTCAGATCTTACACAAAAGTTTCTGTTCCTTTTTTTTTCTTTTTCTTTTTGATTTTCCGAGACAGAGTTTCTCTGTGAAACAGTCCTGATTGTCTTGGAACTCACAGAGATCCGCCTGCCTCTGCCTCCCGAGTGCTGGGATTAGGACCACCATCCGGCTCTACTGATCCATTTTTAATTAATTTTTGTCTCAGTCCTGTGCATGTGATACGCGGTTTCCCCAGCACGGTTTGCTAAGGAGGCTGTCTGTCCTCCAGCACGGGTCTTTAGTTCCTCCACTGAAAATTGGATAACTCGAACTGCCAGGGGATATTTCTTAGTCCTCTAGTCAAGAGAACACAGAAGAACGTTGACCTATGTTTCTGGGTTTGTGCCAGAACCCTGTATAAATAATTCCTAAGTCCCAATATTAAAAAACAACCCAATAAAACAGGACAAAGGCCTTGACACAGCCTCACACCGGAAGATTATGAAGACGGCAACTGTTCTGTATGGAAAGACTCTCACCACCACATGTCCTCAAGGAAGCATAAACCAGCAAGACACTGCTATCCACACACCTCCCAGAACAGTGCATTTGACACACTGACAGTATCAAACGCTGAGCAGTGGGAACCTTCTTGGGTATTCATAGAATTACCGAGCCTGCAGTCATTTCAGAAGACAGGCTGCCAGTATCTTACCAAATTAAATACATTCTTTCCATATGGTCCAGAAACTGCATTACTTAACATTTTATACAAAAGAATAAAAAATGATGCTCTCATAAAACCCCACATATGCAGGTTTGTATCAGCTTTATGGATAACTGACAAGACTTGAAAGCAGCTAAGGTGCCCTTCAGTAAGTGGATGAAGCAAACTGAGTTCATCCAAAGAGTGGAACATCATCCAAACACAAGGAATAAGCAGGAAGCAACCATTAAAGTATCTTTGAGATGCTTAGGAATGTATTATTAAGCAAAACTTAGCAGTAGAAATATTTCCTGATGAAAATTCTGAAAAAAAACTGAAATTATAGAGACAGTAGAATTATCAATAGTTTCCAAAGATTGGAGAGATGGCATACGTGAGCTGAGCTGAAAGGACCTTAGGGCAGTAAAGTATTTTGTGTGATGCTATATTAGTGGATCTGTGTCATTACGTATTGTCCAAGCCCGGAGATGTGCAACACCAAGAGTGAACGGAATGTCAACTGTAGACATCAGCTAACCCTGCTGTACAGGCTAAGTGATAGCGCACACACCACTCTGGTGGACAGACAGACAACAGGGAAGGCTGTGACCGCAAGGGAGATATCACTGCATCTTCCTCTCAATTAAAATTAAAGAAATTAAAACTTCTCTTTTAAAAATAAGACAAAACATGGGGGTTATAAATGGCTCAGTGGTTAAGAGCGCTTGCTGCTCTTACAGAGGACCTGGGTTCAGTTCCCAGTACCCACATCAAATGCTGCACAATCACCTGTAACTCCAGTTCCAGGGGATCCAACATCCTCTTCTGACTCCCGCAGGCCCTTGCAAATAGGCACACAAGCATTCACATAAATAAAATTAAATAAACACACAAAACATCTTAAAAATTAAATTGAAAAATAAAAGAACAGAAGCATCACCTTTCACGATAGCCACAAATAGCATAAAATATCTTGGGGTAACTCTAACCAAGGAAGTGAAAGACCTATTTAACAAGAACTTTAAGTCTTTGAAGAAAGAAATTGAAGAGGATACCAGAAAATGGAAGGATCTCCCTTGCTCTTGGATTGGGAGGATCAACATAATAAAAATGGCAATACTACCAAAGGCAATCTATAGATTTAATGCAATCCCCTTAAAGATCCCATCAAAATTTTTCACAGATCTTGAGAGGACAATGATCAACTTTATATGGAAGAACAAGAAACCCAGGATAGCCAAAACAATCTTATACAATAAAGGAACTTCTGGAGGCATTACCATCCCTGACTTCAAACTCTATTACAGAGCTACAGTATTGAAAACAGCTTGGTACTGGCATAAAAACAGAGAAGTCGACCAATGGAATCGAATAGAAGACCCGGATCTTAACCCACAAACCTATGAACACCTGATTTTCGATAAAGGAGCTAAAAGTACACAGTGGAAGAAAGAAAGCATCTTCAACAAATGGTGCTGGCATAACTGGATGTCAACCTGTAGAAGAATGAAAGTAGATCCGTATCTATCACCATGCACAAAACTCAAGTCCAAATGGATTAAAGACCTCAATATCAATCTGAACACACGGAACCTGTTAGAGGAGAAAGTGGGAAGTACTCTACAACATTTGGGCACAGGAGACCGCTTCCTATGTATAGCCCTAGCAGCACAGACATTAAGGGCAACATTGAATAAATGGGACCTCCTGAAGCTGAGCAGCTTCTGTAAAGCAAAGGACACTGTCACTAAGACAAAAAGGCAGCCTACTGACTGGGAAAAGATCTTCACCAACCCCGCAACAGACAAAGGTCTGATCTCCAAAATATATAAGGAACTCAAGAGACTAGACTTTAAAATGCTAATGAACCCAATTAAAAAATGGGGCACTGAACTGAACAGAGAATTCTCAACAGAAGAAGTTCGAATGGCCAAAAGACACTTAAGAACATGCTCAACCTCCTTAGCAATCAGGGAAATGCAAATCAAAACAACGTTGAGATACCATCTTACACCTGTCAGATTGGCTAAAATCAAAAACACCGATGATAGCCTTTGCTGGAGAGGTTGTGGAGTAAGGGGAACACTCATCCATTGCTGGTGGGAATGCAAACTTGTGCAACTGCTTTGGAAAGCAGTGTGGAGGTTTCTCAGTAAATTCGGGATCAACCTACCCCAGGACCCAGCAATCCCACTCTTGGGAATTTACCCAAGAGATGCCCAATCGTATTACAAAAGCATTTGTTCAACTATGTTTATAGCAGCATTATTTGTAATAGCCACAACCTGGAAACAATCTGGATGCCCTTCAGTGGAAGAATGGATGAAGAAAGTGTGGAATATATACATATTAGAGTACTACTCGGCGGTAAAAAACAATGACATCTTGAATTTTGCATGCAAATGGATGGAAATAGAAAACACCATCCTGAGTGAGGTAACCCAGGCCCAAAAAGATGAACATGGGATGTACTCACTCATAATTGGTTTCTAGCCATAAATAAAGGACATTGAGCCTATAATTCGTGATTCTAGAGAAGCTAAATAAGAAGGTGAATCCAAAGAAAAACATATAGTTATCCTCCTGGATATTGGAAGTAGACAAGATTGCCGGACAAAAAATGGGAACTTGGGGGTGGGGTGGGATGGGGGGGTGGGGGGGTGGGGAGAGAAAAGTGTGAAGTGGAGGATGGGGAGAACTTGGGGGAATAGGATGGTTGGGATATAGGAAGGGTGGATACGGGAACAAGGAATTATATATCTTAATTAAGGGAGCCATTCTAGGGTTGTCAAGAGACTTGACTCTAGGGGTGTTCCCAGGTGTCCAGGAAGATGCCCCCAGCTAGTTCCTTGGGCAGCTGAGGAGAGGGAGCCAGAAATGTCCAGATCCTATTGCCATACTCATGAATATCTTGCATATCACCATAGAACCTTCACCTGGCGTTGGACGGAGAAAATGACAGAGTCCCACATTAGAGTACCAGACTGAGCTCGCAAGGTCCTGATGAGGAGCAAAAGGAGGGAGATCATGAGCAAGGAAGTCAGGACCGTGAGGGGTGCGTTTACCCATTGAGACAGTGGGACAGAACTAATGGGAGACCACCAAGTCCAGTTGGAATGGGACTGATGGAAGAGGGGACCAAACCGGACTCTCTGAATGTGGCTGACGGTGGAGAAGGACTGAAAAACCAAGGACAACGGCGATGAGCTTGAACTCTACAGCATGGACGGGCTCACTGTGAGCCTTGTCAGTTTGGTTGCTCACCTTCCTGGACTTAGGGGGAGTTGGGAGGACCTTGGACTTAACATAGTGAAGGGAACCCTGATGGCTCTTTGGCCTGGAGAGAGAGGGAGTGGGGGTATGGGTAGAAGGGAGGGGAAGGAAGGGGGAGGAGGAGGGGAGGAGATGGAAATTTTTAATAAAAAAATGAGGAAAAAAAAGAAAAATAAAAGAACAAACCACAATACCAACAACAAAATCAGGCCTATAACCCCAGCTATTTGGGAGACTAAAAGCAGGAGGACCACAAGCTCAGGGTCATCTTAGAGGACAGAGTGAGTTCAAGGCCAGCCTGGGCAACTTAGTGAGTGAAACCCTGTCTCATAAAACACATTTTACAAGAACTGAAGATCAGGTCAGTGACAGAATGCTTGCCCACCATGCACAAAGCCCGGGGTTCTGTTCCTAGTGAGGAACATAGTAATCAGAGTCTATAAGAACAAAGAGTCTAGAATCATCTCCCAAAATAATGGCTGTTGTAGAATATTAGTTTGTGTTACATTCGTCTATGCTGTGGAATATATGTTTAGTGATTCAAAGACGTGTTATGTTTGTTTTCAAATAAAATTTATCTGGGGTCAGGAGGCTGAGTGAGCAACTAGTGGACAGGAAGTGGAGGGAGGAACCGTGTGTGGCTAGGGTTCTTAAGTGGGAACTAAGCAGGACACCCCGGTTTTCCAGAGACTCAAGCAAGGAGAGAAGGTTAGCTTCTTGCTATTCAGCCTCTCTTCATGAGCAGAATTTCACCTCAGCCTTTGAATCCTGTATTCTGTAGAGGGATAGAGATCTAGGTAAAGTTTCCTTTAGCGGCTGTGATAGAGCCAGTGTGTGAGGGAACAGAATTCCCTCCTGGCTGTTGCCAATGCGGCCTACCCGCTGCCAGTAGCTGTGGAGTTGTAATTGCCGATTAGGACAGCGTAAGGGGCAGCCACTGAATTTAATGAAAATCAATGAATGGCTCCACCTGGACCTGAATCAGCATGGCCACAGATGGCTCCCCCTACCCCCAGGACTTTAGGGTCTGCAGGAGCTACAATCACACAGGAGCCCACCTGGTCTAGCGCTGGGCAATCAGGTACCATCACACCAAGTACTGCCCAGGATCTCTCGGCCCAGGCACGGGAAAGAGGAAAGGCAACAGCTCCACGTCTCCCATTGGACAGGCAGTGTTCAACCAAGCACCACCTGTGATCCAACCAAGAGCCCTGGTCCTGGGCAGCTGGGCACCATTGTGGTGGGAGAGTACAGGGTGCACAGAGCGGGGAAAGAGAGGGAGAGGCAGAATGGTTTGTGGGCTGGGAGAGAGGCAGATCCAGAGAGGAGAGGGTGGTGAGGAACAGGCTGACATGAACAGCCAGCTGGCCACCCAAGTCCAGGGAGACATCTGGGCCTGGGCTGTGACCAAGTGTCAGGTATTGCCCCAGGCCCTGGAGCAGCCAAGGGGATCTGAGCTGATGTTTGTGGCTCCTGTCATCACTGGGGGCCCATGCAAGAGCCTGCGGTGGGGTCACATTGGTGTCCAAGGGCCTCCCTGTCACGAGGGACGTGGTAATCTGGGTGGCCCGTACAGCCATGGTGGGGGGGTGGAATGTTCTGGTGGCAACCTGGCCTGGGCTGCTCCCGAGGACCATGTCTGCTCTGTGGTCCTGCTGCAGCCAGGGTCTGTGTTGATGTTCCTGGTCCATGTTGCCACCAGGACCCACCTGGATGCCTGGGGTCTGGACCCAAACCTTTGACCATGAGGGCTCCTGAGGGCCATGCTGCCACTGGGACACACTGACCTAGGAGACCTGCACTGTCACCGGGCCATGGTGCTGTCCAGGCCAGGGCTGCTGCAGAGGGCCATGAGTCCATCAGTGGCAGCCAGGGTCTGAGTTGATGTCCGGGACCCCTGTCATCACTGAGGGCCACGTGGAGGACCGTAGTCTGGTCTACCACCTTGGACCATGTCAGTGTCCGGGACCATGATGCTCCCAGGGCCATACTGATTGCATGGCCAGTGCTGCCATATGGAGCCATGGAGACCTCTGGACACATGCCACTGCATAGGGCTATGTCTGGGTCCTGTAGAGCCTGGGCTCTAGGGTGGTGTCCATGGCTCCATTTGCCACTGATGGCTCTATAGATACCCAGGGTCTGGCCAGCCACTGGGCCATGTTGATGCCCAGGGGCCATGCTGCTGCCAGATCTGAGGGTCTGCGCTACCCCTGGGACCATGGTGATATCTAACCTGAGCTGCTGCCCAGGCTACTTCTGGGCCTCTGGTCCTGCTGCAGCTGGGGGTCTGCGGTGACTGATGTCCATGGCCTGTATTAGCAATGAGATCATTGGAACCATGCTGTGTTGAGACAGCCCGCCCTTCACCAGTCCTGGATGCCTATTGGTTAGACATTGCAGAAGGCGAGTTGGCCCTACCACTCAGGGGAGAGCTCACCCCTGCTCTCGGGAAAGAGGGTCCCACATCTCAGCATAGGCGTGCACCTCACGTGGGAAGCACACTAAAGCTGAGCCTGTGGTCGAGGACACAGTGACCCAGCCCTGAGGGCAAGATGACCCTACCTCACTCTTGCTCTGCCATGTGGTGGCACAGATAAGGAAACGATATGCTCCCTCCTCCACCCCTTGCTACCATGGCAGGCAAGAGAGCTGGCCCCAGGGTCATGCAAGTGAGAGACCCAGTCCTCCCCTACACCAGCTGGAGCTCACAGAGGAGCAGGCCCTACACCCTGCCTGGGCAGCACCCTAGAGCTCTAACCCTGTTGTCCGGGAAGGGACAGAGGTTAGCCATCCCTGAGGGCATGAGAGCAGGAGAGCAGACCCTGTTCCTCCCTCATGTGCTCCCCACAGCAATCGGGATAGAGTACCCTTGCCTGGGCAAAACAGTAGAGCTGGCCTGTGGTGCCCGCACCACATGGAACCGTGATCAGGCTAGGGTCTTGGGATTAAAAAAAAAAATGCACAGAGACATGGGTACCTCTTGAAACAAGAATGCCCATTTTATTGTGTTCCAGGGAAGCTTATATAGGGCTCTCCTTGACTAATGGCCACACCCTAGCTCTTGGGATATTTTAGCTGCAAACCCACTAGAAATCACTCCCCTGCCATCAGGAGCTCATAAGGGTCTCATGCCCAGAGCAGCTGCAAGCACAGGAAAACAAGCTGTTTACTCCAGCAGGCAGGGGGTCATAGAAAATTCAGAGTCTGAGGGTCCACAGTCCCCAACACTGGCCATGGTGATATGAGTGAGAGGAACCCATATATGAGGGCCTAAGAGCAGGAGAACTGGCTGTGCTCCTTGCTGTGGGTGAGCTAGCCAGGTAGTGATGGTCAGGGGAGTTAGTAAACTGAGCAATCCAGCTACCACTCAGGGCTAGAGCCAGAGCTGAGTTGGCCCCCCCAACATCCATGAACTGTTGGAGCCTGTGAAGCGGATGAACCTACAGATCCAGAACAGCAGAATCTCCATGACACAGGACAACAGGATATCCAAGAGGAGCCCCAGTGAGAGCACATAATCAGCGGTGTAGCAGAAAGAAGAGGCCTTGAGCCAGACATAGCAATGAACAACACTTGCAAGTAAAGATAAATGGAATGAAGGGTAAACTTGTGTCTCAGCAGGTCACACTACAGCTTCCACAACAAGATTTTTTTCGTTTTTGTTGTTTTGTTTTGTTTTTATTATTGTTTTGTTTCTTTGGTTTGGTTTGGTTTTGGGTTTTCTTTTAGATTTGGTTTTGTTTGTGGGGGAGGTCGCAAAGGCTGGTGGATGTGAGGGGACAGGGAGATAAGAAAGCAGAATGAACGACGCGAAATCCACACAGAATCAATAAAAGTAAAAGCAAACAAAAATTAATGAAACCCTCTATATTACATAACACTAGCCAACTCCAGAAAGTCAGTCTGTCTGAGCAAAGTCTGTCTGCATGAGGAAAGACCACAGAGCTTGCTAGTGAGCTAACGGGGCTCACGGCCCATGCGGTCACATGGTGTGCACCTTCTCTCTCACAGTGATGGGCTATTCCGTCAGTTCTCACGATGCCTGAGAGAGGAAACACGGGCTAGCCTCGATGGCTGTACTGAGCCTTAGAGTAGAAGGATTTCATCCAGGGTCCAGGGATGTAGTTCAGTTGCTAGAGCATCTGCTTAGTGTGTGCCAGGCCCTGGGTTTGATCTTCAGCACTCCATCAAAGGTATTATGGCACCTGCCTATGATCTTAACACTCAAGAAGTGAAGGCCAGAGGATCAGTTCAAAGCCATCCTGAGTTACATAGCTGGTTCAAGACTAACCTAAGCTAAAGAGACTCTGTCTAAGAAAGGGGGGAAGAATGACTGCCATTCCAAAATTCCTCTGTACTTCCTGTCTATTGTGGTAGGTGGGAAAACATTGAAGCTAAGATGGCATGTGATGAGCCTCACAGGACACCACTAGGGTCAGCCTCCTAATGCTGACCAGTCAGGGGACTCGGGAGACGGTTGCTATAGGAAAGTAGCTAAAAATCAAAATGGTCAGAGGCCAGAGGTAAAGACAGGCCTCTCAGGTTTTGTTTGTTTGTTTGTTGTTTTGTTATTGTTGTTGTTTGTCTCCCTCTTATGGTACAGTCCCTGCTGGGGACGAGATGTCACTGTCATGTGACATGAAGGTCTACAGACCTAAGAGGGTGAGTTTTGTCGTGGGGCAGCTTGTTTACTGCCCCACTGGTGAGAATTCCTCTAGCTGTAAATTATCAGGCTGCCTTTGAACTTCCTGAGCTCAGTTCCGAAAGTTGGATGACTTCCAGTGGGTTCTAGGGGAAAGGAGCCTGCATTCAAGCAGAAAGGGAAGTAGGAGGAGGGGGTCTCTCAGAGCTGGGTCAGAGACTGTCCCCAGGAAAGGTGAGCCTACACCAGGTAAAGAAGTACCTGGGGGTGAGAGATCTGAGTGTATAAAGCACTCAGCACCAGCGGGTGCTAAACAAGCTAAACTCACTGCGGAGCAGTCGGTTCTAAGAAGATCCGGAAAGGGGATCAGGACCTAGACGGTATGACGTCATACTACAGGACTTTTAAGGGTGTTCTGGGTTTACAGTTAGGGACTGACAGCAATAGCCCAGCAGCTTAACAGAGCATCCATTCCTATCCCAGGGAGTCGGAAAGATGCTTGCTAGAAATAGTAGAGAGAAAACCACATCATAAACTCCCCAAACGCAAACCACCAGAACCAAAAGCTGTTCCTGAGTCTGACCTGGGAGCTGGTTAAACAGTGACAACCCCTACTGCTGTGGCCTCTTCAGCTCCAGGCTCAGTGGTGTCTCTCAGGAGACACTGAAGGGTACCAATGTGGTCTTCACATTCAGGTGAAGTTCTTCTGAATGCTGACGCATGTGACTTTTCCTTATGGGAATACTGAGGACAACAGAGTCCCAATCTGAGGTCCTTGGTCCAACTTCATCAGAGACACCAGGGAGAAAGAACGTTTTCTAAACACAGTTTTGTCACGGATGTGGAGAACAAAGGTAACTGCTGACACTGGAGAGGCCAAGTCAGAAGAAACAAGTTCTCTATGATGAAGTCCGGTCGCAAAACAGCAAAACAAAAAAGCCATAAAAACGTGTTTATGAATCAGGGTCTCTATGAAAATGATTTTAGCAATCCATAGATAATCCCCAAAGGTACCTGCTTGGGAAAGCTTTGCACTAAACCGATTTGAAGGTGTCTCAGAGATTGTACATCGTTGGACCCCACCTATTTGACTCCTTCAATAGATAGTTCAGGCTCTGCCTTCTGTGAATTCAACTCTCCTCAAGCAAAACTCCTGGCTTCGACAGGCACATCCAGATGTGTCTGTGTACCAATGGGTGCAGTGCTTTCCTGTCAATGTTTCCTCACAAATCTGTCCAGCATCCTCTCTAAACTCTGGTGTGCCGTGAATCGCCTTGATTTCCTGTAGCACACTTGAATGTTTACCTCTTGGACAAGGAATCCAAGGTTCTGCTTGGTTATTCTACTTTGCTTTGAAACTTATGGTCATTTTTTTCATTTCCGGGGTCAGTTATGAAGTTCAGTAATTTCAACATGCAAAATATTTAACGACACAGGACTGAGGGGGTGAGTTCAACTGGAGGCTTTGGGGAGGGGAAGAGGTATGAAGGCGTGGTGGAAACTCCCTAAGGTTGAATGCTAATCAAGCCTGTGCCGACACCCCTCAGCTAGAGTCAGGCTGTCAACGTGTTCACCGAACTTCCCTCCTTTCTTTGTACTGTGCCCGCTGGAGGGGTAACAGGAGGGAATTCATCACGGGAAACAGCCTGAGCTGAGGCAGAGATGGCCTCTGAAATGACAGAGAAGCACACATTTAAGAATGTGGAGTGTAGTCCTGGGGTGTGGGAGAGGAAGCTGGAGCAATCTGAGTCTGCTTTCCGCCCTGGTGAGATTCGGGGCATGTGAGGCTGGAGCAGCAGACTGATGAGATGAGCCTTTGTGCTCAGGGACTCCTGGAATCAGGTACACATCACCATCCTCAGCTGTGCTGAGGAGCGTGCGATCAGGCATGATCGCACCTTTTACAAAAGCCTCAGATCTGAGGGGGAACGTTGGAGGTGGAAAGGAAGTGCCATTCCCCCCAGCACACACACACACACACACACACACACACACACCTACACACACACCTACACACACACACCCCCCACATCCAGATGTGTCTAGGCAAGCCAGCTTTGCTTGAAGACACTGTTTGGAGATCTGTCTGTTTACAGCTCCCCAAATGAGGAGTCTAACTCTCTTCCTCATTTCCCTAGCATAGGTCCCAAAGTCACCAAGTGAGGTTTCCAGTTCTCCTGGGAAAATGTACTGTCTAGCTTCTGTTGCGGCCTAAAACCCCAGGGAAATTTTACATTTGGACTAAAGATTACATGGAGTAAAGAACACAGCTTTCCCTTGGCCTCCTGTACTTGCAGTCCCTGAAAGGCAGATACCAGCCCACTCTCCACTCTCGCACTGTGGCTCTAACTCTATTACTGAAAATCCAGATGTCGCCCCAAGAAGGATTGGCACAATTCTATAGCAGACAAAGTGTGCCTACCTTGTCTCTAGACACTTGTCTGTCCCCCAAAGCACACACCTACATGTTCAATTCCTTGCAGACTTGCTTTGCCACTCCAGAGTCCCCTGTCCCCTGTTCCTTGGACTTAGCCTGACATTGTGGCTGGTTTTGCCCATCTGCAGGAATGAGCGCATGAATGAGGAAATCGTGACTGAGAGTCCTGAGAAGCATGGGAGGAAGGAAGATGGCAAGAGACAAGGAAAGCACCTATGGTAACAGCCCTTCTCTCAATGCATCCAGGCTGGTGTGAGCACTAAGGGTAGGAAGTTGAATAGGAGGCACACAACTCCAATGAGGTGTATGAGCTAGTGCAGGCCCTGCAGGGCACTAACCCCAAGACCAACTTTCCAAGGTGGCCAAGATGGGGATGGCACACATGCAGAAGACCTGTGCACTAGACAGCTATCAGAGCTATGGGAGTGGAAGAAAACCCTTAGAACTAAATGGGGCTGTCCTGCTAGGGGCCTCCCTACTGGAATCTACCCAGACCTTTGCCAAGATTAGTCCCACCTGGCAGAGTATAAACTAACTTTAACCCATTCACTGATGATCAACCAGTGTCTATTTTGCATCTCAGGACCTAAGGACTCTCTTTTCCGCCCTCACCTCCCTACGATCATGGAACTGGAGCCCTCAGGCAGACTCACCCGCCTCCCAGGCTTTAGTTTCCTGAGACAGTCTGCCCTTGCCTCTTCTCTGCTGACCTCAGACTGCCCCTCCCTGACAGGGAGTTGTCTTCTTTCCTGAAGAGAGGGAAGGAGGCTTTGATATCCCTGTCACCTCCCCCACCACTGACCCCCACATGCACCAACAACTAGAATGAACTCTGAATCTGTCATTTCCATAAATAAATGCACTGGATTATCTCATTGTATTTAAAAATGTTAGTTTATCTCATGCTTGTTGTGAAGAGGCCACTTGTTGGTTTCTGGCTGCTCAGCCCCGAAAATAATCACACAGAAACCATATTATATGCAATACTGTTTGGCCAATAGCTTAAGCATATGTTTGGCTAACTCATATCCTAAACTAACCCATCTTTATTAATCTGTATATTGCCACACGGCTGTAGCTTACCCAGTAAGCCACATCCAGCATCTGTCTCTGACAGGGGCTACCTAGCTTCTCCCTGACTCTGCCTTCTTCCTCCCAGCATTCAGTTTAGTTTTCCCCACCTAGCTAAATTCTGCCTTGCTATAGGCTCAGCCAGCTTTCTTTATTCATTAATGGTAATCACAGCATACAGAGGGGAATCCCACATCATATGCTCACTGAACAAAGACACACAAGCTACCTGCAAAGACTTGCAGAGAAACACGCATGCATGCACAGGCATTCCAGTGTCTACTTTCAGAAGAGAACACACTGGAAAGGGAGGGTGGAGAGAATGTTCTGATCAACAGTGCCCATCTTTCCAGGAGGGAAATATTTTCTTGTCCTTCCCCATCCTTCAGCACCTCGATGCTGACCCTGCTGGTGCATGAACTAGCATGGACACTCTGAATTCCACCAAGAGCCTGTCTTAGCATGGAAGGCACGACAGCTGTCCTCACACTTGTGGCAATCCTCCTGTCCTCACACTTGCGGCAATCCTCCAGTACTGAGGTTACATGTGTAGGCCAACGCTTGCAGCTTCTCCTTCATTTCTGAAGAAGAGTTTTGCCCGATAAAGAATTCGAGGTTGACATTCTTTCCCCAGTATTTTGTGTCAACTTACTGATTTCTGGTTGGTGGTGCAGACGTGACAGTACTCTTGTTCAAGGCCCCTTCCATTATGATGGCTCACTTCTCCCTTACCGTGTTCACGATTCTCTTGCTGCCTTTTGAAAGTTTGATTATAACGTGCTCAGGTACGAGTTTCTCTGAGTTTATCCTACCTAGAGTCCATTTAATGTCTTTGATGTATAGACTAGTAGATTTTGTTGAATGTGGTCACTATCTCTCTAGCTACTGCTTTCTCCCCTTCTTCCCCTTCTGGGAGTCCTATCACATGTGAGCTTCTGAGGTCCCTGCTATGTTGACTTTTCTTAGTCTCTTTCTCCTCTCTATTCCTAGACTGTGCATCTCAGTTTTTCACCTTCCAGTTCACTGGTTGCTTTCTCTGCTTGGTCAAACCTGCTGTCAAGCCCTGCAGTAAACTTTTCTTATTATTATGTTTTCTTTCAACTCCAGATCCTCTGCTTAGTATTTTAAATGCTGTATGTCTCTTTCTTCCTGGTGATATTCTCTATTCTATGGGGCTTTGCTTTAAACATTTTTAAGTTCTTTTGACACGATTCCCCTCTGCTTATTTGAAAGAATTTTAAGAGCTGACTTAAAGCGTTTTGTGGTAGTCTTACATCTGAGCTTCTTCTGGACAGATTTATTGGAAGTTTTCCCTGTATACAGGCTGATTGGTTTAACTTCCTGCTGCCTTGACAACACCACAGTCAAAGCACCTTATAGGAGAAAGCGATTTCCTGGACTTATGATTCCAGAGATAAGAGTCCATCATGGCCGGTAGATATGGAAATGGGGATTGCGTAATGGCTGGAGTAGTAAGCTGGTGGCTAACACACTGAAGAGAAAGCAGCAAGCAGAGAAAGCTAACTACAAATAGGGTGAGGCTTTTTGCTCTCAAAGCCCAGTCCTACAAGCCCACCCCCTCTAATCCTGCCCTAACACGTTGCCACCAACTGGTAACCAACTGTTCAGGTGCCGGAAACTATGGGGGACATTTATCATTCAAACTACCACATTAGGCAATGTTTTCTTTACTTGTTGAAAATGGACTCTTTAAATAATAAGATTTTGTTGTTTGTTTGTTTTCAAAATAATGATTTTTGGAGCGCTTTACTCTGTTATTCCCACAGACATCACTTCACGGTACACTAAAATCTTATAGACAGAATCTGAGTTCAGTAAAGAGTGGATAAAGGGAAGGAAGTCATGGAAAAGTTCAGTCCTAAAAAACAGCAGCCAGACCAAAAAATTATGATGACCATAACTTACATAAAGACAAGAGGGGAAGGTACTCTGGGGAGCCAGAAAACTGTGGCGGCAGCAATGGCGGCTGCTGCTGTTAGTGACTGAAAGAAAATGTCAAGTTTCACTGAAACTTAACAGATGGTGACACCATTCCCAAAGTAGGTCTACAGAAGAAGAGAAAAGGTAGCCAGTGGAGTGACTCGGACATCACAAGAAACCCAAGGTTTGGTGGGAGCAGTAATTGTCAGAAGAAATATTAAAGGTGTGTGGTAGAGGTAAACCTTTGGTATTAACTTCCTGGAGGTATCATGGCCACTAGCAACAAGAGTGGTGACATTCTGAAGACATGGTGACCAACAGAGCTGGGAAGGCTGACATCCCGGAGACACAATGCTAGTCAGGAGTAAGCGATGTGCAGCAGCTTCTGATGAGTCAGGTAAAGGAGCCTTGAACACCGTGCAGCAGGGTGACAGATTTCCAGATGCTCGTGCAGTGTACTCTCCAGGTAAACTCAGAAACATGCCCAAGGGATAGCAAGATCTCGCTGGGGTTCTGGCCACAATATCAGGTGGGGTGAAAGCTGGGGAAAGTCATAGCTATTGTGACCATAACCTCTTGCTGAATTTTGAGGTGCAGCTGACTTAAGAAAAACAAAGTCTGAATACACTGCCTGAGACTGTTTGGGGTGTGGCCTTGGTCCTGTTCCGTCTCGCCCTTTCACCAGCACAAGCTGCCAACCCCATCTGGGAGCACAAGGTAGCTGAAAAACAATAAACAGGAACTGTGGCTGAGGGGAGGAATGTACTGTGCTGATCATAGCCAGATTTTTACATCCTTCATTTGTTGAGCACATCCTGTGACTCTTGCCATAATGGTGAGGGAGTTTCTAAGATTGGGTTGAGGGGAAAAAAGAGTCACCCTAACTGTAGGTCACAATGTTTCATGGCTGGGGTTTCAGACTGACTAAGAAGGGGAAAGTGATCTGAGCACCCAAGCACCCACTACTTTGCTTCTTTGCTTCTTAATCATGGTAAGATGTCACCAGTTGCCTCCTATCCACCCCCACACACAAAGTGCCTGTTCTGATAATAATGGGCTGTGCTTTCAAAATATGAGGCAGAATAAACTCTTCTTCCCCTCCCTCCTCCCTTCCTTCCTCCTGGTTATCAAGTGACTGATCACAACAAAGGGCAGAGGAGCTAAGACAACCCACTGAACAGTGAGCTGTGGCTGCCTCCTGGACACTGAGGCTCCCTCGTGATCACAAACAAGCAGGCATGAAGAGAAACCTCAACCTGGTGGGGTCCACTGGTTCCGGTCAGTGAGAGGAAGTCATGTGGCTGTGGTACAAGAGACACAGAGGATATATGTGACCCGCCATCCTGGGACCAACTGCAGCTTGCCCATTCAGGCAAGGATAGCCAGCTCAGCCTAGGAGGGCTACGCTCATGAGGGACTCATTCTAATCCCTCAGGAGGGGTGATTTGTCACACCCAATAGGAAGTAACAAGATGAGCAAAGGTGAAAGCAGATGGTGAGGGGCTTTGAGAAGAGGGAGTTGGGGAGGAGGGTACCTGAGTCGCTGTGGTCCGCGACAGGGGAATGAAGTGCCAAAGACTGCAGTTCAGCCTAGGTATCTTGCTTTCTCAGTTTCCCCAGGAAAAGCAGAATCCCGAAAGAAGAGATCCCTAGACACATATGATCAGTGAATATGCACTGAACAGTTCAAACAGCAATGGCAGCTCTGGATGTTCTCCAAGAAGAAACCTGTTACTCAGCTCCAAGGTTTACAGCTAACTGGCAGCTACCAAAGGTGATGCCTTCAGGACCCACCTCAGTTTTTGGCATGCAGCCATGCCCATTCCAGGAAGTTACTACTCGAAAGCTGAGCCCAGCCGGGACACTAATGTATCTCCGGTGCAGGACTCGTGACTGACCAGTCTGCACTGCGAAGCTCCTTGCTGAGCTGGTACAGACAGGCTATGTCTGTTTGGGAACATGGCACCATAGCCCAAAGTTCTCCTGGCCCTTTTCTACTCGTCCCTCATCTGTACAGGCATCCCCTTGTAAGGGTCTCACTCTCCTGTCTCTTTCCAGGTTGTTCTCAGACTGACATCAGGATTGCTGTCCCACTCAGAAAGGGGCCTAAAGAAACGCTGCAGCGTGTGGTCGGCCCTACGATGAGAATATGCCACATTGCTTAGCCTGTGCGTCCCTTGCCATGTCCAGGTCCTGGTGTCACCTGCTCAGCCCGAGGTAGCTAGCAGGGATGTGTTACTGCCCTCCAGCAGAGGAGGATCTCAGGGAAGAGGCATAACTATCATCCTGACCTGAATCCTCCTGTTCCTGGTTCTGAGGCTGCCCCCATTCATTTTCTCTCTGGTGCAGGAAAATGTTTCAGGCAGACAATCCCAGCGCTGGTGAAGGCCTGTCATACACTGACTGTCAGTTGGGCACCAGAGGTGTGAAAAGCTCACCTCGGCCAAAGTACTTAGACATTTCAGGGGCCTCTTTACGAAATCAGGCCACTCTTTCATGGTGAACAGGAAATGCAGGTTCAAGATTTCTAAAACTCTGCATTTATGCAGTGACATATATGCTGTGTACATTTTTTATTATATAGGTAATGTGTGTCTAGAAGTCTGTATTCAAATGTTTGTAATGGAAGTATGTCTATAATGCTGATATACCCTGTTCCCCCCTCGTCTTGCAGTCCTTTGGGGGGTTGCAGACTGTAGGGAATATGATGTTGAATTTGGCCTGGAGATCATGACCCCTGCATAGGACTGGGGTCTGACCCATCTAGGACGCTGCTGCTTGCTCACAGGCCACCCTGCATTGCCTTTGGCTCAGCCTCTAGTCCATTCTGTAAGGCTCATGTACGCAGAATTGAAGCCTGGAGCTCACCTGCTGTCCAACCAGACGCCTTGCTTCGCAGGGGCCTCCAGTTTTGGTGTTGTTTTAGCCGCTCCATTCCAATGGGAAAAAATGTTACTGATTGAGGGGGGAAAATATAACTCTGATTGTTTGATTTTTTTCATTAACATTTTAATGTGTTAATTTAGCTCATTTTTATATATTGATAGCAGGTATACAGGATATTCTGTTTTATGTCAGTAAAATCCACAGTCCAAGAAAAACATAATCAGGTCCCATTTCTCCTGCCATCTTCTGTCTACTTTATTTCATGGATAGAAAAGCACAATCCACAGATTATCCCTGGGTTTGGCCACCATCCTTTGGTTGCCACTGGCTTGGCTTCCACTAGGCAGTGACAGGCCAGCCTAGCAAAGCCCTCACCATCTCCTAATCTAGTTATCCTCTCCCCACAAAGGTTAAGGCAGTTTAAAAAAAAAAGAAATTAGGCTCTTTCCCCAACCAGAAAAAAAAATGTCATCAGAAGGAAAGTGTGAAGTCCACAATTCCAATTCATCTTTATTATCTCACCCAATTCAATATACTTATACAAGCACTTTCTACAAATTACTGTGTTAAGACGGATGTGGCATTCAATTATAGCAGAATCACTTCTTGGCCTTTTGGCTAAGTAAAGTATAATAACAAAAACATATCAATTCTGAGACTTCATTATCCTACCAATAGGTTAATCTTGAAGCTAACTAAACACATATGTTATTTATCTTATCCTCAAGGTACATAAGAAAGTGGCAGATATTTTAAATGCCTGATCCTTAATACACTTTGGAGATGGTTTCATATTGTTCATCTCACATATGGTCCAACTCAGGCACTTCCAGTAGATCTTCTCAACCATGCACAAAACACCAGGAAATAAATTTCACACTAGTGAAGCTGGGCACAAAGACAGAATGAAGTTGTAATGTTGATGTTCATATCCACTTTCCACCATGCCCAAGAATGCTGGCCTTGTCTCTCTGTGTTTGTATGTGTGTGTGTGTGTGTGTGTGTGCGTGCGTGCGTGCGTGCGTGCGTGCGTGGTGTGTGTGTGGTGTGTGTGTGTGTTGTGTGTATCTGTCTGGATCCCCTGGTTCTTGAGGTACCATCTTATTGGGGCTTCAACATTGACCTGAGCCTTGGTCATGGTGTCAGTCTGACTCTGTTTTAACCTGGCAACATGGTTTTGACCCTTAATATTATCTTGATATTCAAAACATTTCCAATATTCTCTACCTTGTTCTCTTTGTCCTCCAATTCCCTACTGCTTGGCCTAACTTGACAATTTATTCATCCAAACACCTTTATCCAACATGAGATGCATTTATCCTTCAGTCTTTAAAGTCATGGACTTTCTTGAGGGGAACCATCCCACCAGTCCCGCCATCCCTTATCCCACCCGCCTCTGTCTGATGGCAATCCCTATGTCCCGACCTTTTGATTGCTCACTTGAGCTCATTATTTAAATACACTAGTAATTTTTGTTTTAATTTGATGGCCAACATGCGCCCCATGAATCAGAATGGTCATCTCTGAGACTATTGGCTATTGCCAGCAGATCTTTCACCTGGGTCTCCGGTCTTGACCGGTTTCTTTGTTATTAAAAGCACAAACTCGCCCCTTACACTTCTTAAGTATTCTTTAAGGGCTTTGTTCTTTGTGTTACTAGTATAGTCATGAATGTTTCCATCCCCGAGATCTTCCTTCCGTGTAAACAACACAATCATATCTTTCATATCTATCATATTTTTTTCTTTAAAAATGGCCTCCAGGTGTTCCACCGCTGCCTCATCTTCCTGGGTGAACCGCCCCAGCTGGAGTACCAGGACAAAAACCTTCATTCCTTCTTCACAGAGAGATAAACAGTGATTGACCTCCTTCTTTAACCTGGAAGGATCCTTTTGAAGATCAGGCAGCTGGCTGAATGATGGAGTGTCCACCACCACAATATCCTGCCAGTCCACGGTTGTCCTGTCGCTCTGGCTACTACTGTGATGGGCTGAGCTCCAAGTTGAGACAGGAAGGCAGGTCTCCCCCAAAATAGTGTTCCCAGTTGCACTCTTCCCAGTACCACTCCTTCCTAAGAGGATGATGTTTAAGAGTTCTGTTGCAGAGGAAATTTGGGAAGGACTCAGGACTGTGTAATAACACAGAACTCATCTTTCCAAGTTATTTCACAGCACCAATTTCATTCATTAAGCTCACTAGGCACCCCCCAGCGGCTACCCACACGTGAGACTGGTGTGCCCAGCTCACGCGGTCTATGAACTCAACAGAGGGACTTGGGACAATGCTCTGTCCACTGTTCATCTATGAAGATAGCATACCTCCTGCCTCTGGATCTACTCTGCTCCCTTCTCTAGGACCTCATCTTAATCCCTGGGTACCTATAAGAAACAGTGACCTTATCTTTGCTTCTTACCTTTGCTGGGTCTAGTCCACACATTTCATTCTTACCTTCTGTTCCTACTGTGAGTAAGTCCCCCTAGAGCAAGCTCCTCATAATCATAGCAAAATGTCTTTGAAGTATTAGAAAATCTAGTCCATACAATTAGATTTTCAGGAAAAAAAGCATCACATTCTATCAGTGGATTACCAGTTGTGTTGGTTGTCTCATACTAAAATTCACTAAAAGCAGGATGAACCTCACTGTGTCTTTCAATGATGAGTCAAAGAAACTTCCCTGGTTAAAAATAACTTGCCCAGGAACACTGTGTTTGTGGTGTCAGCGATGGAAGAGAAGGTTCCCTATAAATAGTATTTGTAGGTGCAGAGATCTAGATATATTTACCCTTCTGGGTGTTTCCTGGTGCCTTTGCACTTTGAACTGTGTTTCTTCTCAGTGGTCCTCCATCATGAGCTCCTTGTCAAGTCACTAATGTCTACCTCAAACCAAAGAGGGAGGAAAGGCCATCTTGGTCTTCCTTCCAGGACAGCTGGTGAGCTACTCCTGCTGAAGCCAGTCTCATAGCTATGCTTAAAGGGTTAAAATAGATCATTGCTCTGAACCAGCATAGGCATGCATACGTGCACATGCACACATGCAAGCACACACTCACACACGTGCTTCAGCACTCATGTCGTATATTGGCTCAGTTGTCAAGTCTGTCTAATCCAACCTTCCTGCTGTTTGAAGCCCTGTTTCTGTGAAGGCCATTCTCATCTTCTCCTAAGAGGCATGCTCAGCCGGTCATATTCTTTTCTTGAAGTTTCCAGCGTGTACTCTCTGTGGTGTCTCCCTTTGTCCCCCAACCATCTAAACCTTCCTATTCTCTAAAACCTGTTTCAAATTGAGTTTCTCCAATGCTCTCTCCTGACCTTCCTGTTTTCCTAGACTTCTTTAGGTAGCTCCTCCGGGTGGGATGTATAATGGGCCATAAAGAGAGACAGCCATTTGGGGCACTAATCTCCTGGATCAGAAGAGAAGAGAGGAGTAGAAATGGGAAAGACCTCAGATGGTCCATAGACAGGGAGTGGCGGACAAGATGGGCAGTTCCTTCTCAACAGGTAACAGCTGGAATCACCTTCACTCTAGTGCCACATGGCTCTCCATCTGCTACAAGCATTCAGGCTCTCTGTCCCTTGTCATGTCTTAGCTCCAACTCTCTTGCTCTTTCTGCTAATTTTACTTCCCTAGTACATGCCATAAAGGGTGTTCATATAATGTTGTTTAGATGCCAATATATGTGCAGGTATATATGCATGAGTGGTATTCATGGAAGAGGTCAGAGGACAACCACAGCTGTCATTGCTCAGCCGCAGCCTACCTTGGTTTTAGAGACAGAGTCTCACTAGCCTGAAGCTTGATAAGTAGGTAAGGACGGCTGGGCAGCAAGTCTCAGGGATCCGTATCAGGAGCGCAGCATTTGCCGCCACACCTGGCCTTTTTGACATGGGTTCTGGGATCAAACTCAGGTTTTCATGCTTGTTAGTCAAGTGAGTCATCTTCCAAGCCCTACTAGCACTTTCTACAGTTTCCCCATCTCCAAAGTAGGGAAGAATAAATAACCCAGAGAGGATCTGGGTTAAGAAAACAGAAAAGCAAAACAGTGACCTGAAACTGTCGTCACTGAGCTTGAGTGCTGAGTGCTGAGTCCTGGCCACGGAAGACAGCAAGGAGATCGGGAGAGGTCTCCATGCTGGGGAGGTGGGATAGGGGTCAGGAAGGAATTAGCCGGGCGGTGGTGGCACACGCCTTTAATCCCAGCACTCGGGAGGCAGAGGCAGGAGCAGATCTCTGTGAGTTCGAGACCAGCCTGGTCTACAAGAACTAGTCCAGGATAGGCTCCAAAACCACAGAGAAACCCTGTCTTGAAAAAAAAAAAAGGACAGAATTAAAGACAAGCCATGAGAGTACATTAAAAAAACTTGTAACTTTAGGATAATTTGAAGAAGACACCAAAGTATGTACCTGCTAGTTGGTTCTGAGACAGGGGTCTTATTTATAACCCACGTTGACTTTGAACTCACGATTCAATCAAATGAACTGGAACTCCTGGTGCTCTTGACTCTACTTCCCAAGTGTTGGGACTACAGGCATACACCATCACACCCGCTGACTGACTGCTGGGGGATCAACCCCTAGTGCAAGCTGGGTAAGCACTGTACTGAGCTACACCTCCAGCCTAGACCTTTTCTCACTCCTCTGCACATCCTTCAAAAGTAATAGCTCTAGACCATGCCTTATACCCAAGCACTGGACCCAAACCCATTTGCTATGCTCAGCCGTACCTTTCTCTCTGAAGATGCAAGGCTTGTTGCCATTGCGCTGCACCATGCTCTCGACTTGGCTCAGGAGTTGTCCACCTGGCCTGCTCCTCCTCCACAGTTGCCCGGTAGTTGAAAGCGGTGTATCTTTCTCCAAATTTCAAGCTGATGGTCCCGCAGATCACTATTTTACTTATCAAATTCATCTAGAGCCTGATCCTCTAAATCTTCTTTCCTCGTAAAGAGAATAATTGTGACTTGGTGAATTTTTCTCCAAAAATATGTTTGACGGGGTTGAACATCTTGTTGTCAGTCTTCATCAAAGAGCTCAGTGGTCACCAGCAGGAAGGCATGGGGACCTGGAAAGGTGAGTTCTTGATATCAGCTGCATCCGGCTTCCACGATGCGATCTCTGGAGAATCAATGATCAGGAATTTCTTCCTGTTCCAGATCCTGCTATGGGAGACAAAGTCCTTGGTGACCTTGCTGCTCACTGAATACTGAGTCTAAAGGGCCACTTCCCCCAGAATGATGTTTCCTGCCGCACTTTTCCCAACACATGCTTCCCCATGAGGAGGACCCTCAGTTCTGGCATCTCCACAAGCCTCAGCAGGTCCTGTGAGCTGAGACTCTTTCTCTTTGTACCTGTGAGACAAAAAAATAAAAATAAAAATAAAAAATAGACCCAGTGTCTCCTTCTGCTGTTGAATACAGTTGTGAACTGCTCTACAAAGCCTCATCCCTCTGCCTGAGCAGGCCTCTCACCTTGGGCAAAACCCAGCCACCAGACAGAAACCATGGGAAGGAGGAATGAACCAGAAGGACTATGAAAAGCCCCAGATTTTCCGGGAAAATGGCTTTGCTAAATTGAACTTCCGCGTCCGTCATTCATCAAAAGCAAGTATGAAAGCATGATGTCATGGGCTAAGGCACGGGCTGTGGACAACCTGGTTATTAAATTGTCCCTAGCCTTACACTCACATGACAAATACTCAAGTTGTTGGTTTGTTTTTTAACATGCATGAAACTCAAAAGCATGCTAAGTGCAAGAATCCAGACACAAAACTGACATTGTGTATGGCTCCATTATCTGAAGTTCAAAACGGGACAAATTCATCTGTGTTTATGGAAGTCTGCAAAATGGTTGTCTACGAGAGGAAGCTGTAAGAACTAATGTTCTTCACAGAAGAGAGGATATTATTTTTATAATTAACTTTCTAATTAACCTGCAAAAATGCTTAAACCATCTGTGTCTATTGGTCGCATTATTTGCAATATAATAATAAGCTAGAAACCAACAACAGTTAAATGAAGAAAATGTGGTATGGGGGCTAGGAAGCAAGTCAGTTGCTAAGCAACTTGCCTTGTAAGAATGGGGAGTCTAGTTCAACGTCCTAAACCCATGAAAAAATTAAAATCCAAGCGTGATGGTGCACACTTGGAATCCCAGCACTTGGGGGCAGAGACAGGTAGATCCTAGAGCACTCTGGCCAGTAGTCTTGTCTACAGGGTGAGCTCCAGGCCATGACTAGATCTTTGTCTCGATTAAAAAATGCATGGTGCCTAAGGTGATACACGGAGGTTGTCCTCAGGCCTGCATATTTACACAATACACAAGCATGTTCACACTTACCTGCACACACTCATGTACACATATACAAATGAGAACACTCACCCACAGATGTGATATGTATATATTTGTACACACACCACACACAACACACACACACACATCAGTCTTATTTGGCTATAAAGAAGAATTAAAATTAGGACTGGATGGAACTAGAAAACAGAACAATGTGTCCTTGCTATGTCCTTTTGGTGAAACTGTTCTCCTCTGACTCTCAGAACACGCAGGCTAGGATGCCCAGTCTGTTGAAAGGGGTGAGAGAGGAATAACACCCCGGGAAGTCTCCAGTAACTTGACAGGCATGGAGCAGCTACAGAGGGTTCATGGTCGAGGAAAACTTGAGTCCAGCTTTGAGTCCTGCTCCCCACACTTCCCCCTCCCTCACACCCTGCACATAGGACAAGAGCTCCTCACCCTCCCTCACCACCACAGCTGCTTACTAGGTTTCCATACAAATATGGCTGCTTCTCAAGTGCTCCCCCAAACGGCTCCCACAGCCACACAAGCCAAGTGTCACACATTTCCCTTTACCCAAGAGTGTTGTAACCTTAGTCAACATGGCGTCAAGAACACAGATGAGCGCACGTGCTGGTGTGGATGTGGGGGAAGGGAACGGACCCTTGCATACTGTTTGGGGGCAAAAGTGTACAGACGTCTTGAAATTCAGTCTGGAGGTTCTCAAAGAAATGGAAATAAAACTGCCCTCTGGCCCATCCATTCGACACCTGCCATACACCCAGCAAACTCTATACAATACTGCAGAGATCTCTGCTCATCTGTGATTTATTGCTGCTCCATTCCAATTGCTAAGAAATGGGAGAAACTTAGCTATTCATCAGCCAGCGAATGGACCAGGAACATAGACACACATATGTTCATACATATATACAATGCGTATTATTCAGCCACAAAGAGAAATGAAGGTTCACAGGTAAATAGATGAAACTGGGGGGAAACTGTGAGTAATTATACTGAGTGTATAACCAGGGCCACACAGACAAACGTCTTGTCTTCTCTTTCACATGTGGATCCAAGCTTGAACTGTCGTAGTTCTGCTGGTTTGATGTGGAGTTTCTGTAGAAGTAGCAACTGGGAAGGGGGTATGAAGGTTGGTTCCTTGCAGAGGCAGGGGCGGTAGAACATAGGCAGAAGGAAAGAAGATGAGAGTAGAGAAGTTTGAGGAGGAAGGGGTGTGCATTTTGGAGAGATGAGCAGGTGGAAGGAGGATTAGCCAAAACAATGGGTTTATGAAAAAGCCCTTGCAGAAACCACTGTCTTGTAACACCCCCCCCCCCAAAAAAAAAGCACTAAGGGAAAAAGTATCGTATTATTCCATTTGTTATTTCTTTTCAAATGAGGGCTCCCTCAATCCAGAGAGCCCACACAGTGCAGTGGATAGACGCAGGTGCTGGGAAGAAGACAGCAAACCTAGAGATGGTGTCTTCTTTCTCAGCCGCCATCAGTCCCATGGTAGATGCCAGCACTCCCAGACCATGGCCACATGCAGCATGTCAACAGCTCCAAAATATCCCTCTAGTGACTACAAGGACAGCAGTGGCCTCTCTCTAACCTTGTCATCCTGAGGACAAAATAATTACTAGAGTTTCTAGTTGTAGAATTACCCCCAGTGCTTACTAGCACCCAGTCCAAAGAGACCCGACTTCCTTGGAACCACCTAATGCAAGCCATGTGCCACTGCAAGTTCTCTCTAGCCCCGTGGGTTGAGGTGTCCTCTGTGTTAGATCAGCCATTGTTCACATGATGTCCTAGGGTTTCCTAAATGGCATTGGCTTGAATTTTTAATCCCCAAGGCTGAAAAGACACCTTCATATTGATGATCTCATGAAAAAGAGTGCCTTCCATGGCCACTAGTGTGCCTGCCGAGATGCTGTAAACTGTACATAGGCTGTACATATAAGTTTACAGACTTGAGGCTTGAAGTACATGTATGCTATTTCCTAGTCCACAATGTCAGTTTCAATTATTGTTATTATTACTAATTTCATAAATGACATTTTGGTTATTTTGTGGTACTTCCCAGTCTGTGAGCTTCACTTTGAGATTTTCGGTTTTTCCAACAGGGCTGACCCAGAAAGAAGCTAAAAAATGCATCTATGGCTTCAGAAGCCTTGTGTCTCCTTCACTGCAGGCATTCTGCTTAATATTGTGTACCGGCCTGTGTTGCTGCATAAGACACACAGCTGTGGAAGGCCTGTACAAAGATGCTGTGAGCTGGTACCATCCCTGAGGAGTGTCCTAGTCCCCATCAGGAATAAGAGACTTGAGACCAGGAAGAAGAGACAGAGTTAGGGGAAAGCTGTGGAAAGCAAGGCTGGCTCCATACACAGAACAGAGGAGGCAGGGCCATCGCAGTGCCCCACCTTGCCTTCTGCTGCCCTGAGTCACGAATGGCAGGAGTCCTCTGGGAGCAGCTGTGGACACCCACAGAAACTGGGCTCTCCATGGACCTTTCGTTTCTGATTCACTAGTTTCCACCTTGCTTTAGCTGGGCAATATGCATTAAAAAGAATGTAGACATCAGTCTAAAAGCTGGGTGATCAACTTACCACGCAGATTGTCCCCTCCTTCACATGTAGCTTTATTTCACACAAGCCTAGAAGATAAAGGGGAAAATGAGATACACACAGCTAAGAATACAGTCTTCTGCGCAATAACAGGCAGACAGACAACTGGAGACAGAACAGCTGCCTGAGGAGGGAAGAGGTCACAGTAAGGTCACGGTCTCGGGTTCCTCTGTGCACCTGCCCATGTTTCAGTCTCGCTGATGCTGTTGAGCCAGGTTCCCAGAGTTGGAGGCATTCCCCAGCACCCATTCCCTTGCTGCTCCCTGGGGTAGTGACCTGGGGTGGTGACAGAGCCTCTGATGGGAAGTTTAAATTGAGAACGCCTCACCAGGTGTGAAAAATCAAACACATAATTAACATGAAAACAATGCCTTTCAGTCTGCAGGTGGGCTGGAAACCTCCTGGGCTCCATTCTAATCTTCTCTCTCAATGTTCAGACCCATCAGAAGAGTCTGCCTCTGCTTCCTTACCTGTTCTCAGGCAACATCTTTAATGGCATTGATTCTCTCCCTCTCCCTCTCTCTTTCTTTTTATCTCTCTATCTCTCTTTCTCATTGTTTCAATATAAATATGCTATGCATGATATAAAAATTAATAATCTTCCATATCCAACCTGTGAGTGACAGCTGTCAATGCTACATATCCCTCTATATTTCTCTGTGCTTATACAAATATGCACAAGAGTCCGCACACATAGGAGAGATTCATGGGCTTCCTGGTCAGCAATTTGCTTGGTATCATAAACTTCACATCTACACAAGTTAATTTAGATGGAGCTACCCGCTCCTTATGGTTGGTACATCTACCCTACACGTGTGACATATGTAACTGATGTAGCCGTCCTCTCAGTGGTGGGTCTTTGGGTTATCCTCTGGTTTTGCTGCTTCAAAAGACATTGTGGTAAGAATCTTTGTACAGGTTACTTTATATATTTTCCCTTTTGGATTGCTAAAATTCCTTAGAATTTTTTAAAAGATTTATTATCATTTTTATTTACATGTGTAAGTGTTTTGCCGACATCTTTGTATGCAAATCCAATGTGTGCAATGACTGTGGGAAGCAAACAGAGGGCGACAGATCTGAAACTGAGCCACAGATGGTTTGTAAGACCCCCATGTGGGTGCCAGAATCTGAAACTCAGGTCCTCAGCAAGAGCAGTAAATGCTCTTAATCACTGAGCCATCTCTCCACCCCTGAAATCCTTAATATTCATAATGCCTCTAAACCCTCACACATCTCAATAACAACAGCTAAGAAATGCTGAACATCTCTTTATTAACAACTTTTTAAGCATCTCATTTAATCTCCATAGCAAATTCTTATGACATCTTTTTTCCACAAGACTTGGCAGTGTGGTTAACAGAATGGGTGTTTTCTATCCTCATGGGCTTTGTAGGGAGGCAGCTATTGTAACTGTATCTACAGGAGCATCTTGAGCTGGTAGTGACAGATGGAAGGGGTTATTCTGAGGACAGAGAAGTGAGGAGCCAAGCAGGGATGAGAGAGTCAAGAGGCCGAGAGATGGATGGAAGTGAGCTGATGCTGAGTGGCTGGATCCACAGAACAGAGCTGGTGCAGGGTGGGAAGAAAGGCAGTGCCAGCTATGAAGTGCAGAGAGGACATGAGCACAACTCGAGACGGGAGGGAAGGCCAGTGAGACCAGCATAGAAAGCAGGACACAGGGCAAGCGACCAAGCTGAGTCAGAACTATGATTCATATTAAGATCAGCAAGAAGCTGCTGAGCACTTTAAGCAAGGTTTTCTCATGGGAGGTCATTCTGAGCCTCTTCTCTTTGCTGGCATCCCCGTCGCATGCTTCACTCAGGGAAGAGACAGACTGTCCTAACACACAAAGCACACACTCGGCGTAGGAGACAGGATGTCATGAGCCTGTTTCCTCATCTGTAGAACAGCCTTACATGGCATTCACGCACGTATTGGTGATTGTGTGAGTCTGGCATTTAGTAGGTGCTCAGTAAAAGACTTTCTCTACTGCCATCCTGTTTAGACTCATTCATCATCAATTTTGTGGCTTCTCTCTGAGCAGATGGTGCCAAGGTTCACCTTCTGTTTGACCCTTGCCTTGCAGAAGCCTCTGTACTGACATTCACCTGCTCACCCACCATGTGGTGAGGACCTGGAGTCTATGCAGAAACCACTCCGTTGGGTGTCAGCTCTTCACAGGAAGTCTGCATTTCTGTAACTGCCTGGTTGCAAATGCATTTTCCTCCCACGTTAAAGAATGAGATGTGATTAACAGCTGGCCGATTATATGTGCCATGGAGTGGAGGATTGCGGCCCCATAAGTGAAATGAGGTGAAAACTGTCAGTAGGTTAAAGAGCAGAAGTGCTGATGTCACTAGACCTTCAGTGATCTTTGGTCATCAGAGAGTTGAGAGCAATAGTTTCAGAGCTAAGGCTCCATGTGGAGCAACAACCATTGGCTGAGTGGAGAGGAAGGCGGGACTCTAAGAGATTTTAGGGTGCTGGGTGGTGATAGGTTTGAGCAAGTCAAGGATGAGTTAGTGTCAGGGTCCCGCAGAGCCTGAGCTGGCAGAACAGAACTGAGCTAAGACTACAGCTTTAGAAACTGAGGACCACAGATGATCCTCCAGGACTCTAAAAGTGAAGGGTCTTCTGGGAAGACGTGAAGAAATGAAGGAGAGCCTAAGGAGGCTCTGAGAACATCGTCTTTAGAGGCCAGAGACTGGAAGGGACTCAGAGTCTTTGAAACATGCCAGAAGAGAAGTGGGGAAAACAAGACTGGGTGGGGTTTTGTTGCTGTTTTTTTTTAGAGTCCAGTGTGTTCAGTACCCATGAGGGCCACAGGGAGACAAGAGTTTTGTCTCCCATTAACTTTCCAGTTAAGTCTCAAAGGCCCAGGCTGACACTCAAGCAGTTTGATTGGCTCCTATTACTCCAGAGCGGTGGTTCTCAACCCTCCTAAGCTGAGGACATTTTAATACAGTTCCTCATGTTGTGGTGACCCCCAACCATAAATTTATTTTCATTACTTCATCAGTGTAACTTTGCTACTGTTATGATTGTATTGTAAATATCAATATGCGACCCCTGTGAAAGAGCCGGTCCAGCCGGCAAACACGAGCCACTGGTTGAGTAACGCCGCCCGAGAGCATGTAAACAACAACTCCCTAAACAAAACAAACCTGTAAAACACACAAGATAGTTCACTAATTTAGGACTACCTTCCTCCCACCAGTCTACCTGGACTCCACTGACTTCCAATTGTCAAGGGCACGAATATGGCTCTGGGTTTTCCTCCACCAACCGTTCAGTCAGATCAAGGAGCCGGGACGCCTGCGTTCCCGCTGCTTCCTGTCTACCTTGTTGTTTGAAAGTACAGTATCGATCTCCAACGTTTCCAAGAAACTCCCTTAAGAGGGCTCTTGCTTTCCACGTAGTCCTTCAGCGAGTCTTCACCCAGCTCATCTTCCCGAGTAAAGACAACAATCATGTGGACTGTAGGCTTTAGGGCCAAACTCAGCACGGATGCCCTTAATGGTCTCCCTGTCCTCCTCTGTATAGTGGCCAATGGGAATGGACCAGGAGCAGCGCGTGGAGACCATCAGCCAAGAGCTCCAAGCATTGCTGCAGGTTCTGCTGCCTGACCTCTGCACTGGACAGTGAGGAGAAAAGATCCGGGTGTCGATGGACAATGACCCGCTTCTCTCTCAGGGTCACACTTTCACTCTGGCACCGGTTGGTCACCATGTGGTCACTGAACCTGGACTCAAACGCGGCTTTACCCAGAATGGTGTTTCCTGTGGCCGCTTTTGCCTGCCCCCGTTTCCTAACAGCAGGAGCCGCAGCGTGGATGTTCCCAGGCTCCCCTTGAAATTGTCCTCCTGGTCCCCGCTGGTGCTGTTGAGACAAGAGCTGCCCGTCAGTGCCTCCACCCACCGCAAGTGGAGAGGGGACCACAGGAAGGCGGGTCCTCCTTGTTCCCTGAGAATTAAACCCACTGGGTTGGGAGGCAGCTCCACTGTAAGGTTTGCTTTGCTAGATTAAGGCCCTCAGCGCTCAATGGTAGCACGTGCTTGCAATCACGGGGTGACTGAGAGAAGCAGAGAGCCTGCGCTCACTCACCAGCTCGCCTAGACTATAGCAGGGGTTGGACCAAGGGCTCTGTGCTTTCTAGGCAAGCACTTCTACAAAACTAAGGCCTCATCCCTGGCCCATGTGGTCCTGACTATAAACTTTGATATTCATTCTAGAGGACTCGGTCTAATACAAACAGTTAAGGAACGAACATGAATCCACATGAGCTCATCTCAGAAGTGGCCATTGCTAAACGTGTTGCTTACTTCATGTAATTCCACAATGGCTTGTCTCCTTAGAGGGTTTCTCCTTCACTAGCAATACATGTTTCTCAACCATATTTAGAAAATGAAGAAAAGCCAGAACAAAGATGTTAGAAGGCAATCTGTGAAGAATCACCGAAGTTTGTAGTGCTTTTTTACTGCATGTACCTGGCCCCTGCAGTTTCATCACACCCATGTGTGATGATAGGTGGTCCTCAGGAGTCAATGTACTCCCTGATGACCATGAAGTTTCCCTTCAGTTGGGGCCTAAGTTTTCCCTGGGAGTGGCTCCAAATATCAAAGCTAAAGAAGCATTGGTCAGGGGGCTGGAGAGATAGCTCATCTGTTAAGAGCACTGGCTGCTTTCCAGAAGACCTGGGTTCCATTCCTGCCAATCAAAGTGGCAGCTCACAATGTCTATAGCCCCAGTTTCAGGGGATCTCTCATCTTCAGACCAAAGCATGCAAAAAATTATTTTAAAGAAATTTTAAAAAGTAATGGTCAAATTCTCACTTAGAATATTAGCTGTGCAGGAAGGCTACCTCAGGAGACACAGATGGGAGATAGCAGTGTACAAACTCTGCTGGGAAGACTACAGGTGTCCTTCACTCCCCCATGAGATGCTTCTGCCTAGGCTTGGCTCAGAGAGCTGTTCGATGGGGTTGCTGGAGTGTTGAGGCCAAACTATGAGCATGTTTCAAGAGGGCACCATATGAGTAAAGACAGTTCTAGAATCTTTAGGTTTAACGTTGTCTGTCCTTTTGGGTTTTACACTCCCTTGGGGTCTGTTATCCATTCTGGCCTATGTCTCCCTTTTGAGATAGGAAAATTGTCCTTGTACTGGCCTCACCGCTGTACAGTAAAAGCCTTTGTTTTGACTTCCCAGGTTCACAGCTGGAAGAGAATCTGTCTCAGGATAAGCCCTGCCTGGAGTTTCATCCTTATCTATCTGAAGACTGGTGGACTTGAAATATTCAACTTAAAGCTGGGATGGCATGTTAAAACCTCAGGAGTGATTCAGATGACATGAGTATGCTCTGGTTGTGACTCAGACACAAACTTGAGGTCTAAGGGATTGAGTTTTATGATGAATGCATCTGCCAAAGTTGGGAACTTCATCCACCATTCAGCAGTGTTGGGAGATGACCCTAAGAAAAGAAGCTTCAGGAAAGGGACTCTGCACTCACAAGCAGATCCATGCCCTCCTGGAGGAAGTGTGCTCCAGATTATGGGGAGAGTGAATCATTATAAAGTGAGTTTGGTAGGGCGAGGAGAGCCGGCTCCGCGGTGTAAGAGCACTGGCTGCTCTTGCAGAGGACCTGAGTTCGGTTCCAGCACTCACGTGGTAGCCTCACAACCATTTGCAACTTGGTTCTAGAAGATCTAATTCCTCTTTTGTGACCTCTGCAGGCTATGCATTATGTGATACACAAACATGCATTCATTTTAGGTGGGTTTTGTCCCTCCTGCTGCCTTTTACGCACTCGCCCGCCCCTTCTTGCTTCCATCATAGTATAACAACAATATGAAGGGTCTCTGCCAGGGGTGGACCCCTTGATCTTGGATGCACTAAGACACTCCACCAGGCCTCAGGTAGAATGGAACAAAACCAGCCCTCCATCCTTGTGGAAATCTTATGCATGTGATCAGAAGGATAACTGGTTTCATGAAGCAGTATCCCAATTCCCTTACAACAACTACACCACCTTCTCTCTCCAGGCCACAATCTGTGACCGCATAGGGAGTCCCTGCAATCAGTTGAACAGAGCAAAGGGAGACTTGGGTTTTGACAGACGATTCTGCTACAATATGCCGGCACCAACCAGCAGAGAACAGCTACAGTAGGGTGGCCTAGTCTTGGGGCATCTCTTGGGGACAATGTCAGAAGGATATTCTCTCTGTGGGCTGAACTTTGAGCAGTGCACCTGGTTCATTTCACTAGAAAAAGAAACAGTCAGACATGCAACTATTACCAACATGTGGGCTCCAGCCAACAATGAGGCTGGGTAGTGTGGATTTAAAAACAGCATGGCTGGGGAATCAGGGCTAAGCTGGTCTGGAAGAGGTATCTGGAAGGACCTGAAGGGAAGAAAACCAGGAGAAATTCTGAGTGCTCATCGAAAACTGACCAAAGCAAAGGGAGAGACCTTGTTCATCAAGTCCGATAGCATGACCCACTCTGTTGGTGCCAGTCAGCCTCTTCCTGTCAGTCACCCAATTAATCAGCCAAGGGGCTCAGGCACAGAGGGACACAGTTTGTACATGGGTCTGGTCAGGTGGAAGTAGACAGTGCCACTTCTCCGTAGCCATGATTCATGTCAGAAATCCACAGGTAGAGTCAAGTGAGGATGGCATTACTCCGCATCAGCAAAATGTTGATTCCAGTCCCCAGCCCTTACACTCTGATGGCACAGAGGTCTTGGTGACAGAGAGCAGAATGTTTTCCACCCAGGACACAATCATCACCCTATACTGGCAGTTAAGACTGTGTATAGTCCCTCTCTCTGTCTTCCCAGGATGCAGCAGAGGGTACCATGAGCTCAGCCATTGGGAGGAGCTTCTGTGATGAAACATGGATTCATCCCACATCAAGAGACAAATGGCCACAGAGAAAGGAGGTCAGGAGAGCTCCAGGGCCACAATGGGGGAAGAAATTTAGTCCTAACCAGTGGGTGTGTTACATAAGAGAGGGTTCACAGGTAAGGGCAGTTTAGATAAATTGGACTTCCTCCCCAACACTTAAACTACAGAGCTTCTGTGCAAGGCCTGGGAAATGTTAGAGAGAGAATCTAGAACACAGACTCTGCTGTATGCCTCTCCAGAAAACCCACAATCCCCATAGCACCTGATGACTTCCTGAGAGTCCAACTCCTGAGACGCCGTCTGCTAGGCTCTCAAGCCTCCCAATCGTCCCTCTTCTTCCCCTGTGTATGGAACCTCCTTGACAGACCTCCTGGCAGGAAGCGCCCCACATTACTTCTTAGGAAGTTATTCTGCACCCGTCTGAATTCAGATGAAATGGCATGGTTTCTGCCAGGAGAAAACTGTCCCTGGGCTCTTAAAATCAAAGCTGGCAAAGGGCAGGCTGCCTTCCATGGGCCAACACTCCCCTAAAGGTTGATAGTGTGTGCACACACACACACGCAGACACACACACAACCACACACACACGAAAACATACCTTGGTTCTTCCCCCTGTCCTATCGATGTCTTGCAGCTTCTGGGCTCCACCTGGCTTCCTCCAGCGACTCCTTGGTGGGATGAAGTGGCCATCTCTAGCCTCAGGCCATTGGGAGCAAATCCTAAAGAGGGCAGAGCCACACAAGGAGAGTCAAAGATTCACCAGGTCACTAAGACCCTAATCTCCCTGTTTTTTCTAGGAAGAAAGAAGTTTCTAAAACGCATGTATTATCAGTAAAGCCCGAGAGGAAGCTCAGAACACGGAAGCTTAGGGTGGGGCCAGCATGAACACACAGGCATAGCTTTTCTGGAGATGCCTTTGGGGGCCACCATGTGGCCGAAGGATGTGGGAGCACAGCTGTTCAAGTAACAGAAGAGCTAGCTTGGGTCTTGTCACGGTGAACTTCCGCTGTGAGGGTGACCCAAATCTAGAGTCATCTGGGAGGAGGAGGCCTCAACTAAATGGTTGCTCATAACAGGCTGGCCTGTGGCCTTGTCTGAGAGGCATTTCTTTTTTTTTTTTTTTTTTTGGTTTTTCGAGACAGGGTTTCTCTGTAGTTTCTAGAGCCTGTCCTGGAACTAGCTCTTGTAGACCAGGCTGGCCTCGAACTCACAGAGATCCGCCTGCCTCTGCCTCCCGAGTGCTGGGATTAAAGGCGTGAGCCACCACAGCCCATCTTTTTTGTTTTTTGTTTGTTTGTTTGTTTGGGGGGATGCTTTAAAGTTAACATAAAGTTTCATGTAATTCCTTCACGGTTTTAGCAGAGTGACATTTGCCAAGTTGGCCTTTACCAGGAATGATATTTCCACAAGAGTTGATTTTGCTCTGTGTTGTTTCGTTTGGCTCTAAGGAAGGATGAGGGTCTGCTGCCCCTCTAGTGACATGTATAACAACACCACTGAGCCAGTGTGGACGGACCTGCACGATCCTGCGACTGTCCTCTAGCTCCTCAGGACAGGAGAAAGAGGGAGGGTAAAATGACAGAAATTGGATAGGGAGAAAGACGCTGCCATGCCAAAAAGGATTTTTACCATGACAATGAACTGTGTTAGACACAGAGGCTCAAAGATTAGACGGGAAACCTGGGAACGTTGATGTGGGATTTCCCTCTATACCATTGATTAATAAAGAAATACTGCTTTGAACCTATTAGCAAGGCAGAATTTAGAGTAGCATGTAAAGCTAGTTGAATGCTGGGAGAAAGAAGTGTAGAGTCAGGGAGAAGCCATGGATCTTTGGCCGAGACAGACACTAGGAACATTACCCGGTAAGCCACTGGCCATGTGGAGATACACAGATGAATAGAGATGGGTTAGTTTAGGATATGAATCGCCAGAAATATGCTTAAGCCTATTGGCCAAACAGCATGCAAATACAATTTCTGTGGGATTATTTCAGGTCTAAGTTAGCTGGGCGGCCAGAAGAACAAATGGCCTCTGTACTACACACAGTGGCACAGACTTTTAATCTCAGCACTTGGCGGGCAAAGGCAGGTGGACCTCTGTGAGGTCCGCAAACAAAACCCAAACAAATAAAAAAGAAGAAGAAGGAACCGCACCAAGACCTGCCACAACAAGACTGTGGATAGGGTGTGGGGCACTGCGCTGTGTTTGGGGAGCCCTAGGAGGGGAGCAAGGGAGCATAGTTTTCTACACTCTGCAAAGTGCAAAACAACCTTTACTCTGGCGCTTGTGGTGATTGTGGGAGCAATCAAGGGTTGGTGGCAAATCTCCTGGCTGGGGTAGCTCTCTGATTGAGATCCAAGGGCAGCTGGGCTGCAATTCCAGGCCACCATAGCACATTGGGGTATGCGCTAAGGAGTTTCTGTCTGCTCCTTGTGGAAAATCCCAATTTTCTTCTGCATCTCACAGACACTAGTCAAGGCTACACTTGGTGGGAGCTATAAGCAAGGGGAAGGAGGCTACCCCCTGTAATCTGGACAGGGGAGACGCTACCTTTCTTGGAGGTCTCTTGTATTTGATTATGGTGTGAAGACAACTTACCCAGGGTTTCTGGCATACTGTGGAGACACCCTTTTCTTTCCCCTCCTGGCCTGGCCTGGCACTCACTTTTCAGAAGGGGCAGGAAGTAGAGCATGTGGTTCTGATGTTTGTCTTCCCAGGCTCACATATCCAAGGGATCTCCCAGAAACTCAGATGTTCCTTGCCCAGAATGCTAACTTCTCCTTTCTCTCACAGTTTTTGGACAGTTTGGGTTCATGAGTGTCCCCTCCCAGGTCAGTTCAGCCTGACCAACCAGTTGGCTTTAACTGCAGAATGACACCAGTTGCATTTTCCCAAAGAAGGAAGGGAAGCCTTCTTTTCTTGGAGACACCCAGGAAAATAAAGGCACAGACTGCGTTAATGTGATACAGCTGGCTCTTTTTTTCCTCCAAGAGCCAGCCTTCA
This sequence comes from Arvicola amphibius, assembly GCF_903992535.2. NCBI lineage: Eukaryota > Metazoa > Chordata > Mammalia > Rodentia > Cricetidae > Arvicola > Arvicola amphibius. The sequence continues at coordinate 149,827,389 of NC_052048.2, forward strand.
GGGGTGAGCACTGGCTCCTGGTAGAACCCACAACACAGCTTGTGTCCTTTTGCTCCCTCTGGTTCATCCCTGGAATTGGTCTATGATCTCCAGACCCTGACCTTAAAAACACCATCAAGCCTCTTCCCTATCATGTAAGTCAGCCCCATTTCTAGATTTCTGTCCTGGTTGTTCTTGTTCACACTAACCAGCTCACTCTCTTTGACCAAAGTGTAAATAACCAGCTTTATTTTTGAACTCTTTGCCTTAACTCAACTGTCCTCTAGTTTAGGCTAAGCTGTGTTGTCAAGGTACAAGTTCTCTATCTTGAGTCTTACTAAGCATCTACTCTCATTGATGTAGTCAATTTATGTGTGTTCTTTGAGTTTCTCTTCTAATGTTCAATATTGTTCACCAATGTACTTGTTATGTTATTTTTTTTGTTTCAGATGCAGTGGTTAGCCTTTATCTATGACTTGGGTTTTCATTATCAGTGTACTTAGTATGTGGGAATCACACATAAACATTGGAGCGTCAGAAAGCAGCTTGCAGGATTTGCTTTTCTCCCTGCCATGAGGATCCTGGGAATTGAACTCAAGTCACCAAGGTTGGGAACAAATGCTGAGTCCATCTTATTAGCCGGAATTCGATATGCTTGCTACCGGTATATATGTCCCTATGTCATAGTAAAGTATGTGTTAAGTGGTTACAATTACATAATAAAGAATCTCCACCCTCCAAAAAGAATTTGATTCAAAGAGGCCACAAATGCACAGAGGCTCATGATGATTCTCAGACAAGCTGAGCTGCCTAGAAGAGGCTCTGGTTAGTCAAGCCAACCAGAAGAGGCTCAGGGACACCTGGGCTGCCAGAAAGACAGTCCCCCAACACTGCTGAGCTCCCTGCAGCCTGAGCAGTGTGCACCAGGCTCCCAGCTTTCTGACCTGTCACGCATTGCTGGGGTGGGCTTTGGTGGTGCATCTCTCCACTGGGTGACTTCTACTCCTGTAAGATCCCCTCATCCATACGTCTATAAACAACCCCAATAGAACTCACTGGTCCATTGAAGATGGACTTTGGTCAGTTTTAGTCAGTTTCCTATATGGGTGAGAAGACTCCCAAGGACTAGAGTCACATACCAGACCGTATTACAAAAACCACTTCCTATTGGAGTCTCTGTTCACCCTCAGAGTAATGAGATAATATATTTACCTATGAAATCCTAATTTTTCACAGGACTTGTCTCTTGTTTCTAATTGCTATAATAAATAGTAATGGATGGATACATGGATTAAAGAATTATTCTTTGGAAGGGAATACAAAGACATACTGTATTGTTTTCCAGTTCTTCTCTAACATGACTGTCCATTACTTCCCTGAGCTGGCATCTGATGAAATACCAAATAAAATGCACTCAAACAAAAGGTAAAATAATTTAGATACAGAGGATTGCTCTTTCTAGAATTATAGGTAGCCAATCCACATGAGATCATAGCTATGCAATCAAACAGCCAGAAAAAAAAAAAAACAACTAGAATAAAGAATGCATTATTAATTTTTGGTTGGTGTGATAAACAGCCTGAGAAAAAGCAACTCAGGAAGAAGGGGTTTATTTGGCTTAAATTGCAGAGAGAATATATGGTGCTTTGAATGACAATGGTTGCTATAAGCTCACATTTGGATACTTGATTCAAGCAGTGTTGATGGAACTGTTTGGGAGGGTTAGGAGGTGTGGCTGTGTTAGTGGAGATATGTCATTGAGGCTGGGCCTCGAGGCTTTAAAAGGACACACACTGTTCCCCCCTGTGTTCTCTGACTCATGCTCGCTCAAGATGTGAGTGCACAGCTGTTCCTGCTGCCATGCCTTCACTCCGCCATCACAGACACGAGTCCTCTGGAACCATGAGCCCAATTAAACACACTTTCTTTTGTAAGTTGCCTTGGCATTGCATTTTATCACAAACAATAGAAAAAGTAACTAACACAGGATGTCACCATGGGTCAAGGCACGAAATCCAAGTTCACTCCCTCCTCTGTGATTCTACTCCTTCATCAAGACTCCTCACTACTGAAGGCTCCATGATCTTCCCAAATAGTCCCATAACTGGAAATCAAGTGTTTCCAATGCAGAGCACACAGAGGATGTTTCTCATTCAAATCATAACCTTCTGCCTCTGACCCCCATAGGCTCAAGATGTCAATCTCATGAGCAAAATGTGCTTAGTCAACTTTGTTTCCATAGTCTCCAAAAGTACCAGTGCTGTTCAATGGTCCAAGTGTCTTCTCAGAATTATTACTTAACTGTGAACTTCCTGTAAAATAAAAGAAACATAATTACATATTTCCAACATATAATATCACAGAGAATACATTCCAAATGGAGGAATGGGGAAATAGTAGGGAAAGATTGGACCAAAGAAAGATTGAAACCCAACAAGGCAAATGCCAAATTAACTGGCTCCGTGTCTAGTATCTTCAAAGGGCTTAGGTTGCTTCATCCATCCAGTTGTACTGCTTGCCACAACCATTATCTCTTACACTGGTTCCACCACCTTATCTGTAGCACTCCTTGGAAAGATTCCCCCACAGCCCTAGCATCTCTGCATCTCAGTCTGCAGGCTTCACCTTAAACAGCTTCACTTACTGGCAACTCATGGCTCCTCTCAGAAATTGCAGTCCTGCCATGTGTTGTCTGGCCCAGCGACTCTCTGAAAGCAGAGGAAAAATGCATGACCCCTGCATTTTGCATTTCTCATGCCTCTAAAACCAGAAACCACATAGATGACACTGCCATGCTTTGGTAACAGCTCAGGATGGAGTCTGCCCCCACCCCACACCCTCAGACCTCAGTTGCTGCAGAGCGTACGCTGAAGCTGGTGAAATGCCTTCCATAGGGGTTTGGTCTGCCAAGATGGGGTCTTTTATGAGCAGGGTCCTGCCCTTGGACAACCTTCTATTCCTCCAGTGCAGAGCAGGAGGCTTCACTTGATGGCATCAGTCTCTCTTTAACATATTCAGTACATGACCTACCCTAACCTTAACCTTCCATAGTGCTCTTTTCTTTTCCAAATTGCTTTTTTTTTTCATTTTTTTTTCTGCCCCACGTTGTCCTTTTCATTGTACAGCTGTATGGAACAATCAGTAATAACTAAGCCACAGATTCAATGTTATACTTTCCTGAAATTTCCTCCACCAAAAGAAACTAGCACCATTACTTCCAAGTCAGCTCATGGGCAAAATCCTGTGATGTGAGTTAAAATGCAAACAGATCCTTTCCCAAATATCACATGAATGAATATAGTTGCTCAGTAGAGTTGTCGCTCTCCCTCTGAAGCCTCATAAACCAGGTCTTTACTGCCATGCTATTCTCAAGCTCTTCTGTCTTATAGTCACCCAGAGCAGTGGACCATTAAGCTTTGACAACAGCATCTAATTCTCTTTCCAAAACTTTCCACATTCCTACAGAAAACAGCACTGTCAAGTCGTTACAGTAATAACCACACTCCTGGTAGCACTTCCTTCATGGTTTACCTTTTTTCTGCCTGTGATAGATAATCCTAGAAAAAAACCACTTGAGGACAAAGGATTATTGGGGTTTAAGGTTTCAGGGTGGCTATTGTCCATCATTGTAAGGGAAGGCATGGCATCATGAATATGAGCCAGCCTGGCAGTCAGGGAGCCAACTTCTTGCAATTGTCTTCAAAGAGGAAGCAGAAAGAAAGAATGAAAAATGGGAATAGGCTATAAAACTTTAAATCTTTCCCCAGTGAGGTTAATCCTCCATCAACATTCACCAACTATAGGTCTTCATAACCCTTCCAAATAGAACAACCAACTGGGGACCAAGCATTCAACACATGAGCCTATGGGGATGTTTCTCACTCAAAACTACAACGAGGATAATAAATTATTTCAAATCCTTACACTAACAGTTTCATAAAGAATAAATGTTTCTAGAAGTCCCAGGGCAAAGCAGTCTAATTGAGGAGTTAGGATGGTGCACACAGCGGGGTTGTTTTTGTCAGTAAAAATGCTCACTTCCCTATCTACTACCTTCACTTCATTATGCAAGATTGTGTTCTAGATTACTTTAATCTTGAGTATAATAATTCCATGATAGGACACATGTAGAAGTTACGTCATATTCAGAAGATGGAAAAAAATCAGATCCACACCAAGATCTGGCTATAGATTTTATATAATCCAGAAGTTTCTTCTTTAATAACTTTAGGACTATACTTCTCTCCTGAAGCTTCTGTCCTGCCTACTGCTCAGCCTCTTGTATATGAGATCCTAAGATTGAGTCTTCTTAGCAGTAAAGGACAAAATACATAATATTTTATTAAATTAATATCCTGGGCCTCCCGTGCACAAAATGTGATGCTTAGTTATCATAGTTCAGCAGTCAACTTGACACAAACCTAGAGAATCCTGCAAGGAAAAATAAACTTTAATTGAAGACGTTATCTCCATCAGTCTGGTCTGTAGGTGTGTCTGTGGAATGTTTTCTTAACTTTTAATTAATGATATGGGAGGACCCAGCCCACTGTGGGTGACACATCCCAAAACCTTTATAGGAAGCAAGCTTCCATATGTTCCTCCATGGCTCTGTTTTAGTTCCTGCCTCTAGGTTTCTGACTTAGTTCTGGTCAAAGGTTGCTCCAGCTCTTTTTTAAGGCACCTCCTATATGGTTGGAATGTCAAGATGAAGCTGAAGTGGACAATGAGCACAAACTTGTACTTTCTGTGAGAAGCAAACAGCCACAAAAGTAGCTGTTGACACTCTGGGCAAAGAGTAGAAGGGATTAGTGGTTCAAATAAAATAAGCAAGGCTTCAGTGAAGCAAGGCATCTTGACCCATGACAGAGTGGTGCCCGCTATTGAGTAAGGGGCATTCTTGTTATACAAGGAGAGCTGGAGAGAGGAGGTTGCAAAATCTGTTTGGCAATGCACCATGGATGCCAATATGAATATTCTCAACTTGGTCATTGTAAATAATAATAATAATAATAGTGTTATTATCATCATTATTATTATTATTATAAGAGAGGGGTATTCCTGGCTGACAGATACACTGTGTCTTAGCAGTTAACAGAATCAGACAAAGCTTTTCAATATCTCAAAAAATTATGATATTCACCAACATGCTGTCAGAAAGCTCCTAAACAAGGAAGGCAAAATCCCAGTACCAAAACACCCAAGATTTGGCATCTGTTGATTACCACATGACTTACAACACAAGAATTTACTCAAAGAAACAATACATTAATAAAAATAAGGAGTGGGCTCCAAAATATGCTAAACTTTTCACCAAGAGAATGAAGGAAGCCAAAGAAAAACACCAGACACTGATTGTTAAGAGACACAGGCTGCTTTTGCTTGAGAGCTTTTACTCTGAATCAGTCAAAAAAGACGTCTTTAAGAAAACAAATAAATGATCAGACCTTGAGACTCAAAAAAAAAACTTTATATCAAACCATGAAAAATACAAGAGACTGTTAACATATATTGTTAAATGAAAGAAACCATCCAAAGGGCTGTTGTGATGTAGATTGGAGCTACACAAAAGTCTGGAAACAACAAACTATGGAAACAAGAAAAGGATCAGCGTTCTACTGGTGCTGGGACAGGGGAAGAGGATGAGCAAGTGGAGCACAGAAGCTTTTCAGGGGCACTCACTCTGGTGAGCACATTGTACCGCTGTCAAAATCCATTGACCATACAACACCAAGAGTGAACTCTGGTGACAACAGTGTTGACATGAAGATCCATGGACCAGTCTGGAGGCGATGCTATAACAAGGCAGCCGGATGAGAGCACGCAGGAGCATATAAAAAATCTTCAGCCGGGCAGTGGTGGCGCACGCCTTTAATCCCAGCACTCAGGAGGCAGAGGCAGGCGGATCTCTGTGAGTTCGAGACCAGCCTGGTCTACAAGAGCTAGTTCCAGGACAGGCTCCAAAGCCACAGAGAAACCCTGTCTCAAAAAACCAAAAAAAAAAAAAAAAAAAAAAAAAAAAAAATCTTCATTACTTTGTTCTCAACTTGGCTGTGAGCCCAAGTTGCCTTTAAAAAATAAAGACTGTTTTTTAAAAAGCCTTATTTCATACTCAACTCTCCAATGTGTGGCAAAGAACCTTTGATGTGACTTTCTTCAGTAGCATTTTGAAACTTCTCTTATTTTCCAGTAAACATAGAAGTGTGTACTCGCCCTTCAATCAAGTCAGCCATGACAATCATATGGATGAATGATTTAGAAAGAATATTTTGTAATCATCCACTTATAAATAAGAAAGGGCTCCCTTATCCTATCTCCCCACTCTAGTCATCTTGATGTTTTAGATCAAAGATAATGGCCTAAAATCAAAACTTCAAATCAACCCAATATTTCCTCTCTGCAGATTTTTGAGGAATTTTAGAGGGAAGTTTTTCAAAAGGAAAATAGGGTCATACAAATGCTAGTTTATGATGGAGACTTTTCTAACATGGGGCAGGATTAAAGATTAATTTGATGAACCCCAGTTTATCTGTCACTCACCTCCCAAGCTAGTCAAAATGTCATCAGTGCTGTCCTCAGCCCCCACCTACACCCACATGATTCCAAAGCATCTCCCATTTCAGCCCAGTACGCATCCTTGTATAACAAAATCAGAACAAAGAATTATAAACTAAGAAAAGTTAATAATCCCATAGCATAAAAATCCAGATGGTGTCCAAATTTCTCCAATAACTTTTCTATCTTTCAACACTACATAACATGAAAGCAGTCCACTACAATGTGCTTGTTATTGTTTCCCCTGATCCTTCTATAGGCTCATACACTCCTGCAGGCAGCCAGGGAAGTTGGCACATCACCCCATCGCAAAAGACCACCTAAAAGCCTAGAGTGTTTCTTTGAGGGTCTGGTTGTTTTTTTGTAATTGGAATGTTTGTATGTTTGTTTTGAGATCCTGAGACTTGAACCTGGTGCCTCACATAAGCTGGGCAAGTGCTTGCCCTCTGAGCTGTATCCTTCATTCCTAAATGTTTGAGGCTTTTTTGAGTAAACAATAGTTGACTAACTTTTCTGTTATTCAATTTTCAGAGCCGCTATTCCCTTCTTTGTTCTTAGATCCTTTTGAAACCAGGAAAGAAACCGATTTCCTCACTGCAGCCTCTCATTTCCATACTAGACATCAGCTTCCCACTTCACCTGTCAGGGGCCATGCGTTAGGCTGACCTTGTGCTTCTGGTCCTGTGTCCGTGTGTCCGTCTATCTCTCAAGTGCTACGATTACAGGGCTGGGGACAGAACCCAGGGTTTTGCACACACTGGGCAAGTTCGACCAACTGAGCTATGTATGTTGATGATTCCCTTCTCGAGGGCACACCAAGAACTTTATGGTTCTACATAGTAACTCATTCAGCAAATATGTACAGAGCACCCACATGGGCTCTGACTTTGTGACTCCTTCAAACCAATATAAGTTGGTCCCCCAGACCTAACATTTTTCTCCAAGGTCTATTCTCAAAATGTGCACTAGAGGGCACTATGCTCTTCAGATATCAGCTTCAAACACCGGCCAATGAGATTTCTGTATCCTTCACAGCCCACTCATTGAAGAATCACAGACAGCTTGCACTTTAAATGGGAAACGAAGGGCTGGGAGTGTAGCTCCATGGTGGAGAGAGCACTTGCCTAGCATGTAAGAGGCCCTAGGTCAATCCACAGCACTGAAAAACAAAAGTTAAATAAATTCCATCCACGTGGATGCAAGATTAGAAATGGCATCACTCCTGAAAATGTCTTTTTTTCCAAAACAAACCACAATGGAGACAGCCCATGGATTTGGGGAGGTCCTATAAAATTATGGGAAGCTAAAAACTGTTTCCACTCCAACAATATTGAAAGAAAACAGAAAGAATAAAATTAATCTCTTTATTGCATGTTTACAGGACAATCAATTAACGAATTGTTAAATTGTGTCTCAAAAATTTTCAATATGCTTGAAATTAGTAGTTATGATTTTCTCATACAATCGAACTCCTCAGTCAGCCTGAATAAAAATGGCCACGGAAGCAGAGTCAGACAGCAGACAGCGTGTATCCCCGTGGCTCCTACAGTGTGCTAGACCTGCTGTGGAAGTGGAGGTCTGGCCCAGACTTTCAAGTGAAGCATTTACTGGTGATGAGTCCCCCAGGCCTCCCGAAGTCTTCTGAGGCTGAACCACGTGAGTGTACCTTGGGCACGGCATACCTGTAAATATATTTCTGGATTAACTTTTCTAATTTTTATTGGAGAATTTGTAATTACAGTCCTAAGTGAGATTGGCCTAGTTTTCCACCTGGTACTTTCTATCCTTTTGGCTCAGGTTTGAGGAATCTCATTGCCTGACTTTGGAAGTGTTTGCCAGGCCCGGGGACCGTACAGGAAGGCCATCTTAATGAGGCTGTGGAATAAAGATCTTATTTTTCTATTAAATTCAAATTACTCTGGGTAATTATGATTCAGCATATATTCAGACTAGGTCTGTCCTAGGAATGTTTACAATTTTCTAGAAAATGTCAATTTCATATAAACATAAAATTGTTTGAGATGTTCACAGAATTCTGTGATAAGTTTATAAAACCATCATTGTAGGGGGCTGGAGAGATGGCTCAGAGGTTAAGAGCACGGACTGCTCAGAAGGTCCTGAGTTCAATTCCCAGCAACCACATGGTGGCTCACAACCATCTGTAATGAGATCTGGTGCCTTCCTCTGGCCTGCAGGCATACATGCAGGCAGAATACTGTATGCATAATAATAATAATAATAATAACAACAATAACAAACCATCATTGTATCCACAGTCACCTTTCCTCATATTTTGACATTTAAATTTTTTTTTAAGTGCTGGGGTTCAAACCCAGGGCAGGCATTAGCATTTTGCCTCTAAATTAGATTTCTTTTGTTGTTTGATGTTATTGTGTTGAGGCAAGGTCTAGCTACTGGCCCAGGCTGGCTTGGAGCTTGCCATCCTCAGCTTCTGGGAGTTCTGTAATACAAGGATGGATCACCCATGCCTGGCCTAAAGCTGAGCTTTTCACTTGTAGATTCCCACATTTTCTTTTATCTAATGAATGTATTTACAGCTAGTGTTTCGTCTAATGACTGCTTTAGTTAGGCCCCACTTCTTTAAATGTAATGTTCTCAGAGTTACATGTTCATAAATATTTATAATCTCCATTGCAATTCTTTTCTTTGACCTGAATTATTCCATATGTTTTCAAATTATTGTTGTTGTTATTATTATTATTAATTATTATTATTATTATTAAGAATTTCCGCCTCCTCTCCACCTCCCATTTTCCTCCCCCTCCCCCACTCCCCTCCCCCTCCCTCTCCAGTCCAAGGAGCAGTCAAATTCTTTAATATATCGAAGCTTTAATCTGCAATACACGAGGGATCCTGACAGTTAGAAACTGCCCAGGCTTTACACTTTGGGACTATGTCACCCGACACAGCCACAGGCCCAGGGCTCATGGCAACACAGATGGCGTGAGAAGAAAAGAGACACCTTAAGGAGGACAGTGACACTAGCATCTGCCTGGGACATCCACTAGCGAGACATTTAGGGAACAGTGGACCAGAGTGACAGGAGAAGGCTCTCCTGGCCCACCACAGCCTGGGGAGGAAACCCTGCAACAAAAGGCAAGCTGAGGAGATAGAGGCAAACAGACCAGCTTCGTGTGGAGCAGGAGCTGACAGAAATAAGCTCACAGAAGCAGGGAGACCTGCTGAGCTGTCCATTCAGACGGCTGTGGTAGAATGTGACTGGAGAACCAAGGGTTGTTTGTATGTAACAGCAACAGAAAGTCAGCAAGACCAGCTGGATCCAGTTCCTCCCAGAGTCACCTCACATAGGAGAAATGAAGGTGCTGTGGTCTATTTTAGAGGTCAGAGATCCTCTCGTGGCCTCTTCAAGGAAGTAGGGAGGGGGACAGCTGCCTGCTGTTTTCTCAAATGTTCAGATGCCATATTAGGGGTAACATGTCCTGGATCCTGCCAAAGCCGAGAGCAGTCATGAAAAGGGAAAAGCAAGCATGAGCCACGGAGCTGTAGCTCTCAGGGGAAGCACATGGTAGGAGCCGCAGAAACTGAAGGCATGAACTACAGTTCTTTTGTGGTCAAAACATGTTGCAACATTTTACAGTCCTGGAAATCATGTAGCCTGCCTTCCCTCCCAGGGCCCACACTACGTGTGTAGAACGTCATAGGTATGCGGTAGCCGCCTCCCCTCTCAGGGCCCAACACTACTCAGTAGAATGTTATAGGTGTTACTAATCCTGTCACTTCTGCCCATCAGCCAATTCCCCTCTGAACTGTCAGGACACACAGGGCACCTCCATGCCACCTCCCCAAGAGCCTTCCTTGCCAAGGCTTCTGCACAATGTACTCTTGAATCCACATACTAATCATGGGGGACCCTACTAGTCCCCTAGCATTTAATCAGGTGCAAGGGGAGGGACCAACAGCCCCTCGTCAGGAAAATTCCACTCCTTCCTACACAGAGCTCCTCCGTCTGTGCTGTACTCAGGTTTGTATGGTTATTATGGAGTGGAATAGTGATCACATGGTCGATGCAGCTGTGAAGTGCTGCTGAGTCCAAGAGCAGAAGTGGGCATTCACTACCGTGTTCCGATAACCAAGTCTGTTCCAAGATGACTCTCCTAGACACTGCCAACAACGAAGATTTTGTGTCTAAAAGAAAGAAAAAAAAAAGACACCATGCTGCAGCTCACCAAGCCTCTGCTGAAGGTGGAGATGATGTCTGCTGTGGTAGGGTAGTGCCGACTTGAAGCATCTTGAAGCATCTCAGAGACCAGAAGAAGGGTAACACCATCTTGGGATCCCTGCTGCCTACTCCTGGAGACCCAGCTATACGGTTGGGACAGAAAGGACTCCTCACATTCCCAAGGGCCTTTGACACAGCCTATCACCAGCCATGTGTGTCTGTGCCCTCAGGTCAACAGTCCAGGGCACACCCAGGAGAAACTCCCACAGCTGACTCCTTGCCCAACTCTGGTCAGAGATCAGAAACAGAGGTTATAAATTGGTTAAAGCCCTTGATCAAGCCTTACCATCAGATGGGGTCCCAGCCCTTACCTCTAAACTCAACTCTCAGCTCTTGTTCCCAGTTAAAAGAAACATAAGTGCCTCCACTGGGGGACTACCCGGCCAGCATTTGGATTCCTTTGTCAATTGGCATCTACCACCCACAAACCCAGTGACAGTTCTTCACTGAAAGCCCACAGGTGACCAGCATCGCACAGACCCTCTTCTGTGGACAAGAGCTTGGGGCTTACAAAACCTTGTCCCACTCAGTGGGGCATCCAGGAAGCAGAGCCTGAAACCAGGCCTTTCATATGGCAGGATGAGAATTCTCAGAAAGATCCCAGAGAAAGAGAGTGGCTGTAAACAGCACCAGGCAGAGTAAGGAGGACCCAGCTATGTCTTAGCAGGAGAACCCCTTCTGTTCTGCTCGCCCAGAAACTTTGAGCACAAACAGCCAGCGACACAGCTCCTTGCCCCTCCTCCCCCATCAGCTTCCAGTTATCACCTGGGGCAGGGTGAGGCAACGCCCAGGATGGACAGCCATAAGCCCTGGTGTCTGTGTTCATCCCCACTGCTGTGGACAAATACATGACATGAGGCAGTTCTAGAAGGAAGGGTTTGTCCTGGCTCATAGTTCAAGAGTCTTTCCATCGTGGCAGGGAAGAAATGGCAGCAGAGGGAAGGGCCATCAGGAAGGTGTGGGGGCAGGAGGCAGCTGGTCACATGGCATCTGCAATCGAGAGGCCGAGAGAGATGAATGCTGGTGTTCAGCTCACCCTCTTCTTCTGACCCAGCCCATGGAATAATGCCACCCACAGTTAAAGAGAGTCTCTGCATCTCAATTATCCTAACCTAGGTAATCTTTCACAGGTGTGGCCAGAGACTTCTGATGGGTGAACCTAGGTCCCGCCAAGATGACAATATTAACTATCACAATGGCCAACACTCACCAAAGCTATAAAGGAATAAGGGACACCAAGAGCACACACAGAGAGACATTCTTTCACTTGGTGTGAGGACAGTGGGCTCTGGTGTGCCTGAAGACAGCAACTGAGGCAGGATGCACAGACAAGGGGAGCTTGTTCCAGGGCTTGTTATTTCCTCAGCCTTTCGCTCTCTGTTGTGTCCTGTATCCCAGCTCATTCCCATAAAGCTGGGCTGAGCAAGCCAGGTGAGGGTGGGCCCTGCTGATATGGTGGCCAGTGCCCAGGATCAGGCAGTAGTAACATTCCTGGCAGATGGACTCTGTGAAGGTACTGAATCCTCCCTCTCTTGCTCTACATCCCACAAGCTTGCCCAGGAGGAAAATTCTCTCTATCTCCTCCGCCCCACCCAAAAGGAAGAGGGCCATGGAATGCCTAAGCCAGAAGATCCTCCTCCTCGGTGGACATGGAAAGACACATTTCCCTAGTGTGGGTGGCATCTTTTTAAAATGAAGCTTCCAAGCAGAGTCTGGGGTTGGATCCAAGGTTTACAGTGATGCCCAGAGAGCACACACCCATGGGTGCAAACACACAGGAACACACACACATTGCTCACCCCCTGGTGATCTCTCTCTCTCTCTCTCTCTCTCTCTCTCTCTCTCGCTCTCTCTCTCTCTCGCTCTCTCTCTCTCTCTCTCACACACACACACACATTGCCCCCCCCTAGTGAGCTCTCTCTCTCTCTCTCTCTCTCTCTCTCTCTCTCTCTCTCTCACACACACACACACACACTGCTCACCCCTAGTGAGCTCTCTCTCTCTCTCTCTCTCTCTCACACACACACACACACACACACACACATTGCTCACCCCTAGTGAGCTCTCTCTCTCTCTCTCTCTCTCTCTCTCTCTCTCTCTCTCTCTCTCACACACACACACACACACACACACACAGGCACACACACACACACACACACACACACACACAATACTCACCCCGAGATTTATCCACCATCCACTCAGCTCTGGTTTTCTTCCCCTGTTCTCACACTGTGACAGGTAGGACTCTCTGAAGAGCTGTGACCCAGCCGTTCATAAGGTCCTCTTCAGGCCATAGCTCAGGCTGGGCCAGGCTACAACTCTGTCTGAAGTTCATCATGAAGAACTGCCCTGGGCCAGCAGAAGCTGGGCCACAACTGCTGCTTCTGCCACTGGAGGTATGGGGATGGGTGAGAGAAGGGTGGAGCCACTGTCACCTTCAGTTTAGGCGACATGAGTGGAGCACAAGAGCCTGACCACACCCCCGCCCCACTCTCACCCTTGAGTCAGGCTTCACAGGCACTGTCCCGAGTGACTTCCCACTCATGACCCTTCTTGGTCAATGACAGAATCTAGAGTACTCCTCGGCCATACTTGGGCCCGGACCCTACACATTAATGAGACTGACGGAGGTCCACCACTAGAGAGGATGTGGTCTGTGACAGGCTCCACCTTAGAACAAGGACAGGGGTGTGGATGTGCTCTGAATTCGCATCCGTTCTATCTGACTTATCACTGCAGTTTAAGTCAGAGTAGGGGCTCTGTTAGGACGACAATTAGAGCCGTGACTGGCCCGATGGCCCGCCCTAGAGTCCTGTCTCCTGACTCAAATCTTGGTGGCCCAGCACTTGGCAGGAGTTATTCCACTGTGGACTGAGAGTGATAGGGAGATGCTGGTGTCTGTTACCCAGACCCCAATAGTGGTCACTGACTGGACTGGGAGGCCTGTGCTAACTGTGGTAGTTGGTGATCCGCTTCCTGTAGTCTTTGGCTACTATTCCACTTTGAACACAAGTCCATGTCACCTTGAAGGAACTCTCCCACAAGTGATGGAGGCTAAGATACAGGCTGAGAGAGAAGCCACAACCCTCTTCCCAGCTACGTACCCCAAAGACTGCTCCACATACCAGCTGTGGTCGAGAACTTTTATTTGGGTCAGCTCCAACAGATGTCAGGGACCTCAGGAACATCCAACGTGAGCATCCATTCAAGTGCATTCCTGTGCATCCATGGTGTGTGTTGAGGGGCGGGGTGTCCCTTCTGCTTCTACCCTGAGGCCCTCGAGCATCCATTATTGATCCAAGGAGCCAGCTCACCACTCAGCCCAATGCACTGCCAGCTACACGTGTACTCTCCCCTTGTTCCCTACCACCCCAGCCTCCAACATTTATTCCATCAGCCCGTTGACAAGTGTCTTCCTGAGAGTTAGGAGCCCAGCCCTGTGCCAGACCCACCTGGATCTGGAAGACGAAATGACAGCCCCTTGCCCTCAGGGAGCTCACAGTCTAGTTGGGGGTTCGAGGTGCACATGTGTACAAACAGCACACATACATACGACACAGAAGCAGTGAGCACAAGACTAAACATTACAGTACTCAAGGGAGACGCCACGTGTTAACATGAGTGTGGTACAGAGGGAGCAAAGGCCGGGTGGGCTGGGAGGTTCAGCCCTGGCGAATAACGGAGGGGTCCTGGCGGGGGGTCGGGGAGATGACCGTCTCAGAGCAGTACAGGGGAAGCCATGACAGAGTTACAGCAGGGAAGAGACAAGCTGGGTAATTAGCTGAGGGGCATGGTGAGGGCTCCTCTAGATTAGCCAAGGAAAAGAGGTGCGTGGAAGCTCCTGGGGTGTGGACTGCCTCCCCTGCACTCAGTGACCCCAGAATAAGGCATGGGGGTTCATTAAGAATGTGCATGGGGGATATAGGCAGTAAGATCCCAGGTTAGGAATCCATAGGTTTCTAGCAAGTCCTGGTACAGGAAAGGGAGCCCCGCCTTTCTTAACGAGTGGTTCATTCTGGGGAAGAAGAGAAACATCTGTGGCCCCCCAGCTGACTTGCTCACATGCGAAGACAGGAGTCCTTGACCAACAGTGACCCAAGACCCACACCCCCTGCCTGTACCCCTGCTTACTTATGAGACACAAAGAAACTCCTCCACAGGTTTCTCCCTCTGCCTAGACCCAGGGCTTCTGGTGCCTTTCTACCCTCACATTCCCAGGAGATGCCTGCCTGGGGCTGCAAACCTGGCCAGCCAAGAGGCCTGATTAGTGCCTGGCTAAAGGAAACAGGATCCCTACTCCCTGGGGCAGACACAGAGCAAATGATTCACCAACCCTTCAGCAGTCCAGCCTCCCCTTGAGACTCCACAGTGAAATCAGAGCCAAGGCCAAGCTGGGCCTTTTAGCCTTACAAGGCTCCTTTGTAAAATCCCACAGTCTGTCAGTCACAGAAAGGGAGAAAGCAGCCAAGCCCAGGAGCCTTGGGCAATGCTGGGGGAGGGAGATTAGATTCTGAAAACCAGATGTATTGCTAGATTGGGGAGACGGGATGGACGGACTAAAAGGGGCTCAGCCTCAGAAGTCTTTATTCACAAACAAGAAGAGACCAGGAGGAGAGACACACCTGTATGGAGTAAGAAAAGTTTGGCAGATGAACTGCCCAGGGCTGAGGTCTTCAGTCTGGAGTCGCGAGGCTCCTGAAACTACCTGGCATTGTGAGAGCTACATGAGTATGTGAATTCTCCTAGAAGGTTCACAGCCTCCATCAGAATTTAAAGGGTCACATGTCCCCGAAGTCTTAACCATTCTAGTTCAGAAAGGGCACAGGAGCCTTCAGGTGCTGCTCACATCTTGAGGGAAGGTTTGTCTCTCAAGCCAGGCCTGCCATCAACTTGCTGCGATAACTCAGACCGGTCGCTTCTTGTCTCTGCCCTTCAACCAAGTGGTGGGCCGGGCTGGAAGAGAGAAAGCCAGCTCTCCACACAGGCCCTGTCTCCACACCTGAGTTGAAGTCTAGGGTCAGGAAGCCAAAAGGAGGCTTGCCCAGCTGTAACTTTTCCACCAAGGCCTGGAACCAGCCTCTAATTGCCAGCTTTACCAACACAGGGCACCTCCAGAGGTAGGTCTTCTGAGGAGACACACTCTCATGCCAGGACGCCAGGACCCCGTGGAACTTCATTTTTGTCTCCATGCACAGATATGCCCTGCATGTCCTGGGCCACGAGGTCCTGACCGTTGTATCTGTTCATGGAAACAAAGAGATCATGGTCAGTACATTATAGTAACATGACCCTGCCTGTGCACTCATCCGGACTATGGGGGCACATCCACATGGCCCACTCTGAATCTATCTGGAACTTCAAGACAACCCTCTTGCCACCACCCACCAAGATACTGCCAAGATTCTTAGCCATTTCACACATGAGATAGCTGAGTCCTGATACTCGAGCGACTGGCGAGCTCCTGACATCCCAGGACTGTATTTATCTTCTGCCACCAAATCCCAGCCCACATTGCAATAGCCACCAAGGACCTCAGGGTGAGGAGTCACACAGCAATGAGGTAGGACAGAGAGCAAAGGGAGTGGACAGGCCTCCAGCACCGCGCCCGGGCTCAGGGGAACCCCCCCACATCCTAACTTCATGTCCCCAGCACCTGTCAAAACCGGCAATGCCCCTGCTCACATGCCCAAGTTCTCTCCACTGCATTTTCAATAACTTAGCAACAAAGCTGAAAGATTTTCGGGCCCAAAATCCCCAACAAAGCCTAGACTTGACCTACCGTAGCGCTAATTATTAACTGTGATTTGGAACAAAGCCTAGACTTGACCTACCGTAGCGCTAATTATTAACTGTGATCTGGAACAAGTTGGGGAAATCTTGGTTTCCTTGCCAGCCTCAGAGTAACAACCTGGACACAGGGCTCCTGGAAGCCCCTAGTTGTCATTCTTACCAGGGGCCTGGAGCAGCTGTCCTAGCTGAGGCCTCTATCCTCCTTGCCTGGATGAAGTGCAAGGCTCTCTGCCCCTCCAGCTGCCTTCCAGGGCTTCTGTTCTCATCCTAAGTCACAGGTCTGTGCTCACTGCACTTACTACAAATGTCTGGTGTCTCCTCCCCGGAACACAGTCCTTTGTGGAACAGACCCTAACCCTTGCCATCTTGAAGCCATCCTTCTGCACACTGCAATTCTCTGTCTCTAGGACCCAGTGCAAGGCCTTCAAACTCCCTTAGGTGGAGCCAGTCATTTTCCCGACCCAGGGATGTCCCTACTGGAACCCACATGTCTGTGCAGACACACTGATACCCTATCACAGGCACTGGAGTGGGCTTCCAAGTGCCTGGGCCTGAGGTCCTTCCAAGAGAGGAGCAGAGCACAGCCCAGAGCTAATTGGTAAAACTCTCTGGACAAATGACATCACCCTCTGTTAACAGCCGAACCTCGCAACCCCCAGGGAAAAGAAAGTCTCTCATCTTCATCCCCAACTTACAGATAAGCAATTGAGACGTGGAATGAAATGGCTTCTCAAGGCTACCAGGCAGTGGGTACAGGAGGCTGAGGCTTTGGGGACTGAGCTTGGGCCGGGGGACTGTGGAAAGTGGCCCTCTCCAGTCGTTTTCAAGTCTGACTTGCTGGGAATGAAGGAGAGGTAATCAACAAGTCAAGTCATGAAGACCAACACAGGCCCTGACCTGGAGAGCCAACACCACACACCCATTTCCCAGGTCCACCACTCCCACACCCCATGGGACTTGGGTCAACCCTATGGGGCTCACCTGCTCTAGGAGCCTGAGGAAGCAAACCAGGTGCCCAAAGCAGATTCATGCAGCCAGCCAAAGGGTCCAGGGGGAGGAAGGAAAGGGGATGGCTCAAGCCCTTTCAACACCCCAAGCAGGATGGCCCTGCCTCTCTCGCATAAGCCCATCCAGAGAGAGGGCAACTCAGCACCCTTGGTTGTGACTCCTGAATTGGAGGCAGTTGATGATGACAGGCCTTCCATAGGTCATAGCACGCGGCCTAAATGGGCCGCCTGGCTCTCAGGACCATGGCCATGGCTGCGCTGGTGGGCCTTGAGCGAGCCCTCACGTGCGAAGCTCTTGCCGCAGCGGGGGCAGAAGTAGGGTCGCCGCTCCCCGAAGACACCGGGACGGCGCGGGTGCGGCGTGGGCATACGCGCGTGGGTGCGCTGGTGGTTGATCAGGAAGCGCGGCTCGCGGAAGCAGCGACCACACTGGGCACACTGGTGCGGCTTTTCGCCGCTGTGGATGCGCTGGTGCGTGAGCAGGTTCTGCTTGAGGCTGAAGCAGCGGCCGCACTCGGGGCAAGGGAAGGGCCTCTCGCCGGTGTGTGTGCGCTGGTGCACCTCCAGGTTGTGTTTGACACTGAAGGCCTTGCCGCACTCTGGACACACGAAGGCGGCGGTGCGACCCGCCCCCACGTGCGCTTTCTGGTGCCGCACCAGGCTGGGCTGCTGGGAGAAGGTCTGGCCGCACAGTGGGCAGCGGTGGGACTGTTCCTCCGCTGGGTGGTGAATAACCAGACCTTGATCGTCCCCTAGACTCTCCTCCCCGTCCCCCGTAGGAGACCCTCCCCTGGAGGACACCAGCTCTGTCATGGGCACTTCCAGATGCAATCACCAGCCCCTGTAGAAGCAGAAGCAGAGAGGGGGATCAAGGAAGACCCAGGCTCAGTCATTCTCCAGTCTTTTGAATACCTCATTTCCAACAAACCCCAGCTTCGTTTCATCACAGCCTGTTGTCCTGGGCATCTTCTCAAGAGCCATTACCTCCTAGACCCCCTGCCCTCTCTGGCATCCCCTTGCAGTCTGCTGCCTAGCCCTGTGCCCTTCATCATCACCCTGGAATAGGGTGGTCATGCTACCTCTGACTCTGAACCCAGCACCTCAATAACAGAGAGCTACCTTCCTTTACAAAAACACATCAATCCCAGTGCCTGCAACACAGAAAGCATGGGCTAAATGCTGTTGGGGAATTCTCAGGAGCAGCTTCTCCGTTCATATGCCCAAGGATAGGAGGTGACCTGAAACCTGCAGGAAGGAAGGTCACTGATGGCTTAAAGAAGGACGCAAAATAAATCCCCATAAACTTGAAAGTGACCTCCCCGGGTTAAACATTAAAGGTAGTCCCTCTGTCTAACAAGACAAATCACACACTTGAAACGTTACAGGTCACTGAACCAAAGCAAGAGCTCCCAATGAGCCAGGTCTGGTCCAAAGGCTGAGCACCACAGTTGGTGCTCAGCAAAGTGCTCAGCAAACATCCCCAGCACTGTGCTCCCTGCAGGCATGTTTTAAAGATTGTCATCCCAGGTCACTCACTATGTCCTTCTGAAACAATTTCTCGCTGTCCTCACAACACCCTTGAATAAGGGGCAAAGCAGTGTTACCGTGCCCTGGTTTGTAAGTGGAACAATTGAAGCTGTAGGAAACCAACATACTTGTCCAAGGTCACAAGGCAAGGTGAGCCAGGACTAGGCCCTAAGTCTCCTGACTCACTGTTGAAAACAATTCCATATATTAGCTGCTCAGCAACTAAACACCCCTTCGCACACAAATGCACGCACGCATGCACGCATTCATGCACCCCTACCTACCTCAGCCACCACAAATCCATCCATTCTCAAAGGGTCTCTGCTCCTATAGGGCACAGTGTCTTGCCACCACTCCCATGCCTTGTAGGGCACTGGGACCCACTTCACTCACCCCTGCATCAGAGAAGGTTGTTCAGGGTCCCCCTCAAATCTCCCAGCAGGTCTTCTCCATACTTCCAGCCTCAGTCAATCTACCTGCAGGGTGGTCTCAGAGACAACCTCTCTTCCCCCCACCTTCAGGCCAGGGTGGAACTGGCACCCTGGAGCAAGGGAGTAGAACCCATTGCCATGCTTCCACCCATAACCCCTCCCCAGACAGTTGTGCTGGTATTTGCAAAGTCCCCTTGGCCAAGCTGAGCCTGGTCACTGGCCAACCTCCCCACTTTCCCTACTAGACCTCTGACCAGGCCCAGAGGGTCCAAGGCTATGGTTTTGCCTCCCTCCCCCAAGTTCCTCCATCAGGTGCCACACTCAAGCCCAACCTGCTCCCCTTCTGCAGTCTTCAGCAGCTTTTCCCTCTGTCTGAGCGACCCAAAGAAAACACAGTTAAGTCTCCCGCAGCGCTGCGCCCCTTCTTCCCCGCCCCCATAAGGCTGAAAAACCTCCCGCAGTCAAACCGCTGCATTAATCACAAGAGCTCACCCCACCCGGCACGACTTCCTCTCACAGTCTTGCCAATTCTAGGGGTCCGAGAGACCCTAGAGAAATGTGATGTATAGCAACCCCACCCCAGGAACATACACAGGCTGCTACCCAGTTGCCGCAGCCCACCGTGCCGGGCCACCAGCCCCAGCTCCTAAAGGAATGCATGCAATCCACCCACCCCCGTGCCCGCAGCGCCCCCCACGGGACCGCGAGATCCCGAGTAAACAAGTAATTAAGTTTTGACACTGCCACTCCCAGAAAGAGCTGCACGGCTCTGGGCAAATACGGCCCGCAGTGACCCGCCCCCAAGGGTCCCGCGTTGGCCTCAATAAATACGGTAACCTCCCTTCCAGTCTCGGGCCCTAGCCAGGGACTCACGTGGCGCCGCCTCTGGAGCCCTTGTCTCTGCTGCAGCGCCGCAGTCGCCAGCGTCGCCGCAGCCGCACAGCAACCCCGTGAGGCTGGGAGGTCTAACTCGTCAACAACCTGGCTGGCTGGGAAAAGGGAGGCAACAAGCGCTGCGCCTGCTCAGGAAAGAAAAGAGTCCAGATTCTGGGGCATGCATTGCCTGCAGGAGGGGTTACCTTAATGGTCCAACACTCCCCACCCCCAGCCAGCCCCCTTTCCGGAGAAATGCGATCTTGGTCTCCCTCATCCCTAGGCAGAAGCAGGCTGGCCAGCCCCCGGATCTGTCCCAAGGAGGCTGAGTCTCTGGGAACAGGGGGAGCAAGAAGGAAGAGACACAGGGGACCTAGTGCTGGAAAGTCTCAGAGTCACCAGAACTGAGTCTATTGTGATCAAGCCAAAGCTGTCCCCTAGAGCGCTGCTTCTAACCCCTCCTCCCCCCAGAAGTGCAAGCCTTTACTTCCAGAACTAGAGACAGAGACAAGTGGATCTCTGGAGTTCGAGGCCAGCTTTGTCTACATATTGAGTTCCATGCCATATATAGTGCGGCTCTATCTCGAAAGAGAGAGAGAGAGAGAGAGAGAGAGAGAGAGAGAGAGAGAGAGAGAGAGAGAGAGAGAGAGAGAGAGAGAGAGAGAGAGAGACAGACAGAGAGACAGACAGAGACAGAGAGAGCACGCATCCAGAGAAGCAGCATCAGGTGCAAAACATTGCACTAAATTCCAGTTTCCCACTGTGCTTTAATAATACCGCTTGCCTGTCCATGCCCTTGACTTTTTATACCACTGTTTCCCATGTATTAGCTCATGGGAACTTCCAATAACAATTTACATCTATAAAATGGAATAATTATAATATCTTATTATAATATTTTATTATCCTTTTTATAGATGGGAAAAGACTTTTAAAATGAAAGACAAGGTACCTTCTTCCAGCACCCACATCCTTATAAAGTAGTAAAGGCCACCTAAGAAAAGCCTTAGAGTTCACATTAGACTGATAGGGAACGGGCCTGAGAGGGAGGGGATGTCAAGGTTATAGTCACTGGAGAATAACTGATCCAGTTTCTCTGTGACCCCTCGGTAGCTGCCACACAGGGAAATCAGGCTTCCCAGGATCACGTAGAGATTTTTCTGACAGGTTCTAGGAATGGCTGTTAGGTAGAAAATCTGCACCATGGGCTTTGGGCAGCTCAGATACCATGAGAGTACTCCCTGCTTCGTAGCTGCAGGTATCCAGTGTGCTTGCAGAATTCTTCCAGAAGGCTGTGAGACACTAAAAACATCCTCTTGTTTGGGACGCTAGACCTGGAAGTCATGCCTACCTTTCAGTTTACTTAGGACCAGTGTGTCAGCAGGCCCCGCTTGACTCATTCTGGAGGACCCACATCACCCCCCTCCCCATCCCTGCGGTCAGTGATGTAGGTAAGCGGTGGCATTGCCATCTGACGTGAGGGAAAGGGGGTTGGTGGCTGGACTTGTCCACCAGGTTGTGTTCTGCATGGATGGCAGGTCCTGGCCTTCTGTCAGCCTCAGGCCTGTTGTCACCACTGTTGGCTGCTCTAAGGATAGCACAGCACTGCCAACTTCAGTTCTGATTCTCCCTTTGTAAAGTGGGTCAGAGAATATCAAAGAGGTGGCATCAGATCAAAGACAAGCTCATACTTGTCCTAGTGATTCACAATGTGGGGTACTCTGCAGCATTGCAGAGATTAAGGGGTACACAGGTGCCTGGGCCAGCCAGTCAGCCAGCTATCAGTCAGCCAGCCATGGAGAAAGACATACAGAATGAAAGAAGGTCTCCTAGGGGAATGACAGGAATGAAGGCTGAATTTTGGCTGAGTCACGTCTCTCCCACCCTTTCACGTGCAAACACCTGCCCCCAGCCCAAGCCCATCTCCATGTGCTGTGGCCAACACAAGACAGTGTGACTGCATTCTGCATGCACAGTCATGCTTTCTTTATCCAGGCAGGACAGTGGCCCACATGTGGCCACCACCACCATGTGAGGGTCATGAAACTGCTGGACTCTAGAGCCTACCAAAGGTGTGTGGATCCTTTCTGTGTAGATGGAAAAGCTGACTCAGCTAGCCCTGATCAAGCCCTGTGTTGTATTCACCCTGAGGCATGGCAGACAGGTGAGTCAGGAAGATCCCTAAGGGCTCTATAGGCCACTGCACTGGCCATCCTTGAGTACGCTTGCACAGGGATCTCTAGGCTCCCATCTCTCAACTCCAAGAGCTCTTTCTATCCCCAGATATCAGGCTCCACATCTCACCCAAATGTGGACTGTGAATTTCTAAGAGCAGGGGCTGTGTTTTTAGCATTATTATATTATTATATTTATAATATATTAATTATTATAATAATATATATTATTATATTATTATATTATTATTGTGCCCCCAATAGCCCAGCCATAGTGAGTCTTTTTAGTGTCTACTCAGTGAATGCTGATATCTCCATGCAGCCATAGGGAATAGGAGGAAATGAGGAGCTGCAGGCTAAGCTACAGATCCAGCTACAACTTAGAGGGGTGTGAGGGGCTGCAGAGGCCTGGATGTGGATGGAGGGCTCAGTTGTGAAGTATCACCTGTTCCAAAGTTCTTTCCTCATCATAGAAATCCAAGGCAGGGTCAATGCCATCAGTTCAGACCTTTAAACACATGGCAGATGTGCTGAAGGTGAGGAACTGGCTCTTTATGGCTGCTACCATAATGTATACATAGACACAATGTGCCCCTCCCTCAAGGGCTCCATGATTAATCCACTAATGGATTCATGTGATGGCAGTGATGGCAGGATTGGGAGGGTTTTGGAATGTTGGAGGTGGGCATTAGTTGGAGGAAGTAGGCCCTTTCTTGAGTGGGAGGGGGTGCCCAGGAATGATATACTTTGTCCCAGCCCCCTTCCTGTCTTTGTGCTTCCTGTATGCCTTAAGGCAAGCAGCCTCCTTTGCCAGACACTCCTACCACCATAATATTCTGTCTCACTTCGGGTCTAAAGAGATGGAGCCAGGGCTGAAAAAATGGCTCAGAGGTTAAGATCACTGCCTGCTCTTCCAAAAGTCCTGAGTTCAATTCCCAGCAACCACATGGTGGCTTACAACCACCTGTAATGAGATCTGGTGTCCTCTTCTGGCCTGTAGGCATACATGCGGATAGGGTAGAACACTGTATATATAATAAATAAATAAATAAATATTTAAAACTTAAATAAACTTTATATATTAAAAAAAAGATGGAGCCAGATAAGCATGGACTGAAACCCAGCCACGTGCACCCTTAGGATAGAACTGCCTTCGCTGCTCTCAGGCATTTTCACAGCAACAGAAGAACTGAGTAAGACAGATCCTCGCGGAAGCCGAGCTCAACAGGGAAGTCCTCTCCTTCTCTGTCCACAGTGCACATGCTCTTCCAGTAGCCACGCGTGGAGCTTAGTACAACCATAATGGCAACCTCCTAGTGAGTGCCTGCCTGTGCCCACGCCACCACGGCCCCAAAGTTTCCACCCCAGAGCCCTAACTCCATCCTTGATTAGCACCAGCAAAAGCCCACCTATTTCTAGATTTGGGCCATGGGTAAGGAAGAGTGGAGAAAGGGGTGGGGGAGGCAAGGCCTCTATTTTGCCTATTGAAGCATAATTTATTGAAGCATAATTATTACTAGGGTGCACTATTGCCTCATGTAGCTGGTATATAAAATTCAAGTTAAAATTCAGGAATCAGTTGTACAAGTATGGATGTTTGGTTGTTTCATTTTTTGTTTGCTTGTTTTTGAGAAGGGTCTCAAGTAGCCCAAAAGTTCTGTGTAGATAATGTGGGAGAGTCTTCTGTTTGAGTTGATTTCATTGGTTAATAAAGAAACTGCCTTGGCCCATTTGATAGGTCAGCCCTTAGGTGGGTGGAATAGACAGAACAGAATGCTGGGAAGAAGGGAAGTTAGTCAATTGTCTTGCCTCTCATCTCTGGGTCAGATGCGATGGAGCCAGCTGCCACGTCAGACATGCTGAATCTTTCCTGGTAAGACACCACTCATGGTGTTACACATATTACTAAATATGGGTTAAAGCAAGATGTGAGAATTAGACAATAAGAGGCTGAAACTAATGAGCCAGGCAGTGTTTAAATAAATACAGTTTCCATGTAATTATTTCTGGGGCAAAGCTAGCCATGCGGGAGCCAGGTGGCGGGATGCAGCCCGCTGCTCCTCATCACTACAAGACAAAGATGACCTTGAGCTTCTGATCCCCCTGCCTCTTACCTCTCAAGTGCAGAGATTAACCGATGTGCACCATGATGGCCAAGTCTATGAGGTCCTGAAGACAGAATCAAGGACTTTGCACATGCTAGGCAATCACTAGCATCTAGTCAGTAAGCTACATCCCCAGCCTCCAGGTTTAAGCGTTTAGAGCCACATGTGGCCAGTGACTATGATGTTGGACAACACACATTTCATCATTACAGAAAGTGCTGTTGCATAGAGATCTAGGACACGTCCCCCAAACCTGAAGACACAGGAGACTCCATCCTCTTCCCCCAAAGGGACAATCTAAGAAGTGACTAATTCTCCTCCCTTTGTTGTCCTTGGCTCATCCAGGATGGATGATGACATCATACTATTTGGGGCTCTAAATGCTCCTCCCACCAAAAGGTCAAAGATATTTATGAAACTCAGACCATGTTGGAATGATTCAGAGGTTCCTTCCACCCCCACCTTCCCTCAATCAGCTTCCCTGGCAGATTGACCCATGAGCCTGATCAGTATACATCAAACCCTCCCAAGGAGCCTGACCCTTTGCTGTCAAATCTGATGTTTTTGTTTACCAATGGCCAGCTGCATTTCATGGACTTACCTGACTTACCTGACTTGGTCTTCAGCCTACTCCTCACAGAAGACAAGAACGAGTCCAGGGCCCAGCCCCACCCAGCTGACTGACAGGATCTTTTGCAAACTTGACGACAGGGCCACTGCAGGCTTGCACTCACTTACCTGGGAGAGGACAGGTTAAAAAGCCTTGAAGTCTCGGGGGCTTTTTTTCTACTGGACTGGCTTCCATGTACCCCCTTAATCTCTGCAATGCTGCAGAGTACCCCACATTGTGAACCATAGGACAAGTATGAGCTTGTCTTCGATCTGATGCCACCTCTTTCATATCTCTGACCCACTTTACAAAGGAAGAGTCAGAACTGAAGTTGGCAGTGCTGTGCTATCCTTAGAGCAGCCAACAGTGGTGACAACAGGCCTGAGGCTGACAGAAGGCCAGGACCTGCCATCCATGCAGAACACAACCTGGTGGACAAGTCCAGCCACCAACCCCCTTTCCCTCACGTCAGATGGCAATGCCGCTGCTTTCCTACATCACTGACCACAGATGATTAGAGGAAATCCTGAGTAAGAAAGTCTTGGTAACAAGGTCAGGGCTGAAAGCCATATGCTCAAGAGTGGAGCACACAGACTGTGACAAATTGTCCAGCATATTAAACTGATTCCCCCAGGGAGTCCCTCAGCAAGGGCAGAGGCCATGTTCTACTCCTCTAGCACAAGACCTGGGTACACAGATCCATTAAGGAACCAGTGCTTTGCAACCTGGCTGATGAGCACATAAATCAGTAAGTCAGCCCTCGGGGAGATTTGACCCTGTCTGCCCAATGACCCTGCGAGACTCCATCACCCAGCAAAAGTGAACAGGAATTCTCAACTTGCAACTTGCACTAGCAGGGGCTACAGTTGGGCCTCATTAACCCAAGTGTACTCACACTCCACTGTGAGTGAAATTTAATCACATGTCATTGGTGGGAACGAATCCATTCTGGTGAAGGACTGAGCATATCTCATCTCTTCAGTATCTGCCTGCACCACCTTTGGCCACTTGATTCTACAGGGAGCAGGTATTTCTGCAGGGCTACCCTGAATGGCTCTCCAGCCCAAAATGGTAGTGTCCTAGGATGCCTGCCTTTCAGGAGATGGTAAGCTTTTCAGGCTAGATTCAGGATTTGCTAGATGACAAAGAAGCAAGGAAGGATTAGGTTCGGGGATGATGCAGGACACTGAACATCTCCTGAGAAGGAAGGGCAGGTCAGGCTGGATAGGAAAAAAGGGGGGTATTACAGGGAGGCAGGGGAGAAGCTATTGCCTGTGTGGGTCAGAGGGGATGGCAGAAAGCGCTGCAGGATTGGCTTCCTGATGGTCCTCAGAGCTGAACGGCACACCTCACCCAGTGCAGGCCTTCACCCAGTTTAGGATTCAAATAATTTGACCAAGAAAGAGCAGGCCAGGCTTAACACTAAGCTCCCTTGCCTCTGCTCCTCAGTAGAAGTGCAATGGCTGCAAGGGTCTTGTGTATCCTCTACAGCCTTACGTGGCCTTCTGTGATGCTACAAATAAAATCTCCAAAATAAAAAGGTTAAACTATTCTCCCTAGAGCAGTGGCCTAAAGCCAGGCTGAACTCAACACTGCTTGCATCCCCGGGAAGATGCAGGCCCCAGGAGGCCAGCAAGTGTAGTTCTCCCTCCTCCAGAACTGTCCTGGGCCCCATTCTTCCAGCCCCGGAGCCCATCTTCAGGGAGGAATACATCCAAGGCTACAGCCTGAGCTGGAGCCCTGGCTGCCGTCAGCACCAGGACATCAGTCACCCTGCTTTACAGGGGCAGGAGAAGTGACCTCAGAGGGTCAGAGTGGGGCACAGAGGATCAGCATATGGGGAGAGACGTGTAACGGGCATGAAGGAGAGTGGGAGACAGGAAACTACCCTCCAGCCTGGGCAGCAGGTAGGAGAAGGGCATGTATGAATGGCAATCCCACCAACACCCTTGGAGTCCTAGGGAGCACACACATCTGGTCTCCGGTAGGTTGATGCAGAAAGGACAGCGACACTGCATGGAATATTTAGTCCTTCATTTTTCTCCAACACCATTATGAGTAAGGACCCATGTCAGTCACAGAAACCTGCACACTTGGAACACACGGCCCACTCTTGCACAGCGACTTTCCCAGGTAGCCAAGCTTGGCTGAGACCATGTGACCATACCCAACCCTAATCATCACATACCATACTTTATCAGTTCTAAGGCCAGGTCTGCCACACCTGGCACCATGAGCAGTGAGACAGTCAGGATTGGAGAGAGACCATCAAATCATTGAGCCGATGCAGGTGGCACTGTCCTTGGTGCTGGGGAAATATTTACCGCTCCTAGCCAAATTGGAGTCTGTGACCATCTTCCCATGGAGGCCACCCATCTAACCATCTTGTAGCATATGTGACAGGACAGTGCTGCCGATGATTGGTTCCAGGCCATTTCACACAGGAGGCTTTCCTAGGGCTCTTCACTAGGTGCCTAAGGCTGG
This sequence comes from Arvicola amphibius, assembly GCF_903992535.2. NCBI lineage: Eukaryota > Metazoa > Chordata > Mammalia > Rodentia > Cricetidae > Arvicola > Arvicola amphibius. Next base: position 149,855,185 of record NC_052048.2, read on the forward strand.
GGGTCAGTTCTAAATGCTGTACTAATGAACACATTCCCATCAGACACAGCTTTGACCTCACCTCCCCCACTAGGTACTTCTCAGGCTTCCTTTGAGATGCTTCTGGAACACCATCCTCAGGCCTCAGAACCTCGAGGAGCTTTTCAATAGGCTCTAACTCGAGGGGCATCAAGAGTCAGCATTCCCGGCCCTCCTGTTCCCCACGACACCCTGCAAGCACACATTCTACCACCTGCCACCATCAACTACACAGGCGGCACACACTACAGCTCTCCTTCCTCCTCTGGGCCAGGGTGTGAGGCCTGAGCTTCACGATGCACACGCTGGTGCTTGAGCAGATGCTGCTTTTGACGGAATCCACGGCCGCAGGCAGTGCACAGGTAGGGTCTCTCACCAGTGTGGTTGCGCCGGTGTCGTGTGAGGTTGGGTTTCTGGCTGAAACAGCGTCCACAGTCTGGGCACGCATAGGGTCGCTCGCCGGTGTGAATGCGCTGGTGGATGGTGAGCGCTGACCACCATGAAAAACTCTTGCCGCACTCGTTACAGATGAACTGGCGCTGCTCACTGGGTGCAGCCTGGGTCTCGCACTCCTGACCACACAGGACTTCCTTGGCATCCTGAGTACTCTGGGTCTTCAGAGTCACACTTGGGGCAATCTCAGCTTGTGACTCCGAACCAGGCACACCACTCTGGACTGCAGATCGCGACCGCAGCAGCTCTGTAGCAGCATGCACACGCTGGTGAGCCCTCAGTGCCGCGCGGCTGGGGCAGTTCTGCCCACAGCTGGTACACCTCGCGGTCTGGGCACCAGGCAAGTGCGTGCGCAAGTGCTTGAGCAGGTGCTGCTTCTGACGGAAGCTGCGGCCACAGTGCAAGCATGGGTGTGGTCGCTCGCCTGTGTGGTTGCGCAGGTGCCTCGTGAGGTTGGGCTTCTGGCTGAAGCGGCGGCCACATTCAGTGCACGCGTAGGGCCTCTCGCCTGTGTGGATGCGCTGATGGATATTCAGTGATGACCACCACGTGAAGCTCTTGCCACACTCATTGCAGATGAACTGGCGTTGCTCATTGGGACCTAAACGGTCGTGGGCTGCTGTCCGTACCCTGTGCTGGCCCCACCAGCCCTGGCAGAGCCCCAGCCAGAGCCACTCAGGGCGTCTGCGTGGGGATCCAGGGCGCAGGCGGCAGGCCCGGCGGCGTGCCGCAGCATACTGGAGCATCTCATGCAAGCTTACATGGGCACCCAGACGGTCCCGGGCATGCGCTCGCAGATGGATGCGGAGGCCCACTTGGTGCCTGAAGCAGCGCTTGCATTCTGGACACGAGTGGGTGGTGGGCCGAGAGTGAGTCTTCTGGTGCTTGAGCAGGTGCTGCTTCTGACTGAAGCGTCTTGTGCACTCTGGGCAGCAGAAGGGCCTTTCGCCAGTGTGGTGACGCTGGTGGCGCTCCAGGTTGGGCTTCTGGCTAAACCTCTTGCCACATTTGCTACAGAGGTAAGGCTTCTCGCCCGTGTGTGTGCGCTGGTGGATCTTCAAGGATGACCACCAGCTGAACCTTTTCCCACAATCCATGCACACGAAATGACCCACACCCGCAGAAAGTGCAGGGCTCAGAGGGCCTGGAACTATCCCCGGAACTCGAGCAGCCAGCCGGACATCCTGCTCAGGGGGTGGGGCCCACCATGCACCCCCAATTTCCTCCTGTGACCCCATAGCCTGCTGCCCCATGGTCTGGCACGGTGGGAGGCCACTCTGCGGCTGAAATATGTTTTCCTTGTCCTTCTCTGGAAGCGCAGCCTGAGATACCACAGTCTGCAGCGGCCACTCTGGTTTCTCCTGCTTGATCCCTGCCAGCCCATCTCCTACAGAGGAAAAGGGAAAAGTCAGAAGACATAATTGTGGGGTTCAATGAGCCTAGTGAGGAAGATATCCAGGAAGGGTAGGGTCAGTTGAAACAGTGAAGGCAAAATAGCTTTAAATGTAGGGAGGAACATGGGTAAGAAAGAATGGGGGTAGGGAAGACAAGGATCCTATGTGGGCAGGGAGAATGTGAAGAGAGGAGAAAGCCCACAGGAGAGCAGAGACAAGAGCAGGACTAGCTCGCCAAGATCGCGGAGTCCCTCGTGAATAAGCTGTCCTGACTTCTCTGCCCAATGCCCAGCAGATGCAGAGGTATATAAGAACCCAGGCTGTGGAGGCCCAAAACTGTGAGCCTGTTTCCATCCTGACCATCTGTTAGGTTAGGTTACCTGGGGAGTGGATGCCTTCAGGATACTTGGTCTAGGGTGGCTTCACTGCCTAAACAATAGAATGCTAACGACTTGATTTCTCAAAGTGTTAAAGCAACTAACTGTTTGAGTTGTCCTTTGTATCATGAAGTCTTTTGTTGCCTTCTTCCCCCTTTAGTATTGGAGTATAAAAGCAAATGGAAAAGAATTTCAGTATTCACTGGAATATCCTCCTGGTACTATTCTATGGTTTCTGCTTCATTATTTTTTCACATGTCTTCGTATTCTTTACTTATATTTATAAATCCCCAGGCTGCTACCCTGGTAAGAGGTGTTTTTGTTGAGTCTGGTCCCCAACACCAGGCAGTGATGCTTCCTAACCCAGGAAGAAAGAAGATCACCAATGTTCAAATTTTCAATTTAAAAAATTGTTAAAATGTTCAATTTTTAAAAAGTGACTCTGTGAGGGGAGGGGCAATTCAATCTGGAGGTCCAAGGACGGCTCTGCGGAGCTGTCCTTCCCCTTCCACCTTCAGGTAGGGTTAGAGAGGTTGAACTTGAGTTGGGCTGTCAGGCTTGCTAAGAGCATCACCTGCCCCATAAGAGCACCACCTGCCTTGTAAGAGCACCGCCTGCCCCATAACGAATCTCCTGTCCAGTAGAGAGCATCACCTGGCCCATAAGATCATCTCCTGCCCCATAAAAGCACCACCTTCCCTGGAAGAGCATCTCCTGACCCCGTAAGAGCACCGCCTGCCCCAAAAGAGCACCACCTATTGAGCCATCTCACCAGCCTAAGAGAGAATTGACACCAGGACTTTTCCAGGCAAAGGCATGCCCAGTGCCTCTGTGGTTAGGGCTATCACACCCTTAGTTGTCAACCCTTTGTCTCCATTGGCAGGGCCCCGCTTTCAATATAGTGCCCAAGAGCAGGAGCAACCTCCTGGAAGGACCTCCATCTTTCTCTCACAAAACCAAGAACGAGGAGGTAGGCCCCAAGGCTCAGCATGGAAAAAGGTATTCCGTGCCCTTTTAGTAAAGGTAATCCACTAGGGCAGTGGTTCTCAACCTTCCCAATGCCGCGACCCTTTAATGCAGTTCCTCATGTCATGCTAACCCCCAACCATACAATCATTTTTGCTGCTACTTCATTACTGTAATTTTGCTGTTACTATGAATCATTATGTAAATATCTGATATGCAGGATATCTGATATGAGACCCCTGTGAAAGGGATCAACCCTCAAAGGAATCACAACTCACAGTCTGAGAACCACTACACTAGAGCTCAGGGAAAACAGCTCCCAGCCTACACCTTACATACAGGCTCCCAGTGGTAAGAAGCCATGGAAGACTTCTTCGGACTGCTTCGGAAAGGGTAGAGTATAGCTGTGATTCACCTGTATGAAAATCAAATCAAAACTATCTGTGAATTAGGTCACAGCCCATAACAGAGGCAGGAGTTCTGAGATCCTGTCAGTGATCTCCCTTGATGTGGGGGTCCTGGTCACAAAGATGAGCTGTTTTGTAAGAATTTATGGAGCTTGTAACATGTGCACCTTTCTCTGTGTGTTATGTTTCAGTAAGAAGCTCACAACCAATAAAAAGGAGGCAGTATGAAAGCGTCATGAGTCAGGAAGATTTGCAAACAATAGATTTCAGCATCAGCACAGAGACACATTCAAAGAAGCAGAAAAAAGGCACTAATAAAGTTAAAAAAACAAAGACTCACAAAAGCACAAAAATACTAAAATATCGTATATAGCCTTTCATCACTGAATGTAAACATAAAGTAAACAATATTATAAGAAAATATAAATTAAAATGAATTCAAGAACAGGTTCAAGGGGCTGGAGAGATGGCTCAGTGGTTAAGAGCACTGGTTGCTCTTCCAGAGGACCAGGGTACAGTTCCCAGTGCCCACAAGGTGGCTCATAATCAACCTGCAAAGACGCCCTCTTCTGGCCTCTATTGGCACTGCATGCACGTGATGCACAGACTCATGCAGGCAAAACATGCATGCACATAAAAATGGCCTAGCAGTGTACTCCTTTAATCCCAACACTTGGTAGGCAGAAGCAGGCAGAGCTCTGTGAGTCTGAGGTTAGTCTTGCCTACATAGTAAGTTCCAGGACAACCAGGACTACATAAGCTACCCAAAGAGACCCTGTTTTAAAACAACAACAACAAAAAAGTAAAAATAAAAACACATTTTAAATAAGAGCAGGTTTAAAAAGCTGACTATATAAATGCTTATAAGAGACTAATGTGAAAGCTGAATTCTAGCTCGAGTCGGGTTATAAATAACATAGCTGTATCAACACAGTCTATAAAAACTCAAAGGGAGGTTGAGAGCTGTCTCAGAACCTAAGAGCATGTGCTGCTCTGAACTCAGTTCCCAGGAGGGGGCTCACAACCAGCTCTAACTCTAGCTGTGGGGAGCTGATGCTCCCTTCTGGCATCTGTGGGAACCTGCACATTGTGTGTCACACACTCACAGACACACACGCAGCACTCAAAAATGAAAAAGTCTTTTAATTTATAAGAAAGTATTAGTTCCAGCTCTGGAACTATCCAGTAACTGGGAAGGAAGAAGGAAGTGGGGAAGGAGAGAAGAGGGAGGAAGACAGAGGAGACGAGGAGAGAATGGGAGACGGTGAGCAGTGGATACGACAAGCATGCAAGGATGGGAGTAGGCAGGTTTACTGCAGGGGTGCTGGGGTTATGCTCCTCAGACACAAACGTTCGCAAAGCAAGCTCAGCAGAATTAGAGCTATTATAGCCTTGCTGGGATTTTTTTTCTCCCAGAAAAGTAAGGATATAATTCTTGATGTTAACTTATTAAAAGTCAAGTATCAGCTGGGGTTGTAGAGTGCTTGCCTAGCATTAATGATTCCCCAGCATTTAAAAAAAAGGTATTCCTTATACCATTCTCAAAAGATACAGAGAGTCATATAAAAAAAGTTAAACATCGTTTCAGGAGGAGGGAAGGAAGGCATTAGCAAACTAGTAATATAAAGAAATTCAAGATGACAAAAGATGCATATTAAAATTATAAGCTTTCTATTCAACAGCAAAGGAGTGAAGGCAATAAATACTAAGAACAAAATAAGGATACTCATTATCACTAATACTATTTAACCTTGAGGACTCAACCAAAGGATAGAAGAGAAAACACAAAAATACTGCAAAGAGGAAAGAAAACCTCTCATGTGCTTATGATTATTAACTTGGGTGTGCCAGAGAACCCACCATCAAACTAAGATACTATGGTGCTGTGAGTATGCCAGGCACAAAGACTTACAAGATCAATCACTTTTAAAACAGACAACCGCCATTATAAATTAACTGTGAGAGCCTTAGGAAGCATTCTGTAAAGAAAACCACTAGACTTTACTGAAGACAAAGGTCTTAGTGCCAACTGTCTTTCTGTGGTTTGAATGGCAATGGCTTCCAGAGGGGCATATGTTTGAATAATTGGTCCCCAGTTAGTAAAAGGAAGGGTGGCCTTGTTGGAGGAGGTGTGTCAATGGGGGCAGGCTTTGAGGTTTCAGAAGACTTGCACCATTCCCAATGCGCTCACCAACTCCCCCCCTCTCTCTGCCCTCAGCTGTTCCTTCACTCCACCATTATAGAGTCTAACTCTGAAATCATAAGCCAAATTAAATGATTTTCCTTAATGCTGCCCTGGTCATGGTATTTTATCACAGAAACAGGAATGTAACTAAGACACTTTCTTTCGGGAGAAAATAAGAAAATACAATAGATTCCTGGTGCACAGTGTTAATAAAAATAAGCTCTATTGGGAGCATGGGGACCATGGGAGAGGGTAGAAGGGGATGGGGGAGGAAAGAGGGGAGGGAAGAAAAATGTATAGCTCAATAGAAACAATTAAAAAATCAGCTCTAAGTAAATTTTGGTCTTCCCTATGCTTGGACATGAGAATTCATTTGAATAAGTCATGCTTAGGAAGGAAAGCAGTAGCTGGGCCGTGGTGGTGCACACCTTTAATCCCAGCACTCAAGAGACAGAGGCAGGCAGATCTTGTGAGTTTGAGGCCAGGCTGGTCTACAGACGGAGTTCCAGGTCAGTTCTAGGGCCTGTTCACAGAAACCCTATCTCAAAAAAAAAAAAAAAAAAAAACAAAAAAAGGAAAAGAAAAGAAAAGAAAAGAAAGAAAGAAAGAAAGAAAGAAAGAAAGAAAGAAAGAAAGAAAGAAAGCAATGACTTCAATTATATATTGGCAGGAATGGGGTATTCAAGTGTAATGGGTTTAATTAATTATAGGACTGTCCCCTGACCTGCACTGAAATCTGGGCAAAGGAAGTATTTAGTGCAAGTATCTACCCTGGCAGTGAGGTTTATTCAGTGAGAAGAGATGACTGTCCCTGATCGACACATTATCTATTAAAATAACCCAGAGGCCCCATGTTTAATGCCTTATCTAGTTACACTTAGCCTTGACATCCAACCACAAAGACAACCAAGCACCTGCTGAAGAGTATAGAGGAAAATGGACCCAGCACAGACCCCTGCAGGTCCTCGGCTGAGAAAGGAAGTGTGCCTGAACTCCAGCCTGTCCAGAGGCACATTTCTCTGGGCTCAAGTGTGGTAAAAGTCTCTGGCCTACATGTAGTGTTCCCCATTCTTATAGCAAAACAATGCTCTCTGTTGCCATGACAGGACTGCTACCAGAAGCTGGGAAGGCCACTGGCAGGTGGGGATGCTGCAGCCCTGCAGAGAGCTCCTATCAAGAGCACAAGACCAGGCAGGAAAATTTTCCACTCCAGGAAGCATTCGCTTGGGAAATCCCCAGACTTGCTGTGTTTGTCATCACAACAGCCACAATGATGAAGACCCTGAACTCAGATGACCCTGGATCCCTAATAGTCTGGGTTCATGGTCAATGAACAGCAGCTTCTTAACCAACCACCCTAGCCAGAGAGCTTATTCTCTGAGTCTGACCAGCCAAATGTCCTCAAGCCCTAGTCCCAGCACTGAAAAGCACACCCCACTTTTTACCCGGGCTGCTGTGTCTCTATGGGTCTGGCTTTGCCTTTTCTGTGCTCCCAAGATTACTGCCTTTGGTTTATTCTTTGGATGACTATCAAAGTCCTGGTTCCCACACTGAAATTCTACATTCTAGAAGATACCAGTTAAGGGCGGCAACTTCTATTTGGCTCCCAGGAGAGCAAGGGGTCTGGGAGAGGGAGGCTGACTTCTCTTACCTGAGCCACTGCCAGCCAGGCCGCTCTCCATCCCTGCAGGCCTCCCTCGGCATCAGTGCTGGGGAGGTCTCAGCCCTGCCACCTGAGGCAAGATGGAAGAAAAGAGAAAGAAGGGCCAATGGCGCACGGTAAAAACCCATTTTCCCAGTCCTCTCCCATCTCACAGCCCAGGCTTTTCCTCAGAATTCCACCCACTCCCTCAGGTGAAATGTGCAGATGCAAAGGTAAGAGGGCACAGTTCTCATTTATGAAGAGGAAACTGGGCCCGAGAGAGGCCTTGATGTGCCCAGAGACACAGAGACTAAACAGCAGAACTGGGTATGAACTCCCTAACTTCCTCACCAAGGCCTCAGGGCCCACACCCTCTGCGTGGGTAGAGGGCATGTGAGGGGTACGACACCTGAGGTATCTCAGGTAAGGTTGGGTTATCTTCACTAGAAAACCAACTCTGGGCCCTAGAGACCAGCCCCCAATTTGACGTCTCCCCTGCCCCACCTTCCTGGGTCTGCTCTGGGGGTGCTTACCCAGGCTAGAAATCAAAAGCCCTGACTAGAAACACAAACCCCAGATGCAAGGGGCAGGGGGAGACACCTGGAGAAGCTGGGGGTGTGACTCCAGCAGAGTGCTTGGCCAGCATGTCCTAGGTCAGTGGGACACTCCTCCAACCCTCGAACAATACATCCCACAGTCGCCGTTGCCACCACCACCAAGAACGTGCTAGATCACCACTCCCTAGTCCATGATCAAGCATTCACAAATCTTATTTTTAAAAAGATTTATTAATTTATTATGTATACAGTATTCTGCCTACATGTGCACCTGCAGGCCAGAAGAGGTCACCAGATTTCATTATAGATAGTTGTGAGCCACCATGTGCTTGCTGGGAATTGAACTCAGGACCTTTGGAAGCAACCAGTGCTCTTAACCTCTGAGCCACCTCTCCAGCTCCATCAATTTTATTTTATGATCATCTTTTGAACATTAGCTGCTTCCTTTTATACCTGGGGTGTGGCTTGAGACAGACTATACAGCTGCTTGGATGTCCCAGGCTTTGACCCCCTCTGCCCTGCTCATCACTACAGTCTCTCCCTCTCACTCTCGCTTCCTCCTTCTAAGTGGTACCTTACCAGAGTGCCTGGCTCACCCTGGGACCTCAGTGTACAAGCCTAACCCCCCCTCACCTTTCTTTTCCATTTCTCTGTATTTAAGTGTGAGGCGATGTCTTGTGTAAGCCAGAGTGGCCTCGCTTGCCACGTACTCAGGATGACCTTCAGCTCACCGCTTTCTGTCATTCCCTAGTGCGGCCATCACAGACCTGTGCCACCATGCCTGCCTTTCTATGCAGTGCTAGGGCTAGAACTCGTGGCTTCCAGGATGCTATGCATCCACTCGACGAACTGAGCTACACTCCCTAGCTCACCACCAACACTTTCTATCACCTGACAGGATCTTTACTGGTCTGTGTATTCCCAAGTCTACTGCCTGGCTTTGTGCTGTGGCTCACAGGTGGTCTCATGCTATTCACCACATTGGTGTGACTGTTTCTCCTAAGGGGCCCAGCTTCACCTGACAATACTCCCTTAGCACAACCAAGGACTCTGTGGCTAGCTGCCCAATAGAAATTCAAAGCTTGTTTCATGCTAGCCCTGGACAGGAACTTCTTGGTACTTTTGATTGGGTTCTCTCCACTAGAAAACCAACTCTGGGCCCTAGAGACCAGCCCTCAATTTGACGTCTCCCCTCCCCTTCCTGAGTCTGCTCTGGGGGTGCTTACCCAGGCTAGAAATCAAGAGCCCTGACTAGAAATACAAACCCCAGATGCACGGGGTGGGGGGGGGGAGGGAAGACACCTCCTTTTAGTTGCTAAGCTCTGACTCTGTCCTCTCTAAACAAATGTAAATCTTTTCAAAACTAAATAAGCCTCTTGCCAGCTTGACAACCCACTGTCTTCCTCAAGGGTCTGGGAGCCATCCATTGGAGATATGAAACAGGCAGGAAGCCCAGAGGCCTCTCTCCTCAGGGAAACTGGATGCCTCCCTCCAGCAGGCTGGCACCTTTTTTTCTGTCATAAAAATATGATGTTTATTTTTAATTTGGATAAGGGCAATTATCTAACAGATAGTCACCCCCAACAACCAGGTGGACTCATGAGTTGTATGTGATATGTGACATTTTCCTGCCTAACGACCAGCCAAGTTTTGTTGTGAGACCATGCGTGTGCAATGGGAAGCTTCTTCCTGGGTTTCATCTGGGCCAATGTTATCATTCTTACTAATATTTATTCAATGAAAAAAGTAAACCTTTCTTTCTCTTTTGCCCCTCTGGGGAACTCTTTTATGGAGGCAGCCAGTCTTGTTTGTGGTTCTGATTCTCCATGGGGGTCTGGGACGCACTCCCACTCCCGCTGTGCTTTCTCACAGACACTGAAACCCACTGGTGGCAGAGGAGAGAGTAGCAAGCAGCTGAAGGCAAGCCCTACCTTAAGGGACATCTGGGGACCTGATCTCCCTCTTGCCCACCACCCATTACCCCCAGGTCCCTCTATCTGTGTGTGAGTTTCTGCACCCCATACCTTGGGAACCACCTCAAGAAACCTAGAGGACCGACACAGAAAAGTCACCTGGCCATGAGACTCAGACAGAGACAGAGCTAGAGGGTCAGGACTCGGCCTGCACATGAGAGGCCTGGACCACCCAGTCAGCGCACACTTCACCCACTCTGGTTTCTAAGAACTGGTTAAGAAATGGAACTGATTTAAGAAATGGCTTTGATTCCTGGTAACACAGCCCGAGCACCGCCTTAACATGTCTGTTCAGGCCACACCAGGCAGAAAAGCAATTCTTCTGGGGTCCCAGCAAGAACAGACAGGGGAGCAGAGGAAGGAGACCCACACAGGCCCAAGGAGATGAGGAGAGAAATGAGAAGGGAGGACAGAAAAGGCAGAGACACGTGGAGGCAGGCCAAGCCTTTTGAGATGGACTTCCCATACGCTCAGGTGCTCCACGTGTGAAGAGCACACACCAGGAAAGCCAATCCCAGGGCAGACTCTACACACGGACACTCCTCTCAGTGCCCCCCCGTGCCTCCATTCCCTGCCCTCCAAGGGTCTCTCATTCCATCTGTCATTCTGCCATGCCATGAACATTGTCCCTCTTCATAAACCACCTGACACACCAGTCAGCTGACAAGAGACACACCCAAGTGAGCAGGCTTTCCACCTAAACACCCTAACAGGACATAGGCACAAGGGGCAGGTGCAACCCTACACACACACACACACACACACACACACACACACGGCCCTGAACCTTGACTCTAGGTTTCTTCCATCACCCATGAGCACTATGAGGACAGGGCATACACAAGATAAGGCCCCTGGTCACCCCCATCTTCCTGTGACCTGCTGGAACTTAAGAGACCCTCACTGGGTCAGGTTGCAGTTTGGATATGAACTCCCCTGATGGGAAGCCCCAAACCATCAGCTGCTCTGACAACTACAGAAACACAAAGAGGGAACTGTGGCCTGCAGCAGGGGGTGAGGACTGGGACAGGGATATAACCAGGGGACTTTGGTGTCAGCATAGATTGCAGTGCATGGGGTAGAGAAGTGGAAAGGACAAGCAACTCAGAGACCTGTTCAGGTCCCCCAGACTCACCCCTCCCACAGTGTAGGCCCCCGCCCAGGAATGGAAGTGAGAAGTGAATGACACTTCATATCTCCTTTGTCACCAACAAAGCAGGACTTCCGATGACAAGAGCCCGGCCACTGGATTTTCTTAGTGCAGGGTCCCACAAGAACCTAATCCTGTTGAGCTCTCATTCTTCCCAGGAGAGCCAGGCAGGAAACAGCCTGCCTCAGGGCTCTCCCCACATGGCCCATTCCCTCAATCCCCTTTCTGGTAAACACATCTTTCCTAGCATTCACTGACCCTGCCTGTCCTCAGGGCACCCCAGCAGGGTATCATCCTTCTGCTTGCTTTCCCTGCCTGCCAGCCTCACTGGGGAGCTGCCAGAGAGCTGGGACAGCATCTACACTGGGATAGTGGAGGGCAACATCTGTACCTCTGTGCCAAGGAGGCGCTTAGATCTCCCCGTGGGGAAGAGAATGTGCATCCCCCAAACCTACACGGACCTGAGGATGGAGGAAAGGGTGTCCTTGACAGTGACCTGGGGAAGAAAGAAGAGGTGGTCAGCAGGAACAAGGAGACTGCCACTGGCTGCAGAACATCCGCTAAGTATCACGCACTCAGCAAGAAAAGCCCACATCATTCTTTAGCTCAGGAAATTCTGCCTCAACTCATGTAAACGCTGGCACCATGAATGAGGGGGAGGGTGCTTGCCCCCACTGGAGCACTTTCCATAACTATGTAACCTCGAAGAGAAGGTACAAGACTTATTTGAGGGCAAAGACAACTCTAAACTCCCTCATTTTCAGGAATTTGGCTTCTATGCCCCAATGTGGTTATTTAAATTCAAATGAGTTGAAAAGATGGCTCATAGGTTAAGAACACTGGCTGCCCTTACAGAGGACCAGAGTTCAATTCCCAGTGCCTACATGGCAGCTCACACCTGTCTGCAATTTCAGTTCCAGGGGATCTGACACCCTCACACAGACATACATGCAAGCAAAACACTAATGCCCATAAAATAAAATAAATCATTAAAAGATACAACAACAAGAATCCTTAAATTTAAATAAATTAATGGTGTGGGAGAATGGTCTGTATTCTGTCAATTATATTTTAAATAAACACTGATTGGCCAGTAGCCAGGCAGGACGTATGGGCGGTTCAACCAGACAGGAAGTAGAGGCGGGTCAAAGAGAACAGGAGAATTCTGGGAAGGAGGAAGCCCATTCCTCTGCAGTCCTGACCAGCCACAGAAGAAGCAAGATGTGACTGCCTCACTGAAAAAGGTACTGAGCCATGTGGCTAACATAGACAAGAATAATGGGCTAATATAAGTTATAAGAGCTAATATGAAGCCTGAGCTAATGAGCCAATCAGTTTATAGTTAATGTAGACCTCTGTGTGATTTCTTTGGGACTTAATGACTGTGGGAACTGGGAAGGACAAAAAAACCTCAGACAACAAGTTAACTTTTAAAATTCAGTTTCTCAATCATACTGGTCACATAAAGTATTCAAAGGCCACATGTGGTTGCCCCATAGTGACTGACAGCTAAGGCCACTGCTGTCTTCCTGGGGGTGAACAAAAGAGGCTCCATACACACTGAGCAACTGGATAATTAAGTTGAAGACTTAGAAGCGGTCACTCCTCTGTCCCCAGTCCTTTGTCATTAACAACAAATTTACTCCGCTTCAGAATGGATTTCAGTCAAAACATGACCAAAGGCCAACAGGAAGCTGAGAAACACAACCAATTGCACATGCAAGCCATACCTCCTACCCAAACCAGTTCAGCAAACAGAAGTACAAAGACACAGAATGGATAGCTGCCACATTGCACAGTGGCCACTTCACCCAGAGTGTTTTCCAGATCCAGTTAGCCATGGCCAACCTCACCTGGTGCAGTACAAAAGACATGAGAGAGCAAAGAATCACATGACATTTAATATAGTACACTGTCATATTGTATCATTTACTGACCTTATCCTCTCTGTGTGTCTAATTTGTAAATTAAACTGGCAGATGTACATGCTGGAAAAGACTAGTAAAGCTCAGTATTAGCTGTAATTTCAAACATGCACTGGGGGTCAGGTGACATGGCAGCATGTCCTTCACATGTGTGGAGGGCTGGAGGATTGTACACGTAAGCACAGGAAAGTGTCTTCCAACAGGCATAGGGGCTGGGGAGGTGACTCGGTAGTCAAGAGCACTTGCTGTTCTAGCAGAGGATGGGACTCCCGGCACCCACATGGTGGCTGACAACGGTGTGTAACTCTGGTTCCAGGAGATCTGACTCCCTCTTCTGGTCTGCCTGCATGTGTGTGGTGAATAGACATAAACACAGGCAAAGCACACCCAGACACATAAAGTATAAATAAGTCTTTAAAAAAAAAAAAAACAAATGCAGGGCTGGAGAGGTGGCTCAGAGGCTAAGAGCACTGGCTGCTCTTCCAGAGGTCCTAAGTTCAATTCCCAGCAACCACATGGTGGCTCACAACCATCTGTAATGAGATCTGGCGCCCTCCTCTGGCGTGCGGGCATACATGCAGACAGAACACTGTAAACATAATAAATAAAAAAATAAAATCTTTAAAAAAAAATAAAAAACAAGTGAGCGCGCCAACACAAACTGCTATACAGAAATGCAAGCAGACTTCTCGAAGTGGAATGCAGTAGGACATCCATGTAATCCAAGCATTCACTAAACAGGAGACCCCGGAGTTGAAGGCCAGCCTAAGCTATATATCAAGTTCAACACTAGCCTGGGTTACATGAAACCCTACCTTTCAAAAAAAAAAAAAAAAGTCTTTGACTATCCAGAGCCTTATCAACACGTCCATTCGCTCCAAGAACAGAACTTAGGGAGGCAGGAAGCCCTGAGTAGAAGCCCTGTGTAGCTTTATGAATCATAAAGACTAAATTATGCCCAGCAGCCAATGCAATGTGAGATCCCTCAGGGCCTAGCCCACACAGAACCAGCAGGCCCTTTATCAGCTTTGGATGAGCTGAGTTATCCCAGGTCTAAACCATCAACCCAAGTTTCTTTCTTGAGCCCACACCCGAGTCCAGCAGAGTTCTTCCAGGTCTCCACATCACACCTGGAACAGGAACCAGGAACCCCTCCTGGCTTGTCTGTCACCAGTTCTAGTCCAGGTCTTACTGTTTCCCAGCTAAATGACTTTAAAAAAAATGTCAGTGAGATCACTCAGTGCATCGGTTATCAACTCCTGGGTCAACTAAGACCATCAGAAAACACAGATATTTATATTACATAACAGTAGCAAAATTAGCTATGAAGTAGCAACTTCAAAACATTTTATGGTTGGGGTCACCACCACATGAAAAACTGTATTAAATAAAGGGCCACAGCACCAGGACCAACATGAGGAACTGTAGTAAATAAAGGGCCGCAGCATCAGGACCAACACGAGGAACTGTATTAAATAAAGGGCCACAACACCAGGACCAACACGAGGAACTGTATTAAATAAAGGTCCGCAGCATCAGGACCAACATGAGGAACTGTAGCAAAGGGCCGCAGCATCAGGAAGGCTGAGAGCCACTGGCTCAGTGGGTAAAAGGGTTTGACATGCAAACCTGTTTACCTAAGTTTGATGCCCAGAACCCATGTCATCCACATGGCAGAATGTGAAAACCAACTCCCCAAAACTGTGACACCTCTCCCTTCCTCCCTCTCTCCCTTCCCCCCCCCCCACACAATCAATAAAATCCTAAAGTTTTACTGATTTCTTGGTCCCTCCAATTCACCTGTCACCCAGAAGCCACTGCAATTTGGACGCTTTACTCCCCTAACATATTTCAAGGGCTCCCTAGCATCTGGAGATCTAGACAAAATGTCTCGGCAAGGCCACTCAAAGTTTAGTCTCTGGTTCCCTACCCCATTGCCCCATACATCTTACCATCCAATGCCCAGATTTGCTCTGCCCTCCCCACCTGCACACCTCCAACCTGCCTTGCAGTGACCTTGCCCATATCCCTTCCCAGCTCAAATCAGGGCCGCTGTGCCAGAGACAGACACCGTTTGGAGACCCAAAGCTCCTGTTTATGTCACCGAATGAGCGCCAAGGAAACTCGTCATTGGTGACTTTCTGTTACTAACAGAAGATCAAACGCATCCTAATACAGGATGCCTCTACGGCAGCACACAGCCCAGGCCCAAGCCTTGTAGACCATTAGAAAACACGGTTATGAGAGCACATTTAAATTAAGGTCAGCCCACAACTGATTGGCAGAAGCACAGAATCATGGAACCTCGGGCCTGACAGGACACAATGCTATGGAATGTTTTCATGTTATTGCTCCACACGGGTTAAAAAACAAAACCGAACAAACAAAAATGCGGAGCCTGGACTGTCAGTTGCCTCCAACCTTAGGTGACCACACCCAGCCTCCACTACAACTGAAGACAAATCTGGGTTCTAGGTCACCCAACACCATACCCACTGAAGCTGCTGCAGTCATTTTACTTGAAGGGTGTCTCGGGAACTACCCTCTCCCCGAAAACGCGCTCACTGTAACTTCTGCGTGTCTTTCTCTCGCTTATTCTCCACCTCCATCCTCATCCCGACTCATCGAATCGCAAGGATCACCTACTCTGATTCTTTCTGTAGCCAACAATGAGGTTCCTGTCTTCAGAAGCGCGACTACGCGGGGGGTGGGGTGGGGATGGGGGCAGACTCAGAGAACTCAGAACAACCAGAGGGGCCGTGCGTTGGCGACTCTCTACTCTCCACTCTCCGACGGTCCTACCCCTTGACCTCGCTGCCCTGGCCTGCTGCCCTCCCTGCCAGCCTCAGATCTCTCCCGGCAGCGCTGGGCAAGGTGCTGGTGGTGCATAAAGTCGGGGCCTGGAGCTGAGGTGCGCGCGGGATTCGGGGCACCTCAAGGCCCCGAACTCATCCTTCCTCTGCAGTCCGGGACAGCGGAGCAGCGGCCGGGTGCTGGTGCATCCCTGTACCGCCCCTCCCCGCCCGGAAAGCACAGGGACTAGGGGGAGGGGGCCTGGGAAATAAATACCTTTGACTTTGTGGCTAAGGTTAACGGGAGCTGCTACCCAAGGGGCTACTTGGGCACCGGGCTCCAGGCCACGGCCAGTCCCGGGTCAGACGGGGCGGGCAGGCGCGCGTGATTGGCTGTCTGCTGTGCACCGCCCCGTCTGCAGATTGGCTGTGCGGCTCAGATGACATTCCCGGTCCAATCGGAGCAGCCCGCGGGGGCGGCCCCTTTGTTCTCCGGAGCCAATAGCCAGGGTCTGACCTTGCCCGCGGACGAGCGTCTCTGAGCTGTGAACCTGTGTGCTGAGCGCTGGGAATGGGAATGGTTTTTTTCCTGCTCCCTGTGCTGGGCGACATTACGTCGTCACTGCTCCTCATCCACCGAGTGCCTCGGATCCGCCAGCCTTTGCGCTCTCTGCCTCCCGCACGAGCGCGTGTTGACATCTGAATTCTCAGTATAGGTGTGGAGACCGGCAGTAGCTAGTATTTTTGTGCCTCTGGTATCCGTGCTGGGAAGCCATCGCGGACCACATAGAAACCACCATTCTTAGGAACCCTCTCGAGAGTATGCCCACTTTAGTGTGGTCCTTTTTCTTTACTCCCTGAAAGCTATGTTCAGGTGGCAATACACACAACCGCACATTACACATTGCAGGGCTCTAGTACCTCGCCCTCAGCAGACCAGAGTCATGATAAATGATGTTTGGCATGTCTGGAAGTGGCTTTGGAAATCGTTGCACTAGGGAGAGCTTATTCTAGCTGAGGAAACAGGTCTGAAGATGTTACCTTACTGCAACTAGTTTCACTGCACATTAGGGTTCAGCTGAATGAACTATCTTCAAACTGCTAACTGGGTCCACGGAAGGCTCACCCCCTTTTGTCCATCTGAAGGAAATTCACCCCACTCCTGCCTTGAGTTGGGTCCCAGCTGGGTAAATCCTCTCACTCCTGCCTCAGGAATCACAGTGAGGTCAACTGGAGAGAAGGTGAATCTTTGAAGGTGCATTTGGAACCAAGATGGATGGCTTCCTGCGACCCCTACCACCAGACCAGTCTGCAGCTGATTCATCTGGGCTTGCTATAGGCCCAGCATCATGGAAACTGAGGCAAAATTTCTACCCATTTTCCCACTAACTTCACATGCAGTCATCACAAGAGAGACTCCTGTTTCTGGATTTTGACTTATTTGCCTGTGAAATAGATGGATAATTTTCCACCTGCTTAGGTAACTTTCTGGATTTTCATTCCTACCTCTCAGAGCAGCATTCTGGTTCCCGATCTTCCACCAGCTAGTATGGTCCTGGAACAGCAAGCAGCTCCACTCTAGAGCAACAAACTCTCCAGACTGGCATTCCAGGACCAAGGAAGGCTGTTTCAGGGGTGGAAAGATGGAAACAAATCTGCAAGTATTTCCCACAGGCCAAAGCAAGGCAGCTGAAAATGCACAAACAGATGACTGGGAGAAAACCCTGCAAACTTCAGGTACGGAGAGAGGGGCCAGGAAGGATGTTTAAAACACATTAGAGAAGCTGCACATGGTGGTGCTTGTTTGGAATCCCAGTTCTAGTGAGGGAAAGTTCAGAGGATCAGTAGTTGAAGGCCAGCCACCTACATGGTGAGTTCAAGGCCAGCCTGGAGTTATGTCAGATTCTGTCTTTAAAAAAAAAAAAATGTATGTTTTGATACACATATGGGAGAGTCTGTGTTATAAAATTTGTGTGTGGGGGGGGGAGGGTGCATGTGAAGATCAGAGGATCACATTAGTTATCTTCCAGCACCGCCCATCTTTGTTAAGACAGGGTCTGTGATTAGCCTTGAACTTCATCAAGTAGCCTAGGCTGCGGTGACCAGCAAGATAGCAGGATCTCACTACCTGTGGATCACAATTGTGAGCCACCATACTCAGCTTTCCACATGGCCTCTGGGACCCAAACTCCAATTCTCATGCTCACAAGGCATGTGTTCTACAAACTGAGCAATCTCCCCAATCTCAGTATGTTATAAAGAAAAGTGGTGTATTTAATTTATTTATTTATTTATGTTTGGTGTGTAGTGGTAGTCAAGAATGAAATGGGGAGCTGGGGAGATGACTAACCAGTTAAGAGCACTTTCTGCTCTTGCAGAAGACTTGGGTTGGTTCCTAGAATTCACATGGTGGCTCACACTCATCTATAACTCCAGGTCTAGGGGTTCTAATACCCTTTTCTGGTTTGACCTCCATGGTTACCAAGTACACACATATACACAGGCAAACATCAAAGCAAACACATACAGACACACATCTTAAAGAGAAGAGGGGGCAGGAGCAGACCGATCAGAGTCTCGGTCAGCCTCTAGTAATCAGCATTAACCTGTCATGTGCAAGAATGTGCATGAATTTAAAGGGAGAAGACAAGCATCCAGGGAAGCCCTGGAAGCCGGGTAGAACTTCTCAGCAAAGTTCATTCACAAAAAAGTTATTCATTCTTATGCAGCACTCAGTGTAGGGACTGATGCAGAGATGACAGACAAGAGGCCATTGGTGCCCAACAAGAACAGTACACAGCTGTGTGTGAAGCTACCAATGATGGACCTGCAGCCGGCCGACCAGGGAGGCCCTACTGGGCAAATCAAACTAGCCCTTCTCCCCTCAGGAAACCTGCTGACTCTGAGCTGACCCCAGAGAAGGCTGAGATCATGTCTGTGTATCTGTAATCAGTGTTGGGGGGTGTAGGCTGAAAGCTATCCTTGCTGCTCAGAACACCTCTTTTCCCAGAGACTCCTTTTTTTTCATGATAACCACCCTGACAAAGCTGCAGATGTAACCAAAGTGTGTAAGGTTCGCCACCCTTCAAATGAGGCTCTCAGAGATGTGACATGAAGGCTGAAGTTGGAAGAAAAACAATGACAGTCTTGGGTCCAACATTTTAAGTCCTTGATTCCAAAATATGCATTCTTGTTCTCTGGTGCTTTGCCAGCCATCTGAATCTGCTCAAGCTCGTGTGTCTAGCTCTGCCTCCAGCGAGGACTGGGAGGAGAATACAGGTGTACTCAGCTGCTGTCAAAGCCCCCAGCCTGACTTCAGGAAATAAGAGTGACCTTCCTTCCCATCACCATGACTCCCACAGAAATGAACACAGACAGCTACTAGTTCTAAAACCAATTCTTTATTTTCTAGTTTGAAAAGGAGGGTAAATGGTTGTTCTGTTTCGATCCAGAGAACAAAACAAGACTCAGTAGGCAGAAATTATAGGAAAACAGAATCCAATCATTATGAGTAAGGATTTTAACAATTAGAATCACCCTACAATAGAACCAGGTGCATGGGTAGAGGCTGGCATCCACACCCAGGAAACTTAAAAAGGAAATCTACCTAGGACTTTCCCTGCAGCCAGTCTCCCAGTGTCAGTGGACTAGTCTTTCCATAACTCCTGATGCTCTAGAAAGAGTTGGGGAGAGTCAGGAGTTAAAACCACCAGGTAAGCCCTGTACCCGGAGAGAGAGAGCAGATAAAGCCAGGCGGGTGAAGGAGTAAATAGATGTCCTAGAAGGATAACCTGCAAGACGTAGATGGAATTTCTAACCGCAAGTGGGCCTCTCCACATCTGGGTACCTATGTGGAAGGGTACTGGGGGAGAGGGAGGGAGGGAGGGAGGGAGGGAGGGAGGGAGGGAAGGGAAGAGAAGAGAAAAAGAAAGAAAGAAAGACAGAGAAAGAAAGAAAGAAAGAAAGAAAGAAAGAAAGAAAGAAAGAAAGAAAGAAAGAGAGCTCAGCTTCACCTCTCCTGCTGCCTAACAAGGCCAGTAGGTTCACCAAGGTGTATCCAGCTGACCCACTTTCCCTGCCCCAGGATTCATTTACTAATGACTATACCACACCTACTTCCAAAAAACTGACCTGAAGTAACTCATAGTAAAGACTGGGACTTTAAGGCGTTACCACCAAAGGATAGAGTGGCTCCCTTCCCACTGGTGGCTCCTCTAGCAGAGGACTCAAAGGGTAGATGGAGCTGCTATTGCTACTTTTCCAGAGTACAGGGTAGTCTGATTGACCCTCAGAAAAAACAGTTGGGGACCGGCTAGCTCAAAGCCAGGTCCCTGCATACTAAAATGGATTCCCTGACCAGTTAGGGAAACTCCCTCCCTAAACAGAGCCCAGATCACTCTGCTTCCTCTATCCCTCTGGCATCCCCACCTGTCCCTCCAGCAGCATCAATGTAGGCACCCCACAGGGCCCACTGACACACTGTTGCCAAGGACATCCAGGCCTGTTTCCATTGGCCTATGGCCCCTCTTAGGCATCGTGCTTCTTCTGGTGCATCAAGAGTCGATCCTCGTCGTCAAAGGTCTGACCACAGATGGCACAGCAGAAGGCGCCATCCCGTATGTGGCTCTTTCGGTGTGTGATAAGGTTGGACTTCTGGCTGAAACTGCGGTCACAGTCGGGGCAAGCGTAAGGCCGCTCACCAGTGTGGATACGCCGGTGAGACACCAGGTTGGACTTTTGACTGAAGGCTTTGCCACAATCTGGACACACGTAGGGCTTCTCGCCAGTGTGGATGCGCCGGTGTGCAGCCAGGTAGGGCTTGTGGCGGAAAGCCTTGCCACAGTCGGGGCACACGAAGGGCCTCTCCGGCGCATGGTCGCGCCGATGGGCTGCCAGGTGGCTGCCCTGTGAGAAGCGGCGCCCACACTCCTCGCAGGCAAAAGGCCGCTCGCCTGAGTGCACGCGCGAGTGAGCCACCAGGTGCGTCTTCTTGCCGAAGTTCTTGCCGCACTCAGGGCAGGTGAAGGGCCGCTCGCCTGTGTGCTGTCGCTGGTGCAGCCTCAGGAAGCGCTCGAGGCGGAAGCTGCGGCCACAGTCGGCGCAGTTGTGCAAGGGCACAGATGCCTCGGCCGGGGTCCCCGGAGACCCCAGAGCCCCCACTGCAGGCTGCACCATCGGCTCCGTTGAAATCTGAGGGCTTCCGATGACAGGGGCAGCCTGTGCCGAGATCTCCGAACGCTTGTGGATTTTGCTGTGGGACAATAGGTTGGGTTTGTGGCGGAAGCGGCGGCCACACTCGGTGCACGGATAGGGCTTCTCGCCGGTATGTATGCGCCGGTGCGAAGTTAGGTAGGGCTTGTTGGTGAAGCGCTTCCCGCACTCTGGGCACTGGTGTGGTCGCTCGCCAGTGTGCACGCGGCGGTGGGCGATCAGGTTGGGCTTGTGGCGGAAGCGCTTGCCGCAGCAGGCACATTGGAAGGGGCGGTCCACGGCATCTCCACCGGGCCTGGGGGCAGTCACGGCAGGACGGCCCCGAGGCCGGGGACCCAGGGCCTTGACTGCTGCCTCTTCCAGGGCCTCGGCTACATGCACCCGCTTGTGAACAACCAACTGGTCCCACTGGGCAAAGCTCCGACCACAGTTGCCGCATATGAAGGGCCTGGCCTCAGGGGCAGGAGGATGGCACCTCCGCAGATGAGCTCGAAGCTGCTTTTGTCGCCAGAAACGTCTGTTGCATTCGGGACAAGTGATGGGCCGTTTTGCAGCTGAGTGAGCCCGCAGGTGCAGTACCAGGGCTACCCAGCCTCGGAAACTATGCCCACAGAGGTGGCAGGTGAAACCCAGATCGGGGACGGCAGAGGCATGAACCTGAAGGTGCAGCGCTAAGAAGGGGGCGTGGCGAAAGCGCTGGTTGCACTCTTGGCAGGACAGCGGCAGCCGTGCCTGGCACCGCCGAGTGTGAAGCCACTGGGCTACCCAGCCCGGGAAGCTCCTCCGGCAGTGGGCACAGCGATGGGCCTTGCCTGGGGCTTGGCCTCCTGGCTGAGCTACTGACTTGCCCTGGTGCCTCAACCCTCTGTTGGGCTGGGAGGACTCCTGGGAGGGCCCAGAAAGAAGCCTGGGCTGGGCTGGGCCCATGGCCATGGTGCCCCTGCAGCGCCGTTCCAGCATCGGTTCTTCCTCTGCTGAGGGTGGAAAATCACAGTCACTGCAGGAACTAAGCCCAGTTTCTCCCTTCTAACCCCAAGGAAGAAGAAGGCTTCCCTCTAGGAACTGTTAGCACCATTCTAGTCTATATGTTGGTCTTGAGTTTCTAAATAACATTTCAAAGAATCTTTATTTTTTTATTTTATTGCCCTGGAAACTTCAAGAGGGAGACATGCTGACACTCCTTGGGGTTCTCACATAGTATCTAGCCTAGTGTTAGGAAGACTTACAGAAATATTCTTCATCTCCCTACCGTGCCTGGCCTATTGCAAAACTCCCCTTTTGCCTTTCCCAGTGACAACCACTTCCTTCTGCCACATCAGAGCTCCCTGCTTGACACATGAAGCAAGTGTGGCACTTCAAATGGTGGTAGTGCTTGCTTGAGGTGACACCCGTCAATCATTAGCAGACCCAGGCCGGGGGACAGGTCTTGTGAACCCTCAGGCCAGTGTGTGTTCCTCTTAACATGAAGGTGTGCAAACATCTCAGAAACCATCTGACTAAAGCCTTGAGGAAGGCACTTTCAGCTCCCCCCACCACAAACACACCTCAGCTCTGAGCCTGGAGGGCAAGTGGGAACAGCACTTCTTCAGAACAGGAGGAGAGCAAGGTGCCTCTCCTAGCACAGACTAATGCCAGGCCACCACCTGTCCAGACGGCCCACATTTGGCCTATCAGCCCTTGTCACCCACACCTAAGCAACTGCGATTGAGACATTGGGGGAAGGAAAGTGCTTCTCAATCCAAGGAACACCCACAGTCTTCTGCGTAGGCAGTAGGGGGAATCCCTGGCTCAGCATCTCTTAGGGGTGCTAGGGATTGTTGGGGTAAGGAAAGAAGAGGGAAGACGAGATTGTGATCTCAGTCCCTTGCCTGGTCCTGCCAAAACCTGGCCAAGGGCTGCCCTGTGTTCAGCTATACCACAGGAGGGGAGCCCAGATTCCTGAGAGCCTCCTACACAGAGTAAGTTCTGGGGTGGCAGTGAGACTCCCCAGAGACCTTTCATGTCTGCTCACGGGATCTGTCCAGGCACAACCTCCTGAATCTCTTCTGGGGGACTACCCACCCCCACTGGCTGAACCCAAGGAAGACTCCATGATACAGAATGGATTCCTTGCCCAAATAAGCTCCTGTCCTGCCATCAAGGGAGACCTGAGCACTGGAGTTCGGGGTTGGTATGTGGACACACGAAAGGCCAAACTCTACCCTGGAGACTGCAGAGCTGGGGATGAGGCTTTTTCCAACTCCTTCTGGGGATGTTCCTGGGGATACTTCTGCTGCAGCGCCTACTTCGGCCCACACTCCGGTTGCCCCGGATGTCAGAAGAAAACGGTAGCAATAAAGACATCCCTATCCCCATGGCAGAGCTCAGACCTCTAAGTGCAGAGAGGTCAGCCTTACCTGGGGAAGGGAGAGAAAACCTATGTGAGGCTCTGCGCTCTGCCAGGGGAGCTTTGTGTCATCACCTAGTCCTTCCCCCATTCAAAGCCACAGCTCCACACCTCAGTCTGGCAGAATGCCCTAACGGACATGGGACTACAGCATGACTAGGCCCTTCACTAGGAAGCACAGTGCTGCCTTTGGGGGGCACCTCATAGCCAAGTAGGGTCACAGAATAATTCTTGATTTGTGGCAAAGATCTTCCTCGGTGGCCAAAGGCCGACCTAGGCAGTAACTCTGGAATCCCTGCTGGCTCCCCTTCCCCTCACTCTTCTCGCAACAGAAATTCCAGGCCTGTTTCCCCGAGCGTCTTCGCAGGGTGCGACATTGTGCCCAGGACCCGGCCGGGATCCCCCCATTGGGGTTCTAGGACAGCCCCGGGTGGCGGCAGGCCCACACCCCCCCTTTTGTATTGGTGAGTCCTCTGTCCTCGTTCGTTGGCACGCTGGACCGGCTCCTACGAGGGGAGCGGGCCATCTCGGGTCCCACGCACAGCGCAGCCTGCGAAGCCTGTGCGCAGGTGCGCTCGCCCTGCGCCGCAGCACTCCGCCCCCCACACACACACCGCGCGCGCGCGAACCCCACAACCGCACACACTCACGGTCACGCGCCCCGCAGGTGGAGCTGCCCCCGCGCGCCCTCGGTGGCCCCCGCGCCCCTGCTCGGGCCATACCTTTCCCGCGTGCCCTTCGGGGACGCGGCGCCCATCCATGAAGCCCCAGGCCGACCTCTGCGGCCCGCTCCCCACCCCGCCGCGGCGACAGCGGCCGGTTCGAGTTCACAACTGCCAGGCCCGTCCCCAACCTCCCCCCTCCGGGTTCCCAGCGCCACGTGACTACAGGAGCTGCGGAGGGTCAGTCTCGGCTAGGCGGCCGCGGCCTGGGGGCGGGGCGGGCCAGGTCACCCGAGCTTCTCTCCGGCTTAGGCGCACCGCCGAGGACGGCCCCCGGCTCCATTGCCATGGCAGCCATCAGCTCGAGTTTTGGCACCGGCCGGTGCTCCAGTTTCTCAACACAGTGTCCCTGCAAAGGACGCTCGCCCCTGGCTGGGCCACCTCGTGGCCAGGCTGTGGTCACTGCATCTGACCCACCTGCACTGGCTTTTTAAAGACTCAGAGCCTGAGAGAACTGGTCCGGGCGCCGACGGTTCCCCTGGCGTCGAGCCCGGAGCTTAGCCCAGGCCTCTCCAGTTTGGGGCTGCTGCGCGGCACCGGCTCACCAGGGCCGCAGAGTGCACCCCACACGCACCTGGACGGAGAATGAAAAACCCTCTATTCCCACAACTAAGATCCGGAGTTGCCCGCGCTCTAGAGCTGCAGGCCGGGCCCAGGTGGCTGTTAGCACAAGTGGGTCATTTACGCTTGGAAACGCACAGCAGCCAGTGTGGCGTCTGCGGGGGCAGGTGCAAGCCTGTGCTGATGACTCATCCACTAGCAGGTGCCCTTGTCTTGGAGCTTCCAGACCAGTGCAATTTCGTGTCCTTTCATGCTTTCAACAAAGACAAGTTTTGAATTGTACAATTATTTTAAAAACACTTTTAAAATCTGTCTCACACGTAGGAATAGAGGGCCATCTAGCCATCTCCTAGAGTCAATTTCATTCAGTGTTGTCACATATTCGGAGTTGCATTTTATGTTGGGGTTGCCTGAGGTAATTCCTTGCAACTGTATGTGCTGGCTCTTCCCTTAAGATATTGTAAGTTTTCTGCGATTTCATTCCTCTTTTATATATTCTTTCATATATTTTGATGGCTGCATAAATAGATTACAAAATTTGTATCCCCATACATTAATGCTTCTTTGTACATTCTCCATATCAAACTTTTGGAGGTGGAAACAGATGGTCAAAGACAAGCTATATATTTTTAAATGATCATCCATGTTATCCCTGAGAAATAACCGTTTTCCCATTTCCTTGACAACATGAGCTATTTTCCCAATTTTAATTGCTTTGTTTTGGTTTTGTTTCTTGAATTGCTAGTTTGCTGAATTGTTTCTTTCAGGTGATTTTTTTTTTACCAGTTTATCCTATGACTTTTGAGACTTTGTCCTTTGCCCAGTTTCAAGGTTGGGAAGTTGGTTTTGTTGTTTGGGGTTCATGCTTAAAGGTATTAAGCTGTCAGGTATGTGAAAAATGTTTTTCCCTGGACTGTTCTTGTTGGGAGGGGCAGGGGTATTGGCAAGGTCCCACTATGTAGCTCACACTGGCCAAACCCAAACCTGATTACAGGCATACTCACCACACTCAGTAACTTTAATTTTTGAAGTGAGAAAATTTTGGTTTTATGTGCTAAAACCTGCCCATCCTTTCCTTTCTGGTGTTTGCCTTTAGATTTGTGTTTAGAATGTCACCTCCTCCATCCCTAGTCACTCTATGTTTATAGTTTCATTGCAGAAAGTGAGTATTAACACCTCAGTTTCCATAGACCCTACAGCTATTCTGTCTTGTTTTAATTTGGTTTTCAAAACTCATCTAGAATCACTCCTCTGTTTGTCCACATGAACTTTAGAACTTGTCAATATTTGAAGGCCTGTTTGTGTTGGGAGACATGGATGGAACACCTCTGCACCTTGTGTCCAGCGCACGTTTTCTAGAAATGCTTAAACCCTCAGGGCGACTTAATTTTGTGTCCGGTATGGTGATAAACCCCTCTCACTGCTGGGCAGTGATGGCACATGCCTTTAATGCCAGCACTCTGGAGACAGAGGCAGGCAGATCTCTGCGAGTTCAAAGCCAGCCTGGTCTACACAGTGAGCTCCAAGACAACCAGGGATACACAGAGAAACCCTGTCTCCCAAAACAAAACAAAAACAAGCCAAGAAACAAATACACATCTCATTTCACCCCCTCAACAGCCCTTGGAAACAGACTCTCTGGCTCTCATTTTACAAATGACAAAACTGGGCCTTGGAGATGGTAGAGGGCTAACTAGAGGGCCAGCCTGCTGAGTGGCGGGTGATGGGAACAGGGGCAGCGCTACCCAGCCTCACCCTTAACCACTGCAGCTGGGGAGGGGGCACACGTGCTGGGCCCAGGAGAGTAAGTGTGAACTGTAAAATGCTTGTGGTTAATGCGCGCTGATGCCTCAGAGTCCCTGGAATGATTACAGCGTTTTTGCAAGAGCTTCTCCAGCAGAATTCATACACTCCAAGAGTCCCCTTCATCACGTGTGTGATCAGTCAGTCTCCTTGGTTACATAAGGTCCTAAACCAGTTCCCACCATGGATCTCAACCCCTCTGAGGGTAACATATCAGCTATCCTGCATATCAGATATTTACATTATGAAGCATAACATAATAGCAAGATTACAGTTATGAAGTGGTAATGAAATAATTTTATGGTTGGGGAGGTCATCACGATATGAGGAACTGTACTGGAGGATCATAGCCCTAAACCATTCCCTTTCTCCCCATCCCTGAAGAAAATACCTTGTTCCCCACCACCACCCCCATTCAGTAGCTACTACCTGCATTTTTTTCTCAATAAGGAAACAGTGCCAGCCTTGATGCTGCAGGGGGAAGGAAATGGCAGGGACTTGGGCTAGGATTCTTGAGCCTTTGTACTAGTCAAGTACTCTGTACTTGAGCCTTTGAAATGTAAGCCTTAGAGTTGGGGGCTTCACCCTGTACAGTGTCAGGGGTAGGGAGATACAGTCCAGCAACCAGCCAAATGGCCAAGTGGTCTAAGCCTAGTGTAGGCTGTTCCAACTTTTGACAGGTTTGCTGGAGCAGTATAGAGCCAGACCTGGCTAAGGGCCCACTGGATGGCCTTGGGAGATTTATTTTCTCTTCTTGAAAAGCCAGGTCTTTGTTTTGAGTTACATGGCTAACGGGGTAAGCAGCTGGAGGATGAAAACCGTCTCTGGAGATCTTGTCTGTCTGAAGATACCCACACACCTCTTTACTAGGCAAGTAACCCCAAGACTGCCCAGGCAGTACTAGTCAGTACATCCCACAAATATTTAATCAGTGTGAAACACCTGCCATTGTGCAGGCAGTCACCAAGTTTCTTCATGACCCAGACAGAAGTGGTCCATGCTCGTTTTCCAGAATGAGAGAAGATAGCAAGTGGCTTTTAACTATAGCGTATCATTGGAAATACCACTTAGGTTAGTTACCACAAAATTTTAAAGTCCTTGTTAATGATTTCTGAATGGCTGGCTGTTGTAAAGCTGGAGGGGGGGGTGTGAATTGGGAGAGGAGAAGGGAGAATTCACCAGAGTGGATTTCCTATAACTATTCCATAGTAACTGCCGCCTCTGACTGTGCCTGAGACAGATTACAGGACCCCCAGAGATGTTCCAGGAGAGACTGCAGAAGGCACATCCCACACAGACCTGGATAAAGGACAAGCCCCTGGGTGTAACATCCTACACAACCCTGCCTCCTTGGCTCTCCCAGCTGGTGAAAAAGAGGAAGCAGTGGGAGACACCCATTGGATACGTCGCTTTTCAATACAAAGGATTGCTGGGCTGAGGGCCACTGAGGAGTAGCTGCAGAAAAGCCCTCTGCCCAGCTTGGCCTCAAAGCAGGAGAAACATTTACAGGACAGAAGATTCCCACCACCAGGGAGAGCAAAGGCACCGAGGACAGCTTGAGGCCCCAGGAGGCCTGGAGATATACCAAATTAAACCCTCAATAAGCTTTATACTAGCTGCCTTTTATGGTCTGCTAACACCCTTCACGAGTTGCCACCCCTAGAGGGTCCTTTGCCTTGTTTTGTCACCCTTTGTGCTGAGGGTATAGCTTGTGGTAGCATGAATGCTCAGGAAGTCGGGGTTAGGTCTCCGACACAGTGGGAAACTAATGATAAAAAATTGAAATTACCTGTTGTTTATTGCAGATACTGAATGGGCTGGAGTTGGAAGCTACCTTGTTGAGACTACTGTCCCTGAGGGTCTCCCACCTGTATGTGAGATAGGGTGTGTGTGCAATGCTATCTTTTTTCCTCTGGTTACTCCAGCTTTGGTTACAGACATCTGACCCAACTAAAAATCTGTTGAGGTTGAGGAAGGAACTCCTCCACAGAAGCCCAAACACAAATGAAGCAAGTCTGGTGTGACTGAAGATGGTATACCCCTCTAGAAGATGCCCTGTCCAATTCCTGCATGGAGAGGCGTGGTGGAAGGGAGATGGGGAAATCTTAGGCTTTAAGAGGGAGGGAGTGGGGGTATGGGTGGAGGGGAGGGAAGGGGGAGGAGGGGAGGAGATGGAAATTTTTAATAAAAAATGAGGAAAAAAGAGTGAGTGGGCTGTTAAGAGAGAGGCTAAGGCCTTTCTTACAGGACAGAGTTAGTTCTCATGAGAGCAGGTTGTTATAAAGTAAGGATGCCTCTCTTGTTTTCTCTTTCATACATGCCTACACTTCCTCTTGAAGCCTCCACAGTAGAAAATACTAAAAGGCCCCTTGAAGTTCCCAGCTTCCGTGATGGTGGAGCCAGAATCAGCCTCTTCCCTCTAAGTGTCTCAATCTCAGGTGTCTCATTACATAGGAACCAGACCAAGAGACTAGGAGTGGCGGCTCTCGAGAGTCTGAGGCAGGAGGATCTTAGATTTGAGGCTAGCTTAGGTTGCAAAGCAAGACTCTCCCTCCCCCTGCAACAAACAAACAAACAAACAAAACACACATATACACACACATCAAAAAAAGAGAGAGAGAAAGGAAGGAAGGAAGGAAGGAAGGAAAGAAAGAAAGAAAGAAAGAAAGAAAGAAAGAAAGAAAGAAAGAAAGAAAGAGAAAAGGAAAAAAAAAAGAAAGGCTAAGGATCTAGTTCGGGGTGCTGTCCCCAGCACTAAAACACAAAGAACAAAAACAATAGAAGTCAGCCCCTGCCTTTCTAGGTGAACATCTTAGGTGGAAAGGCTCTTGGTGGCTTCTGTGGAAGAGATCAGAGTGCTCCGACTGCAGTGTTCTAAAAATAGCTGCAGCAGCTGAAGACGGGAATGCTGCATAGGAAGGGCAAAGCCCCTAGAGGCCTCCAGGCCTGGGCAGAGACTGGATGTCAGCTCTGCTACAGGAACCACTTTTCTGTTGCATACCCAGTTCCCAGAGTCTATTTGCTGAAAGAAGCAGAAAGCAGTTGGTAGGAAGGAAGTCTGCAGGCACCTCAGGTTTCCTGCAGCGGAAGACAGTCTGCCTGGGGGCCTCACAGCCATCAGGCCCTGCTGCCTGCCCCTAAGCAGCTGCCCCACTCTCCAGCTTCCACCTTCTTCCTCCCCTTAATCAACTTGACACCTTTAAAGGTGACTAAGGCCAGACTGTACCCCTGCCTGTGGGCAACAAATGACTCCCTTGCCCCCCCTCTCCCTCCCTCCCTCCCTCCCTCCCTCCCTCCCTCCCTCCCTCCCTTCCCTCTGTGTGTGTGTGTGTGTGTGTGTGTGTGTGTGTGTGTGTATGTTTCAGATGGCAGATAAGGTTCCACTTCACATAGACTGGCCACAAATTCATTTTGGAGCCAAGGATGGCCTTGATACTTCTTATCTTCCCGCCCTAACTCCTAAGACTAGGATTGCAGGTATATGCCACCATAGCCCACTCAGGATTCTAGGGATTGGACCAGGAGTTTGTGAATACTTGGCAAGCACTCTACCAGCTGAGCCCCATCCCTATCCCTCCCTTGTGATTTTAATAGCATCCAAATCAGTGCCACAGAATGAACTGACTGTACCAGCCACTTTGAGGCATCATGAATACCTGCTGGACTCAGCCCTGTCCAGTCACAAATTGCTTCCACAAGTGTCTTTGGAGTGGCCGTCCTGTCTGCCCAGATGATGCCCTACCATTCCTCTCAGACTTCATTCGGTTTTGCCTGGATTCCAATTTTGATTTAACTCTGCCATTCTCATACTACAGCTTCCAGAGCTGTTGAAACAAAATATCAGTACCTTGCAGGCTTACCAACTCTGCTTATCCCTTCAAAAGCCTCAGTGAGATGAAATCATGGTATCTGAGGGGCCAGCCATCCTCCTCCAGGGAGAACCTTTTTCCCTGCCTCGTCCCATCTGTAGCTGTGTCCTTGCGTCCTTGGCTCATGGCCCCTTCCACCATCTGCAACATATGGTGTCCAACCTCAGTGTCACGTTTGTTATTCTTTTGGTCCCCGCCCCTTTCCACGCCCACTCCCAGCGACCTCTGGTCTCTTGGAGTCATCCTGAATCTCTTCCCTCTCTCTCTTCTCACTGCCCCCTTTTGCCTGTGCACACGCGCCCTCCCTCTCTCTCTCTCTCTCTCTTCCCTCTCTCTCTCTCTCTCTCTCTCTCTCTCTCTCTCTCTCCCCCTCCCTCCCTCTCTTGCTCTTGCTCTCTCTCTCTTTCTCTCTATCCCCTTCTCTTTTTCCTCCCTCCCTTGACCCGCACTGTGGAGCACCCCCTTCCCTTAATAAATAATCCTCCCACGCACGTGGTCTTGTCCTGGGTCTCCCTTCCTCCGGCTCCACGATACACCCCACGCCAGAAAAAGAAGAACATCATTGGTGCCGAACCCGACGGCTGTGTCCCCCGGATTTCGGGACTGGGGCTCCAGGCTTGGTGCCAGCCTGGTTCCCCCAGACCGTGCCAGACCGGCTGAAGAACTGGAGACCTGAGACCTGAGGACCGGAGGCCCTATGGACTAAACCACCTGCTTCACATCTCAACACCTGCCTGTGCGCGGCTCTTCATCCAACACCGGCTTCAATCGTGAGTTAGTTCCCTTCCAGCTGGTCAAACGACCCTGGCCTACCCACTGGTCGCCACTGAGCGCTCGACGGCCTGCTGGCTGTTTCTAGGGCAAGAAAGCCTCTCACTCCGCTCGCACCCGGGGCCCGGGGCTCCCGGCTCTCTTTTCTTTTCTTTTCTTCCTTCCCTGCTTCTGACTCTCCACGTGATCACTACGGTGTGATCTCCCGTCCAGGACGGAGGCTTGGTCTTGCTGCACCCCTCCTGTCTGAGAAACGGTCCTCGTACACTTGTGGGTTCAGCCAGCCAAGCATAACATTCCGCGCATGGCACCGGGACGCTGGGTCACGCGCCTGAATGTTCGTTCCATCTGCATGCATTTCACCTGCCAGAAACGGTTCTTCAGGTTTGAAGTGCTACGGTTTTTCTTTGCAGGCGTGTTCATGGTCTAGCTATGGGAGCCAAGCAGTCTAAACCGATCCCCCCTGCCTCCCCACTGGGGCAGCTCTTAGAAACACTCAAGCCCCACGCTCTAATGCCAAGCGTTCATCAAACAAAGTTAATACGTCTATGCTCAAAAAATGGCCCACATATTCCTTAGAGGGTAATTGCAAATGGCCGCCTAACGGTACCTGTGACCCCGATATTTTACGGGAGTTAGCCAATCACTGCCATCGCACGGGCAGATGTAAAGAACTAATATATGTCTCTGCTTTCTTTTACCTAGCTCTCAAGATAGATTCTTCTGCCCTTTCTCGTTGTTCGTCTGCCCACATGTTTCTAGCTATGCCACCTGCTGCTAATTCAAGACCAGCCACTCCTGCAATGGACCCTGCGGATGAACCCCCGCCTTCCAGGCCCAGGAGAACAGCCTCCCTTCGTTCCGCCCAGGCAGACGACACTCTACTTAAATCCCCCAGGGTCTCCTTTAGGTCTAAGGAACGACCTCCCAAAGCTAAAGAATCTTCACCTAACCTTGCTTCCTCCAGGTCCAGACGTAACAAAACTTTCTTCCTGCTCTCCTCCCAGCAGGTCCTCATCTGGCTCCACCAGCTCCTCCCTCTCCCCTCCCCCTTTGCGCAGACGGTCCTGGTCTAGGTCTCGGTGAAGATCACGTGGGACTTCAGGTGCCTCATCCTCCCCATCGCCCGCCCGCCCAACTCCACCTCCTCGGTCTTCTAGGGTATCGTGGCGTTCCCTGCATTCCCGCGCTCTAGCACCTTCATCACCCCTCCCCGGGCGGTCACCGGGCCAGATCCTATCCAAATCAAATTAAGCCTGCGGCCATCCTGCCGCTGCGGGAGGTTGCTGGGGTAGATGGTCTAGTAAAGGTTCATGTTCCATTCTCATTGTCCGAGCTCTCTCACGTGGCTAACTTACTTGGGTCTTACACCTGTAACCCTACTACTTTTATTAAGAAATTTCAGTACATAACACAGTCCTATAATATGACATTCCATGACGTATACACCATATTAGCCAATAATCTCCTGCCCGAGGAACGCAGACGGGTTTGGGAACAGGCAAGACAATACGCAGACGAGGTTCACCAAACTCTAGCATCACATCCCCTTGGAGCAGAGGCGGTTCCAGAACAGGACCCCCATTGGGATTATAACAGCCCAGGAGATATCCTGGCCAGAGACCAATTCATAACATGTCTCCTGGCGGGCCTACGTAAGGCTGCCCTCAAACCGGTAAATTATTCTAAACTCTCAGAGGTCATTCAGGATACAAAGGAAAATCCTTCTTCATTTCTGGACCGTCTCACAAAGGCCCTGTTACAGTTCACAAACCTAGACCTGGAGAGTACGGAAGGCAGAAACATACTAATGACTCATTTTTTTAATCAGTGTTATCCAGATATCAAAGCCAAACTCAGGCGTTTGGAGAATGGCCCTTTAACCCCGCAGGCGGAAGTTCTAGAGGTAGCCTTTAAGGTATATCACTCGAGAAATGACAAGGCCCACGGTCACTGCCACGTGGTACCCGCAGCTGCTCAACCGACCGACATGATGGGCTATTCGTCCCGCCCCAACCGGGCACCACCCCCGCCTCCCGGGTCCATGCTTCAAATGTGGTAAGATGGGCCACTGGGCCCGAGCATGCCCCAATCCCCAACGCAGCCCCAAGGGACCTTGCCCAAGGTGTCACAGGGAAGGTCACTGGTCTATAGATTGTCCTCGTGTGCTCGGTGATGCGGACACAGAGAATGCCCAAGTGGACCTCTTGGGTCTGGCCTTGGATGACTGAAGGTGCCCGAGCTCCGCCCCGACTGCCACGGTTATCTGCAGCCAGGAGCCACGGGTACTTCTCACTGTATCGGGAAGGCTCATCTCATTTCTCTTGGATACCGGAGCTACGTATTCGGTTCTGAGGGAATTTTGGGGGCCAACCTCTCCTTCAAATTCCCCTATTGTCGGGGTAGGGGGACAGCCCTATTTGCCCCAGCGGACTCTGCCACTCAATTGCGTGTTTAGAGGTATTTTTCTCACTCATTCATTTTTAGTCATGCCAACCTGCCCCGTGCCTTTAATGGGAAGAGATCTTTTAGCTAAACTGGGAGCCTCCATTTCTTTTGCTCCCCCCACTCGCTTTGTTCCAGACTCTCCAACGACACAGTTACTGCTGCTCCTGGCTCCCCAGCCTTCTGACACTAATGCCTCTCTTCCTCTTCCAGCCTCCCTGGTGGATCCTCTGGTATGGGACACTCAAAATCCTGCCATTGCTAAACACCATTCCCCTGTGGTCATTCAATTACAGGACCCCACCAGATACATTACTCAAGCTCAGTACCCTCTCTCTTCCCAGAGCCGCAGAGGACTTAAACCGATTATCTCTGACCTTTTGAGGAAAAGACTGCTCCGCACCACCTCCTCCCCTTTCAACACCCCTATACTGGCTGTTAAGAAACCTAACGGGACTTATCGTTTGGTCCAGGATCTCCGGCTTATTAACTCAGCTGTTGTTCCCCTTCACCCAGTGGTTGCTAAACCCTTTACACTTTTATCCAATATTCCTCCAGGAACCTCTCACTTTTCAGTTCTAGACCTTAAGGATGCCTTTTTCTCCATTCCCCTTAGCCCTCAATCTCAAAACATCTTTGCCTTCACCTGGACTGACCCGGACACTAATTTCTCCACACAGCTCACCTGGACCGTCCTTCCCCAGGGATTCCAGGACAGCCCACACCTCTTTGGCCAGGCTTTGGCCTCTGATCTGCTTTCACTGTCTCCCCATAAATCAAAAATAATTCAATATGTAGATGATATTCTCCTATGCAGCCCGTCTTTGGAGATCAGCAAGACGGACACTGACGCCCTATTAAACTTCCTATCCAAAAGGGGCTATAGAGTCTCATCCTTTAAGGCCCAGCTGTCCACTACAGAGGTAACGTATTTGGGTTTAACCATAACCCCAACACAAAAGGCTATTACTCTAGACAGAAAAAAACTAATTCAATCCCTTACAGTTCCTTCCACCAAAGAGGAGGTCTTATCGTTCCTGGGAGTGGCCAATTTCCTGCGTTCCTGGATCCCTTCCTTTTCCCTTTTAGCTCGTCCCCTGTACGAAGCAGCTCTGGGCTCCCTGCGTGAGCCCTTACCCCATTCGATCATAAAGCCCTTCCAGAGACTCCAACGGGCTCTCATTCAAGCCCCAGCTCTTCATCTTCCGGATTTAACTCGTCCCTTTACTCTTTATGTAGCAGAGAAGGAGGGATACGCCCTCGGGGTCTTAGGACATCAACTGGGACCTTCTTTTGCGCCTGTAGCATACCTGTCAAAGAAGATGGACCTCACCACTCGGGGCTGGGCACCCTGCATACGTGCGCTGGCAGCTGCTGAGCTTCTGATTCGTGAGTCAAAAAAACTGACCTTTGGAGCGCATACCACAGTCTTCTCTCACCATAACTTGTCCAATCTCCTAACTTACAAAGGCTTACAAACCCTACCCCTTCTCGAGTTCTTTCCCTACAGGTGGCGCTGGTGGAAGATGCCAGTCTCACGTTTCAATGCTGCCCGCCTCTTAATATTTCAAACCTTCTACCTCGACCTAAGGTTGATGACTCCCCATCCCACTCCTGCATTGAAATCCTAGAGGATCTACTACCTCACCCCTCACATATACAGGAGGGCAAACTGTCCCAGGCCACTTACACCTGGTACACAGATGGCAGCTCCTTTATATGTGATGGGACTCGTAAAGCGGGTTATGCTATAGTATCAGATACAGAGATAATTGAGGCAAAGGCACTCCCTGCTCATACTACCAACCAGCAGGCTGAACTAATAGCTCTCACCCGTGCCTTTCAGCTAGTGGAAGGACAAATTTTAAATGTTTACACAGACTCTAAGTATGCATTTCATATCCTCTTATCCCACGCAGCTATCTGGAAGGAGCGTGGGCTTCTTACGACAAAAGGTGGATCCATAACTAATTCTGATCATATCATGGACTTATTAAAAGCCTCTCATCTCCCTAAAGCAATAGGAATTATTCACTGCCGGTCTCATCAGTCCGACAGTTCTACTTGGAAACAATCAGGCTGACAGGGCAGCTAAGACAGCAGCACTCCAGAGCCCAGATCTACCTCAGTCTCCCCAGGGAGTCCTTACAGTGCAGCCCACACTCCCACAGACACCCGACACCCAACAGATCCTGTCCTACCTACACAGGCTCTTTCACCCTAATAATAAGGCCCTGCTCCACTTTGTTAAGGCTCATCTCCAACCTACTCCTGAGGATATAAGATTTCTAAAGGCCATGACTGCCTCCTGTCAGATCTGTCAAAAGTCAGATCCTAAGACTAAATACCGTAGCTTCCCTTTTCCTACCCATCAGGCTAGGGGCTCTCTTCCAGGAACTGACTGGCAGCTAGACTTTACTCATATGCCTACAGTCAAAAGAGTTAAATATCTTCTGGTTTTGGTGGATACAATGTCCGGGTGGGTTGAAGCCTTCCCCACTACTAACAAGAGAGCCCAGACAGTCTCCGATATTCTTCTCCGAAAAATCATCCCCCGGTTTGGAATTCCAACCTCTCTCCAATCAGACAACAGCCCTGAATTCACCTCCCAGATTTCTCAAAACCTGTCCAAGGCTCTCGACATTCCTTGGCATTTTCATATCCCGTACCATCCTCAGTCTTCAGGTAAGGTAGAGCGTGCCAATCGCTCTCTAAAGGACACCCTTCTTAAGTTGTCACAGGAACTGCATCTCGACTGGGTAAAGCTCTTACCTTTGGCCCTTAGATTCAGGGCCCTACCAAAGAGCCCGCTGTTTATTTCACCCTTTGAACTCATGTATGGACGGCCGGTTCTAACCCCTGGCCTTCCACCTAAAACCTCCCCCCTACCTGATCACCTGCTCACGCCATTACTAACCCACTTACGCTCGCTACTGTGGGATTTCACTGATCACTCATTACCTCGACCATGTACTAATCCATGTCCACCACCAATTAAGATTGGAGAACAGGTACTATTTTCTTCCCCAGGTCAACGTCCCTCACCCCTTTCCCCTAAATGGCAGGGTCCCCTCAGAGTAATTCTTCTAACTCCCACAGCTGCCAAGCTCGAAGGACTTCCTCACTGGATTCACCTGTCACACCTTAAACCATTCACTCCTCCAACTCAAAAAGATTCCTCATTCACAGTAACTCAGACAGGACCTTGCTCTCTCAAGTTCCAGAGGACACCAACTTCAGTACAAGAAAAATAACAGTTCCATCTACACTTAACTCTTTATTACACTAACACACCCTCTTTTCCTTTTCCTATGTATGACCTCTAAATTCTAAATAACTACTTAGTTGTCATTACAGGAATCATCATCGCTCACGGAGACAAGGGATTCAGATGATAAATATGGTCAAAAACCTTATTTCTCTTTTAAGACATTTTCTTTAAGTTCTAGGAAGCCAGCTTGACACACCTGAACGGATTGGACACGAACAAAATAAGTATCCAAACGGAATAAGTATCATTTAATTTTTTTATCACTCTTGGCCTCAAAAAAAACCCTAAAGCTCCCCACTAACTCGAATCCTTAAGCCTTCACCTCATATCCCCCCCCTTAATCTTTCCTTTCCTAATGCGAT
Source organism: Arvicola amphibius (assembly GCF_903992535.2). Classification (NCBI taxonomy): domain Eukaryota; kingdom Metazoa; phylum Chordata; class Mammalia; order Rodentia; family Cricetidae; genus Arvicola; species Arvicola amphibius. Next base: position 149,892,425 of record NC_052048.2, read on the forward strand.
TCTTGTTTTCCAGCACCTAACGACAACCCAGTTCCTCAAGACACCAACGGATGTGGTTTCAATCAGCCATCCCCGGGACACGGACCACCAGGACATCCCAGGACGTCAGTAAACAGGACATCATTACCAGGACACACCGGAACCATCCCAAGATGCCAGCAAATGAGACCAGGACACCAGGACATCAAACACCCCCCCCAAAAAAATCCCTCGACACCCACAAAGTCAGCAGGAAGCAGCTATGAGACCGGGCTACGCCCCCATTCCCTACCCACTAAGACTCCCCCCCAAATTTTTAATAAACCAAAAAGGGTGGAGATGTGATTCTCATGGGATGAGGACTACATCTCCCAGAAGGCCTTTGTGAGCAGAAGGCCCCTGCACACAAGCGCAGATCGCAGTTTCACCCCGCCGGACCCAAAAACTACATTTCCCAAGAACACTGTACCCCTTTAAAAGTTTAAGAACCCCGCCATGTGTTCTCTTGCTCTCTCTCTCTCTCTCTTTCTCTCTATCCCCTTCTCTTTTTCCTCCCTCCCTTGACCCGCACTGTGGAGCACCCCCTTCCCTGGTCGTGTCCTGGGTCTCCCTTCCTCCGGCTCCGCGATACACCCCACGCCAGAAAAGAAGAACATCAACGTTGCTATGTGGATTTCCCTGAATCAACTTATAAAGGCACAGGTAACTGTGCCCAGATAATCCAGGATCACTGTGCCAGCAAGTACAAACTAAAAATCAGAAACAATATTTTCTGGGGCAAAAAGGAAAAACCTTCCCATCCCCGACTACCCTTTGGCTAAGGCATTCACCCCAGGGAACTTGCAATGGAGAACTTCTGTCTACTTGAGGCCTGTTTAATTCTTTCTTAAAGCTACGGTGCCTTTTTCCAAGTTTGCCTACAATGACCGTCTTATGTTAGGACAGGAGTCACCTCGTGGAACTGTACCCATCGAAGGACGTTAAACCAAACATCTAGGCTCCAGGTGGTGAGGAACTTCCAAAGTGTCCAAATGGCAGGCCTACTGCCAGTCATAAAGATAGGTGGTGAGCCTGTGATCTCAGCACTGAGAAACTACAGGCCATCCTTGACTACATAGGGAATTCCAGACCTTGTCTCAAAACAAGAGACACACATGGTTCCCTTTGGATGTACGCAACAGAAAAGAAAGCGGCTTCCTCTAATCAGAGGTGAAGTTTAAGTGAACTACCACAGACAGATGGCGGGATCAAGTCCCCTTGCCTGAGGACGACTCACCCAGATATATAACAGTTCGTGCATTCCCATGTGGTGTGCTGTTACAACAGCTTTCTCCAGAGTAAGCGATGTTTTTTTGTTTGGTTGGTTTTGGTTTGTTTCCGAGAAGACAGGGCCTTGCTATATAGTCTAGGCTGGCGTGGCATTTGTAATTCTCCACCCTCAGCTCCCCCACTCCTGGGATTGTAGGCTGGCACCATCATGCCCAGCTCCAAATCTGGGAACTTATAAAGAACAGAGATTTACTTCTTACAATACTAGAAGTGGAGAAGTCAAAGCCAAAGGGCTCAGGACTGATGAGAACCTTCATAAGGAATGGCGGAAAGCAAACACAACAGAAGCAAGGGCACAGGAGAGAGAGAGGGAGTAGGCGAGTGGGGCCCTTAGGTTCTCTTCTCAGGAGCCCGTTCCCATGACAACTGACCCATTCAGTCAGTAACAGCAGCAATCTGTTCTCTCAGTCTGTTCACTCCCCACCTCTAACACTGTGCATTGCCGACTCAGCTTCTGGTATGTCCTTGGGGTAGCAGAGATCCTTCTCTAGACTGTGGTGAACACCGACAGCTCCTTCAGAGTTTATCTTGCCATGTGGTTTGAGGAACCGGTCCGTTGTGGCGGGAAGCAGAGCTAGCTGTGGCCACAGGAACATGAGGCAGTGATCACATTGCCTCTAGTCAGGAAGCAGAGAAATTACAACTGGTGTTCAGCTTCCTTTCTCCTCTTATTCAGCCTAAGACCCTCGCCCGTGCTGCTGCTCACACTGAGGGTGTGTTTTCCTCAGCCAGCATCTCTGGATGCCAGGAGGTGTGTCTTCTAGGCAATTCCAAGTCCAGGCGCAGTGACAACGAAGATGAACCATTGCAGCAGCGACGGCACCGGAGCAGGTATATCGCCAGGCTCTGTAAAAGGGTGGGCTTTCACGTCTGCACTCTCAGAAGCTCCCCATGTTGATTCTCTCATTCTTTCTAGTTTCACACTAAAAATCGAAGCTGTTTTCTCCCTTTTTTTATCTTTAACTAGAAATTTTCTAGGTTATCAATTTTAGTTTATAACTATTTTCACCAATCTGATCTCTTCACGTCAAAACTATTTTAATATTTATGTTTTGTTTATGTTTATGTGTGTATGTGTGTACACACACGTGTACACATGTGCATGCAGGTGCCTGATGAGACCAGAAGAGGGCAGATATGAGTTGTCCAATGTAGATGCTGGGAACTGAACTCAGGTCCTCTCCAGCCCCCTCACATCACAATTCATAGTATTCATCATCAAAGGTAACATTCCCAGACTGAGGGGATTAAAGACAGATCACCTTTGGGGTCTGTTATCTGGTCCGTCACACCGTTCCCGTGCCTTCTAGCCCAGTGCTCAGCTTTATTTTCTTCATAGCACCCGTTGATGTAGTCAAACGTTTATAGGGATCTTTTCCTGCTCCCCGCCACAAAATAATCCACAGCAAGACAGATGTTCGGCTTGTTGCTTTTACCAGCGTACAGGCAGCATCTTGAAAGGTGTCTGGCCCAAGGTGCCCACCAAGTGCTGTGGACAAAGGAATGTGTCAACGTCAGCTCCATTGCACAGCCGAGCTGATCTAAGGAAACCACACAGACATGTCCAAGCTTCTCCCTTGGCTGCCCTTGTCAAGCAGGACAAGGAGGCCTGAGAGCATGAGCAAGGGGGGGAAAGGTACCACCTCCTCCTGGAGAAAGACTCAAGCAGTCCACAAGAGCAGCAGCAAACCAGAAATGGAAACTTAGGTCTGTAAGTCACCCAGACGGACTCCACAGCAGAGCTTTCCACACACTCGCTCACCTGGAGCGTTATTCCGTAAGATAACTGGGTGCAAGACTCTTTGGGGAGCCCCGATTCTGAGGGGGGCTTGACGTGACCCAGGAACACACTTGGTGGAAGAAGACACTCTACAATTTACTTTCATACCTTTGTTGACAGTCTTGGGTGCTTCCAGGAAACATTACAGTCATCATGTGCTTCTGTAGAGACAAAGTGCTTCCTTTGTTAGCCTTTCAAGATCAGACTCTGTCTACTTTTGCAATATCACACCTCTGTTAATTCCTACCTGGGATTCTTCAATTTAATTCAAAAAATAGATTTAGAGGTCAGTGTGTATCTACCTGCCCTTGCTTTAATGTCTACTAAAAGGCTTGGAAATGCATGGAAACTCTACCTCATTACTGTGAAGGCTCTGTGGTTCAGCAGAACAGATGCATCATGGGGTATTCTGTCTCCCATGGTAGCAGGTGCTATTGCTTGCAGGTGCCACCTGTGCTTGCTTACCATATAACTAAAACCTTAGCTGTGGCTCCTTCCTGCCCAAACTCCCTTTCAGCAGAACCACTCAGACGACCTGAAAGACTTGTTAGTGTAGTGGTGGTTTGAGCGGAAGCCCCCATAGGTTCAAAGTTTTGAACACTTGGTCTCTAGCTGATGACACTCTTTAGAGATGTTATGGGGAGGGGCAGCCTTGCTAAAAGAAGTACGTCTCCTGAGGCAAGATTTGAGAGGTTATTACCTTGCCCCATTTCCAATTCACTCTCCCTACTTTGTGTTTCTGGTTGGGGATGTGCTCTCTCAGCTTCCTGCGAGGGTCACAGCTACCATGTCTCCCCGGTATCATTGACTCTCCTCTGGAACTTACCACAGCAACAGAAAGGAGACTAAACAGTCACCTCAGCCTTCGTCTGTACCCTCTTGCATGTTTCCAAACCTGCATGCATCTTCAGTTAGCCCAGAAACCCCAGGGGTGGCATAAGCAGTCTGCCTTGGCTTTCTTAGGACACCAGAAGAAAGTGCCAGTTGAGAAAGCTTTCTTTTTCTTTCTTTTTTTTTTTTTATTAAGGTTGGTCCTGAAGTTACAACATACTGCAACAATATGATGTATTCAGCAACTAAATAACATCCCATTATCATGTCAACCTGACACCATACTAGAATTAATTTTAACATATCACGTTTATAGTTTATGAATGGTACGTTGTATCATAATATGTAGTATATTTAATAACAACATAAAATATTTCAAGGCTTTTCTTGAAAAAAAATAATAAAAGGCCAGTCTAACTCGCCTACTCCATGAGTTCTAGGCCAGTGCGAGACTCTGTCTCAAAAACAAGGTGTGTGGCTTCTAAGGAATAACATCCAAGGTTTTCTTCTGGCCTCCACACACATGGACACAGGTACATGTGTACCCCACACGCGCGCGTGCGCGCGCACACACACACACACACACACACACACACACACACTGATGAAAATAAATTACCAAAGCGCCTCTTCCAGATCTCCTGCCCCTTGTCTCTGCCATGCTGGATGGCAGTTCTAGCAAGCGTGTGTGTGGGATAGAAAACCAATACCATAAACTGACATGGGTTTGGGTCAGAGTGGAGGGAGGAGACAACCACAATCTTAGGGTTACAACCACAATCAACAGGTGATGAAGGCTGGGTAAGTTTGGAAGAAAATTCTACAGCCCTGTAATTTGAAATCCTTTAGAATGCCCCAACTGAAGAATACCAGATAGAGTTCCTACTCAGCAGCTCCGCCTAGTGGCAGGTCCTTAAGTGCATCTCATGGTCTCTGAACAGGATGTCTTCAATATCCAGATTTGCATTCTGACCATTTCAATTTTTAAAAGATTTCTCACTCATGAAGTGAACATGGAATATCTACTTTATAATGATGTGAGTTCTTTTTGTTAGCTATTAAACTTTCTTACGAGTAATTACATTTTTAATATTGTTATATATATTGCATTGTCAAAATGCACCCAATTGCATTAAAATTTCATTTCCCATTAAGGAAGGAGCGTAGGGCAGAAAAAGAGGTGCATGAGAACCACAAGAATAGCATGTGAAGTGAGCCTGTTGGCAGAGAGAAAGACTAAAAAACCTCAGGACTAGGAACCACCTGTAAGACAGAGCACGGGACAAGTCAATATATGTAAGTGCGGGAGCAGACCAGCATGATGAAAGAGGTATGTCAAGGGTTCACTTCTCCACCTCCAGAGAACATGAGAGTTCTAGGAACCCCTCCCCACTGGCCCCACAGTCTCTGAACTCCCGGAAACATACAAGAATGGGGATGTCTCTCCTACTTTTCCGACCTGTTTGGTCAATTTGAAACCTGAGGGACATCTCCAGGTGGCCTAATTTGACCCATTTTTACCTTGGTTGCACACCCATCATGGGTTCCAAACTGCAACAAAGGCCACATGTTTAGCCTGTCTGTAGGCGAATATAAAAGAGCTTCATTTGGGGGACCTCAGACAGTCACAGTTATTCAGCTCTTGGTCCAAATCTGGCCTCAATATATATTGGACAATGGTCACTGCTAGCCTGAATTTGGAATTGTCAAATTTCAGTATCTAAATTGATTTAGATAACTTCATAAAATGGAATGGAGAATGATCCAAGCCCCCATCCTTACTTTTAACTCCCAGCTCACCCTAAGCCTTTCATCCCTGCCATTCCGCTCCAGATGCAACCAGATCCAGAAACAAAATGCCTGCCATTTCTACTCGGTCTCCTAGCCTGTTTCTCTTAACAGAGATGGGATAATCTCTCTGCTCTTGAGGGTCCTTTGCCTTATGTCTATTGTCTGCTTTTGTTTCTGCCCCGCCAAGCCCGGATACTCTTGCTTGTATTTTTTTTTTTATTTATTATGTATACAATATTCTGTCTGTGTCTGCAGACCAGAAGAGGGCAGCAGACCTCATTACAGATGGTTGTGAGCCACCATGTGGTTGCCGGGAATTGAACTCATGACCTTTGGAAGAGCAGGCAATGCTCTTAACCACTGAGCCATCTCTCCAGTCCCCTTGCTTGTATTTTTATATGTAGTTTTCTGTTTGATAGTCTCTAGGTTACAGATATTGATATTATTGGTAACTTGACATCTTCCTAAGAGAACAGATATTTGTTGTTTTCCGGGTTGTCTGCTTCCATCTGCAGGTGGAATGAGAGCAAACTGGTGATGGATAGAGAAGACCCTCTGTCTAAAAACTGCTCAGTGATAACTCCAGCTGTGCCTGCCTAAAATAACCACAGCTGGGCTTTAAGATAGGCAAGGTCCTCATCCACCCGATAGCCAGTCACTCCTCCCAGCTGTGTGCAATTAGACCCTAATTATACAAGACCGCAAAGTTTTCTGGGTGTATAGTCTACAATCTAAAAAAGGGCAGGTATTCCACCTGTGCAACAATGAAAAAGCTGTTATATATACTGAGTAAGGGCCCCAAATGTTGCCTAACATCTCCCCTTAGAAAAATTTCTTAGGACGAATAGTTAGTTTCTGCTATGTCTCATGGTATTTAAGTTTTTTTAATCAAGAGAAACATTATATATATATATATATATATATATATATATATATATAGTAATTTTCTGAATACTTTCCCCTCTTCTTGGCTTTGTTCCCCCACTCAAGGTGATGGATATCTTTGAATCTCTTGCTGAAAGGTAAACTTGATCACAGGACCTGTGAGACCATTGGGGGTATGATTTAAAAAGGTGTAAAATTTCAAGCAGAGAAAAGTTAGTTTACAATGTAACAAAAAAGGCTCGATGTTAGGGGCTCTGTGAGAGGAACAGCAAGTGGCTTTGGAACTCAGGAACACAGCCTGGTGGTTAGCGTAAACGGGCTGGGTGAGGGTTGGCCAGGCAGAGCCCGGCGCCCTGAGGACCGCATGCTGTTATTAAGCGCAGCTCTGATTGTTGCCATCATGGTTGTCACATTCCTCATAATTTATGAGTTGTGTGAAAACTCTCAGGGGGTTTCTCGCCCCTCACCAGACAGTGTTACTGGTACTTACAATAACAGTGATTGACTTTTTCCAAGCATTGCTGCTGGAGCAGATAATGATTAAACCGCCACCTTCAGAAAGAATTTAGATATGTAGATTATTAATAAAGTTAGGTTACAGTGAGTTTACTAATGGCTTTGATATAGAAAACCTTGGGGGACAATTTAGAGTTTAGAAAGGCACACATATAATGGTGGGGCAAGGGAATAATCGAGGTCAAGGAACAAGAACAGAGGCAGACTAGTTATTACTATAATGGGTTGGTGGCCAAAGGCGATGATTAATTCCTTATACCCATTTTTACCCTCCGCTTTCTGATATGATTTGCTAAAAAACTGATGATGAGCGGGTCTGCACCCTGAGGATTTAAAGGAGAGCTGACTGCTTTTCATATAAAAAAAAGCTTAGATTTGTTATTCTTGTAGTTTTTTTATAAGATTACTTTTTGAGACAAATAATGATTGATCCTTTTTTTGTAATGCAAAATGCAGCCAGCCAGTAAAAGCACTGGCTGAGGAAAAATTACTTGCTTCCTTAAACTCTGTTAATCTATAGCAAGTTACTTAGACATTAGTGTATGTGGGTCCTTGGGAACAATTTGGTTTTCACCTATAAAAGGTAAATGTTTAACCATGAAAAGGTATTGGGGAACATGCTGATTTTTACTTGTATTCATTGTAATCATTCATTTAAAAGTAGAATGTAACCATATTGTAATGTTTATATTGCTTGAAAGATTCTTCTGGGGTATATAAGTTGTAAAAGAAAAAATAAAGTTAGAAGAAAGACAATAGGAAAGAGACAAAGGGATACGTCAGGAAAGAGGTGTTATAGGAAGCCACTTCTTTGTCCCCCGCTGCTCAGCCCCAAAATAACCACATAGAAACTGTATTAATTAAATTTCTGCTTGGCCTATTAGTTCTAGATTCTTATTGACTAGCTCTTACATCTTAATTTAACCCATTTCTATTATTCTGTGTATCGCCATGTGACTGTGGCTTACCGGCAAGGTTCTATCTGGTGTCTGTCTCTGGCAGGTCTACATGGCTTCTCTAAACTCTGCCTTTCTTATCCCAGCATGCAGTTTAGTTTTCCCCACCTATCTCTGTCCCCCTCTAGCTCTGTCATAGGCCCAAAGCAGTTTCTTTATTAGTCAACGCTAATCACAGCATACAGAGGGGAATCCCACACCACTTCCCCTTTTCTATTTAAATAAAAAGGAAGGTTTTAACTTTAACATAGTAATTGCCTATAACAAAACAGGTATCAAGCAAGAATTACATTTACAATATTTATATCTACTTTATCTTTTATCATAACTAAAGAAAACTATAACTATATATTCTTCAACTCCATCAAAGACTCCAGAAGGATATATTACCTATGTAAACAGAAAGTGCTTTGTAAGCAACTTCCAAAACTCTAGAATTGACAGAGACATCTCGCTGCCTGGACAGTCACCCAAAGTTCTTCTGTAACATTGGGGCATCCATCTTCAGCCTACTGGCCCATAGTATCTGGAAGACTTTTCCATGAAGCAGAAAACTTCAAAGACAGTTCCACCTATATTGACAGTTTGTCAGTCACTTTCTTCTGTGTCCTGCAGAATGTCTGGCAGACTCTTTCATGAAGCAGGAATCCCAAAGGACTGTCTCATCTTCTTTAAGCAACTTCAACAGTCATTTTTCTGCAGGTCCTGCATGTCCAGTTCACACAGCATAACATCAAGCAGTCTAGGCAAGAGCAGTTTCTTGCCCAAATGGCTAACAAACTCCATAAGGAGCCTCTTTGATGACCATCATCCTCTTGAAATAATTGGTGCTGCCAGGAGCAGATGTGTCTCACAGTCATGGAAAGTCCTAAGTTTTGAAAACATTTTAAATGCCATATTCTGAAGGTCTCTGAAAGATTTGAAGAATAACTATCTAATTAAAATATATCTCCATATATCTAGAAAACCTAACTAGTATGATGATAAGCATGACTATTATAGATTATTATCTATTAACCTATATTTCTTAATTATACATTAAATTTTTAAAATGAGCTGCATAAACACAATACCTTAATCAAGAGCAGAAATATACATATAACAAAATTGACCTAAAATTTGTATTAATAAACCAAACCAAGATCCATACTAATATAACATATTCCCCTTTAAATGTGAAGAAACATTTATACACAATATTTGGGAATTTGGTCATAGTTTTTTTAACTTTTTTTTTGTTTTTTGTTGGGTGAAGTATTTTTGGGGGTGTTTATGGTGACCTTTTGGGGGTCTTGGTTCATTAAACCACATTAGTCTGGAAGGATTTTACAGGTTCTCATCCTCTATGGAAACAAAAGAAGAACCTCTTTTCCAAAAAAAAAAACCATATACTTAGACCCAAATTTTAAAGTCAAGATACTTTTATGTTGATTTAACTTAGTAGTCCATACAATGAAGTGTTTCTCTGTACTTAGTTCCTTTACAGTCAAAAAATTAAAGAAAACACAATAATATACATAATTTAGACTCCCTGTGTATTTTTTATTTTTTATGTGGCTTATTTTTTTTAGTATTTTATAACTTTCTGTCCTCTTTTCTTCTTTTTTTTCCTTTTCCAAGCCTACATACATTTATCCAACACTGTGACCCATTTAGAGGTTTTTTTTTTTATTTGAATCTGTCTTTTTTAAAAAATTATTTATTTATTTATTATGTATACAATATTCTGTCTGCGTGTATTCCTGCAGGCCAGAAGAGGGCACCAGACCTCATTACAGATGGTTGTGAGCCACCCTGTGGTTACCAGGAATTGAACTCAGGACCTTTGGAAGAGCAGGCAATGCTCTTAACCACTGAGCCATCTCTCCAGCCCCCAAATCTGTCTTTATTGTGTATCTGTAATTATTTTTTGACCAGAAGCGCCCTGTTTTTAATGTTAAGTGGACGTGGCTACGGCCAACATAGCCCTGCCTGCTTTTTCCAGCCAGTCCAGCATGGCTGAGCTGTTTGCTGCCTCTGAGAGCCATGTACATTGCCCCATTTTTAGACACACAGCTGGTCTATGTTGCCATTAAGCAAATTGTATCACTCTGCTCACAGAGCAGATGCTCCATAGCCGCATCTCCCAAAAGAGTCAGAGTTTGTGCTGGCAGCACAGCCCAAAAATCACCATTTTAAAACCACACATTTTTTTGTTTTTTGTTTTTGTTTTTATGTTTTTTGTTATTGTTGTTGTTGCTGAATTAGGAAAACATCTCTTAAGGGAGCTGCAGCATGCCACCAGCTGAAAAAAAAAATTATGTGTATGACTAGAATTCCTTTTTAAGCTTTCTCAGGTTTTATGTGGATTTAGTCAGCCCATGTAGAGGGCCACTTGTGTGTTCCCGAATACTCAGCCCTGAAATAACCACATAGAAACTGTATTAATTAAATTTGCTCTAGATTCTTATTGACTAGCTCTTACATCTTAATTTAACCCATTTCTATTAGTCTGTGTATCACCACGTAGCTGTGGCTTACTGGCAAGATTCCGTCTGGCATCTGTCTCTGGCGGGGCTACATGGCTTCTCTAAACTCTGCCTGCCTTTCTTCTCCCAGCATTCAGTTCAGTTTTCCCCACCTAGCTCTGTTCCCCTATAGCTCTCCTATAGGCCCAAGCAGTTACTTTATTAGTCAATGGTAATCACAGCATACACAGAAGAATCCCACATCAGGTAGGGCAAAAATCAAGAAGAGAGAGACCCTGACACATTGAAGGTGTGTGTGTGTGTGTGTGTGTGTGTGTGTGTGTGTGTGTGTGTGTGTGTGTGTGTGTGTGTGTGTGTTCCCCCTTTTTGCAGACCTCAAAGAACTAAGTTTTACCCCTTGCAATTAAAAAGTCAATTGTATGATCAGTCACCGACTCCACGTCTCCTCCTCTTCAGTTTCCTAGCAGCTGAGAGCTGATTCTCAGCAGCAGCAACTCAGACTTAACAGAGACAAAATTATAAAATCCTAATCTTATAAAAATTACTACTTTAGCCCTGTGGTGGTGGCGCATGCCTTTAATCCAAGCTCTTGGGAGGCAGACACGAGTGGCTCTCTGAGTTCAAGGCCAGTCTGGTCTACAGAGCGAATTTGAGGACAGACAAGGGTACACAGAGAAACATTGTCTGGAAAAACAAAAACAAACAAAAAACAACAAATTTACTATTTTATTAAAAACTGTTGAAGATAATTAAGATGTAAAAGTTAATTATCAGTCACCTTATAAATAATCAAATGCTTTAGTTGTGCTAACTACAAATACAATTAATTTACAGAGACAAGCTTAAGGAGAGAGCATTTTATATAGTCTTCTGCATATGTTATCAAACTTAAGCCTAAAACACAGTTATAGCAAACTGGAAGTTTATTTAATGTAAAACATTATTAAAAATCAGGTATATTTTCTTTAAAAAATGACAGGTTATAAAAAAACTGAACGCTGAGTAAAATGGCTTAAATTTACAATAAACTCGCATGGCAGGACATACCCAGGCTTGCTTGGTGTCCTTCCACATCAAAAGAAATCGCATGCTAGCTCCAATATAGAATAAGAATACTTGGGGAAATAATACCTTCCAAAAGTCTGTTGCTTCTGTCTGTGGCTGTGCAGGCCAGACTCGGAAAACCTCCTTTCTTATCTATAAGGAAGATGAGTTCCTCCTCAAGTCTCACATGACAGGGGATGGATTCTCTTGCCTGCTAGAGGATTTCAGAGTCTGTGCCCACATCCAAATGTCTCAAACAACAGAGAGAAAAGTACAATTACTCTGCACTGAAATGTCTCCTGAACTGACATATGAGGATGCTGTGAACAGAGGAACCGTGTCCCTAAACCTACCATACCTGATGAGTGTGGGGCCTGGATGCTAGTTCAATTGGTGGCATGACCTTTACCCTAGTTTTTAATTCTGCCTCTTTGCAAAAGCTAATCCCAGGATCCACACCCTATTAAAAGAGGCAGTCAGATACTCTGCCATCAAACTCACAGCTTTGGAAAGGTACTCAGACTATCCAAGCTGTGTCTTCAGCAACTTTGCTAGACAGTTCTCCAAAAATAAATGACTCAATAGAATTCTATTTCTCTTTTAAATTGTCCATCGAACTGACTTCTTTTAATAAAGCTTCCAGGAGTCCATTGTAAACAAACAGCTGATTACAGTTATACCCTTCTACAGAACTCTGGTCCATGGTCCAGCCAGCTGCACAATTGCATTTAGCCTTACGTTAACTTTATATTTAACCTTACATTAACTTATGTTAATCTTGATGTAAAAAAAAAAAACCTTTCCTCATTGACTTTGTCTCATACTGTTCCCACAGGCTGTACAGTTATCATCTCCTGACTTCTGCTCTGGATCTCTGTCATCTGTTGAGTTTTCCTGTAGCCCCTAGGGTGGACCCTCCTCTGAGACGCCCTAACTTCTGACCCTTTCACATCTCCCATTTTGTCAGTGTGAAGCAGTTAAAGATAGATCAGTGTCCCCCAAACCCTTGAAAGTACTTCCAGTGACCCCCCAAAAGGTAGACTAATGGGCCGTGGGCCATCCAGTTCATGCCTCTTCTTGCCATTCTTTTCAGGACTCAGAACTAAGAAAGCTGGACTGAAGCCTTCTTCACATCAATTAACTTTTCCGTCTCACAATCTCTCAAAAAAAAAAACCAAACAAATAAACAAACAAAACAAAACAAAACCCTTACATTTCAGATTAGCTTAACATCCTTGAGTACCAACTTAATCCTTTGGTTGCTGCAGTATTCCAAGACTAGATCTGACTGCGGCTCAGGATGGGATTTGTGCCCTCCTCCGCAATTAATGCTGAGGATGGGATTTGTGCCCTCCTCTGCAGTTGATGCTGAGGATGGGATTTGTGCCCTCCTCTGCAGTTGATGCTGAGGATGGGATTTGTGCCCTCCTCTGCAGTTGATGCTGAGGATGGGATTTGTGCCCTTCTCCACAATTGATGCCGAGGATGGGATTTGTGCCCTCCTCTGCAGTTGATGCTGAGGATGGGATTTGTGCCCTCCTCTGCAGTTGATGCTGAGGATGGGATTTGAGCCCTTCTCCACAATTGATGCCGAGGATGGGATTTGTGCCCTCCTCTGCAGTTGATGCTGAGGATGGGATTTGTGCCCTCCTCTGCAGTTGATGCTGAGGATGGGATTTGAGCCCTTCTCCACAATTGATGCTGCTTCTGCACCTACAAATTCTAACTTTGAGATGGGGCTAAAGGCATAAGAACCAGGCAAAAATTCAGCCACAAGCCTCCTCGTAGGTATGGGCTTCTGGTTCCCTCTAACACTGGTTCCGATCCTGGGTCTCTCCTTTCCACTTTATTGTCCCCATATTTATGTTTTTACCATCTTTTAAGTGCTTTACCTACTAAACCTCCCCTATACCCAAAGAGAATGTTCCAATTAAGCTTTCCCAATGGCTCTTGCTCTATAACAGTGCCATTGGTTCCTGATACATGTGGCTAGTGTGACTGGGCTGTTAATAGTGTACTTTTAAAGATTATAATTGTATGTCTGGGTTTGTGAGTATAAGTGCTCTTGAAGGTCAGAGGCCCTGGAACCTGAAGTTACAGGTGGTTCGCTGCCTGAAACGGGTTCTGTGAGCTAAACTGGGGACCTCTGGAAGATCTGCCAACACTCTTAAGCATTGAGTCCTCTCTCGAGTACCAAAAGTGCAATGTTTTAAATGTATATTTATAATGTTGAATTGAGATTTTTTTTAAAAATCAGTGAACTTACATGGACAGGTAATTTTCACACTGGCAGCCTTTGCATCAAGGTCAAATCTCTTCCAGCTAGAAGAACAGAGAGCACAGGCATCCGAGCGCTAGGGGACCTAGAGGGAATGTTGTGCGGTCATTACCCACAGTCATACAGATGCTTCATGCTCCATTCCTGTTGTAGGGGGCTGTTTGTTTGTTCCCGGCTAATCACACAGAAATCATATTATTTGCAATACTCTTTGGCCAATAGCTTAAGCATATTTCTGGCTAACTCATTTCTTAATTTAACCCATCTCCATTAATCTGTGTATTGCCATGAGGCTGCGCCTTACTGGGTAAAATTCCAGCGTCTGTCTCTGGTGGGGCTACATGGCTTCTCTAATATAAAGTTAACAGAGAGTCATCCATAAAAGTCAAGCTTGTAGTTGTGTTAGTTATGTTTTCTAGATATATAGAGATATATTTCAATTAGATAGTTATTCTTCAAATCTTTCAGAGACCGTCAGAATATGGCATTTAAAATGTTTTAAAAACTTAGGACTTTCCATGACAATGAGACACATCTGCTCCTGGCAGCACCAAGCTACTTCAAAAGGATGATGGTCATCAAAGAGGCTCCTTATGGAGTTTGTTAGCCATTTGGGCAAGAAACTGCTCTTGCCTGGACTGCTTATGTCATGCTGTGTGAACTGGACATGCAGGACCCACAGAGAAATGACTGCTGAACTTGCCTAAAGGTGAGATGATCATTCAGGGATCCTGCTTCATGAAAGAGTCTGCCAGACATTCTGCAGGACACAGAAGAAAATGACTGACAAACTGTCAATATAGGTGGAACTATCTTTGAAATTTCCTGCTTCATGAAAGTCTGCCAGATACTATGGGCCAGTAGGCTGAAGATGGATGCCCCAATGTTACAGAAGAACTTTGGGTGACTGTCCAGGCGGCAAGATGTCTCTGTCAATTCTAGAGTTTTGGAAGTTGTTTACAATGCACTTTCTGTTTACATAGGTAATATATCCTTCTGGAGTCTTTGATGGAGTTGAAGAATATATAGTTATAGTTTTCTTTAGTTATGATAAAAGATAAAGTAGATATAAATATTGTAAATGTAATTCTTGCTTGATACCTGTTTTGTTATAGGCAATTACTATGTTAAAGTTAAAACCTTCCTTTTTATTTAAATAGAAAAGGGGAGGTGGTGTGGGATTCCCCTCTGTATGCTGTGATTAGCGTTGACTAATAAAGAAACTGTCTATGGCCTGTGTAGGGCAAAATAGAGTTAGGTGGGATAAACTAAACTGAATGCTGGGAGAAAGAAGGCAGAGTTCGCGAGACATCATGTAGTCTCGCCAGAGACAGACACCTGACAGAATTTTATCCGGTAAGCCATGACCACATGGCAATACACAAATTAATAGAGATGGGTTAAATTAAGATATAAGAGTTAGCCAAAAATACGCTTAAGCTATTGGCCAAACAGTATTGCAAATAATATGGTTTCTATGTGATTATTTCGGGGCTGAGCAGCCAGGAACAAACAAGCAGCCTCCTACAATACATTCCCACCACCCTGTTCCCAGCCTCACCCTCCTCTCATCCTAGGATTGGTGTCCCTTCTCATACCTCTCCACATACAGGATGCAGCTGCCATCTTTCTCAGCTCAAGTCCCATACTGAAAGTCTTTTCTGGTCACCACCTCCAGGGCATCACCCATCATGGTGCCTTGGGTTGGGAAACACTTGCCATCTGTGGTGGTTGGTGTTAGTTGTCAGCATGACACAGCCTACAGTAACCAGGAAAGAGTTTCAGTGGTGGATTGTATGTATCAGGTTGACCTGTGGGTGTGTCTGAGGGATTGTCGTGATTATGAACCGTGTGACACGACAGAGCCTGAAGGTGGGCATCAGCCCACTCTCTGGGTTTGGTTCCTGAGTCATACGTGAATGAGTAAAGAAAGCTACTGAGCAGTGGGCATGTATACCTTTGTTCCCATTGTGTTCTTGACTGTGGGTGTGACTAGCTGCTCCGAGACCCTACCTGACTACCCCACAATGATGGACTATCACCTGGAACTGCACACAGAATAAACCCTCTCTCCCTCAAGGCTGCTTTTCTCAGGGGTTTTAGCACAGAAACAGAAGCAAAACTGGTCAGCATCTCTCATCTCTGCTCACTGACAGCTGCAGACTGAGATGCCAGTGATGGGTTCTCGGACTGAAGATCTTGCTGGTACCCTCGGAGCACAAGGGAGAGGAGCCCTTAGCTCTAGAGGAAGAATCCTGGCGAGGTGTGAACAACATATGGAGGTTAATGATTAAGAAAAAACAATTGAATCCCAGTAGCTCAGCTATTTTCAGTTCTTTCAACCTTAATGTTGGGAGATGTGTTCACAGGTCTTCAGCATCACAGCTGAAACAAAGCTTTGAAAATAACAAAGTTAGACTAAGATGTTTTGGTTAAATAACTTTGAGGTGAAAAACCCAAGAAGACAATCTAAAGTTTTAGAAAGACACATAGTTGAATTCGGAACTGGTTAAGGTCAGGGAACAAGAACAAAGCAGCCCAATCACCACTGGCTAACATACCTTTCTTGCTAGGATTGGTTAATGACCAAAGGTGATGATTAATTCCTTATACCTATTTTTATGCTCAATATTCTGATATAAAAACCTATTAATGAGTGGGTAAGTACCTAAAATTTAAAGTGAGCTGGTTCTTTTTTATATATAAAAGTTTAGGTTTGTGATTCCTTTATCAGATTACCTTTCCAAGATGAGTAATAAAGTAACTGACCCTTTCTTTGTAACTGCAAAATGCAGCCTGCCAGTAAAAGACCTGAGAAGAATACCTTGCTTGGCCACAGGTTGATCTGTAACAAGTTGCTTGGGTATGAATGTACATGGGTTCTTGGGATAATTTGTTTTTCACTTGTAATATGTAAAATGTTTACTCATGTAAGGGATATGGAAAACATGCTGTTTTTACTGTTTGTTTTGTATTCATTGTAATCATTCACTTGAAAAACAGAATGTAGCCACATTGTAATTCCTATATTGTCTTGTAGTGATATTTTGTTTGTAATGTAACAAATAAAGCTTACCTGAAGGAAAGAGTACAGAGCTAAGCCACTAGTTAGCAGAGGCCAGGTAGTGGTACCACACACCTCTAATTCCAGCACTCAGGAGACAAAGGCAGAGGGATCTCTGTGAGTTCAAAGCCACCCTGGGCTACACTAGTTTGATCCAGTCTCAAAGAGAAACAGCCAGGTGGAGGTGGCTCACACCTTTAATCCCAGCACTAGCAAGGTAGAGACAGAAGTGATATGTCTGGGCAGAGAGAGGAATATAAGGCGGAGGAGACAAGAGCTCAGTGCAGTCTGAGGGTTCAGTCTAAGATGCGTGCTGAGGATTCTGTCGGAGGATGCAGTATGAGGCTTCATAGAGAGAGCATTCAGTCTGAGGATTCGTGGGGACAGGGTTGCCCTTTCTGTCTGAGGCAGAGTTAAGAGCTAGTGGCTGGTTGTTCTGCTTCTCTGATGTTCAGTGTGAACCCCTATATCTGACTCCAGGTCGTTCTACATTGCCTGAAAAACTGTTGTTTTGTGAGTATATAAGCTGCAGAAAGAAAGTATACAGTAGAAAGAACACAGAAAGAACATGTGAAGAACAAAGACTAAAGAAGGAAGCCGGCAAGAGTGTGAGTGTCTTTTTCCTGCGGACTCCGTGGATTCCTTTCAAAGCCCTGTGCTGCTGGAGGCTCCCCCCCCAACACACACAGCAGTGCAGAACTGTAACAGTCTGGGGAGGACAGAGGACTGTACTGCTACAGAATCTCATGTTTGAAGGGACGGAAAGGTGGAAGTTATCGTTCAGAAAGATTTCCCACAGTTCCGGCATCTTACAAATGTGACTAGAGAGGCGTTGATGGCGGTGATGATGTGGCCTGGGCTGGACATGTTGACCAAGACTCCTAAATATGCACGCCCCTTGCAGTCTATTTAAAACTGAATTGCATGGACTGAAGAGATGCTCAGTGGTTAAACATTGGATATTCTTCCAGAGGACTGAGGTCTGGTTCCCAGCACCCACACAGTGGCTCACAGTCTTGTACAACTCTAGTTCTAGATGATCTGACGCCCTCTTCTGGACTCTATGAACTATAAATATGCACATGTGGTATAGAGACATACACATGGGCAAACATTCATACACAAAAATAACAAAATACCTTTTTAGAATTTAATCTAAACTTTATGTCAATTTCTGGAACACAGACTCTAGGTTCACTCTTTATCCTCTTCCCAATGTGGCCACATCGAGTAAATCTTTCTCTGCTTTCACTATTACTGTCTGTGTAACTGGGGACTTACAGCAGAGCCTAGCTTAATGGGCCTGAGAGGGACCACACTTTGGCCCTAAGGTCTCAGATAACAAACCTAGGGAATGAAAGGGACCGATAATGCTACACAGTCCCAGGCTTTTCCCATTTGCTCAAGGTGCCCAGAAGCTGAGCCAGTGTTTGGACGCATCGCTCCTTCCTTCTTGAGTGTCAGCAGACCATTCTGTCCTACGTGAAGGCTCCTAACACCCCAACAGCCCTATGAGACGTTAAGTCATTTCACTTAGGACGGGGCCTCAGGAATGACCAGGAAAAGTAGCATGTGGCGCCAACAAGGGCAGCATCTCTGCAGGAGTCTTCCCTGCTCAGGGTGCATGCTGGAAAGAGTTTACTGACAGGGAGTCTCAGCTAGGGATTTCCAGCACCCTCTCTGGGCAACTGGGACTGTAAAATAACGTTCTGGAGCCCAACAGTCCTTCAGCTCTCAGGGGAATGGTCCATCTGGCCAGCGGAGACCTGGAACGGCTTCTCAACCTCAAGCAGGAAGCAGTAACATAAGATGTCTGCACTTGCTCAAACCTTTGGCCTTATAGCTGGAGTCAGGGTCATGGGTCAAACAGTGGTTTCAGGGGAGATACTAGGTAAGTGGAAGCACACCCAGGCAAGATGTGGAGGTCTACATGTGGAGATCTGGGGGTGGGTGGGGGTCCATGGAGTGAGGCTGCAGGCAGGACTGCAGAAGGGAGGGTCCACTTGGAGCCTCTGCAAGGGGGAGACTGATACCAGGCAAAGTTAGGCCTACATGAGTGAGTGAGTGAGACATCAGGAAAGAGGCCATAGGAGAGGGATGCCTGGGGGAGAGGAAGGCAGCTAGCCAGTGACACAGCTCTCTCTCTAGCAGTGACACAGTGGCTCTCTCTAGCAGTGACACAGCTCTCTCTCTCTCTCTAGCAGTGACACAGCTCTCTCTCTAGCAGTGACACAGCTCTCTCTAGCAGTGACACAGCTCTCTAGCAGTGACACAGCTCTCTCTCTAGCAGTGACACAGCTCTCTCTCTAGCAGTGACACAGCTCTCTCTAGCAATGACACAGCGGCTCTCTCTCTAGCAGTGACACAGCTCTCTCTAGCAATGACACAGCGGCTCTCTCTCTAGCAGTGACACAGCTCTCTCTCTAGCAGTGACACAGCTCTCTAGCAGTGACACAGCTCTCTCTCTAGCAGTGACACAGCTCTCTCTAGCAATGACACAGCGGCTCTCTAGCAGTGACACAGCTCTCTCTCTCTAGCAGTGACACAGCTCTCTCTCTCTAGCAGTGACACAGCTCTCTCTAGCAGTGACACAGCTCTCTCTAGCAGTGACACAGCTCTCTCTCTCTCTCTAGCAGTGACACAGCTCTCTCTCTCTAGCAGTGACACAGCTCTCTCTCTCTAGCAGTGACACAGCTCTCTCTCTCTAGCAGTGACACAGCTCTCTCTCTAGCAGTGACACAGCAGCTCTCTCACTGCACACAAGACAAGCTGAAGCAATAAACCTGCTGCCTTGGTACCAAAGGAGCCTCAGTTTCCCCACCTGTGGCTTTCTAGTGGAAGATCACCTGTTCAAGCAGGGTTCTTCCAGAAGTCACTCCTTCAGGTGACCAAAGTCATGTGCTGGAAGAATTAGAAAGGAGGGAAGATCTGTCTGATACTAGAGAACCCAGGGCCAGGTTGGGGCAGGGGTGAAAGGACACGCACTCCTGGGGACAGTTGTCTTGATGGCAGCTGCAACCCTGGTGAGGGGAGGGTTAAGCATTTTGCAGTTCCCACCCTTCCTGAGCTGGCATGTCCTCCCACATTTACGTCTTCTGAAAAATATTCAGCCTGCAGTCTGTCTTATTTGGTGCTCCAGGCCCTCCCTTCCCCCTCCTTTGGCCCAATCCAAGAGGAAGGTCAGGGGACTTTGGGAAACGGGAAACTCCAAAACTCCGGACTCTGGGAGAAGGGTCAGTGGGGAAAGGCGGGGCTGTGGGGACCAAGAGAAAGGAGAAAAGGGAGATGAGAGGGTGAGAGGGGACAGCTTCCAGGGAGCTGCTCCAGGGACCACACAGGGAAAGGCCTTGCTACAGCAACAAACCTGACATTCTTCAAGGTACCAGAGAGGGGCTGGGGACTTGGGAGATATGGGAAAGACCCAGAGGAAGGAGAAAATGGCTCAGAAAAGAGGCTATAGTGGTCATAGCCAGCAGAACTACTTGCTGGGGCTTTTGGCAGGGAACTCTAAAACTTTGCGGGCACCAGGGAACAAGGCCTTGCAGAGTGGGAAGGGCTAGTTGGATTAGTAGTGGAAAGGGGCACTTCTGGCCCCAGGAGTAGTTCAGGGGAGAAGGTGCCCCCCCTCTAAGAGCTGAAGACTACATACCGTCTTTGCAGCACCAGGACTGAGGTGGAGCCATGAAGTGCCTGCTCATCTCCCTGGCCCTGTGGCTAGGCATGGTGGGCATACACGGGACAGAGCCGGAGCTCAGCGAGACACTGCACAGGGGCCTGCAGGTGGCCCTGGAGGAGTTCCACAAACACCCACCTGTGCAGTGGGCCTTCCAGGAGACAGGTGTGGACAGCGCTGAGGAGACGGTGAGGACTGTGACTGGGTGGGGAACAGAGGGCTGAAGCCCTGCAGACCAGTGATATCCAGAAAGCTTTCCTGGGAAAGGCCACCAGTCAGACTCCTCCTAGGCTGTGCCAGTTTTAAGTTACGGTGTTTGGGGGAGGAGAATGACACCCAGGAATTACCTGCTGGCCTTCTTGCCTGTCTGTCTGTCTGTAGATCTTCTCCGCAGGCACCTTTGTGAGGTTGGAGTTTAAGCTCCAGCAGACCAGCTGCCTCAAGAAGGACTGGAAAAAACCTGAGTGCAAGGCCAAACCAAACGGGGTGAGTGATGGGACAGGCTGCCTGGGTATGAACTGGAGCCCCGAGAAGCTATGCTCATCACGGGGGCTGTCTGCAAGGAAGAGGGAAATCTCTCCATGTGGGGGGCACTTGTCTGACTCTTCTAAGAGCTTCTCTATGGAGCTTATCCTGTACACCGACCAGGCTAGAGCCAGTTCACACAGGGGTTCACTGCCATCAGCCACCCTGCGGGTGACACTGCTGCTATGGAGTTACCACTGGGCTGAAGGTGCAGCACTTTGGGTTACGGTTCTTGCTTTCTAACAGCTTTGTGGGGTCACTGAAGGTCTTGGTTCCCTTCATCAGTTAAGGCAAGGGACTGGCTTAAACTGGTGATTTACAAGATCTTCATTCCAGGACCTTTTGTTCATATCAGATCTCAAGGTGGAAGTATAAATATGAGGACAAGGTGGTAAAGGCCCTTGCTGGGCAAGCATGAGGACCTAAGCTTGGATCCAAAGCACCCATATGAGAACAGTCGGGCATGGCTACACACGCCTGTAACTCCTGCACAGTAGTGGGCAGAGACACGAGGATACTCAAGGCTTGTTGGCTACCAGCCTCTCCAGGTTCAGTGAGAGATTTTGTCCCAAGGGAATAAAGCAGAGTGATATAGCAGGACACCCAAACACACTTGTCTGACATCACACAGACACACACACACACACACACACCAGAGAGAAACAGAGACAGACACCATCTGGAGAAGATTCTTGCCTTTATACATGTTTGCACACTCACACAGGCACTTGTGAATACACCCATGCAGTGTACTGCATATGAGCAGTTCACTCACGCATGCTCACACAGGAGTGATCTCTGCACGGGTATTGCAGTCTGCAGGCAAGGCAGGGTGGCATATACTTGAAATTCCAGCACTGGGGAAATTAAAGCAGGTGAACCACAAATTCTAGATCAGCCTGGGCTATTTCTTAAAGTAGTGTCCAAGTGTCCAAAGACGAGAACTTGTAAGACTCTCCTATCCCAGGGTAAGCTGCATGTCTCTCTGGCTTGCATACCCCCTGCTCCCTGGATCAGTTATATCTCCGCTGCTGTGATAAAACACCATGACCAAAACCAACTATAGTAGGAAAGGTTTGTCTTCTGGTTCCAGGGGGATAAACGTCCATCATGGCAGGGAGACATGGCTACCAGCAGGCATGGCAGCCAGAGCAAGAAGCTGAGAGCTCACATTCTCAAAAGCAAGCAGGAAGCAGAAAGAGTGAATTGGGTGTGGTATAAGGCTTTAAACTCTCAGAGCCTGTCCCAGTGACATACTTCCTCCATCAGAGTCAAACCTAAAGCTTCCTCCAACTGGAGACCAAGTATTCAAATCCATCCACTCTAGGGATGCCAAGAAGGCCAGTCCCCACCCTGACACTCAGGCTCTCCTCACTCCTTTTTCCTTCTCTCATGCTCTCCTCCCCAGAGAAAGCGGAAATGCCTGGCCTGCATCAAACTGGACCCCAAGGGTAAAGTTCTGGGCCGGATGGTCCACTGTCCAATACTGAGGCAAGGGCCTCAGGTAAGAAGGGTCGGAGGTTAGGGAAAGGGCTGGAGACAGACCACATGTGGGTCTGTGCGATAAGTACCGGATGTGGGAAAGGAGAGTGGGTAGGGGGAGGCTGAGACCTTCCCCTGGGGTTGCGGTGATGCCTCTCCTCCCAGGCACTGCTACAACACACACTGGTTCTAACAGGAATCTCAGGAGTCCCAGTGCAGTAAGGTAGCGCAGAGTGGCGAGGACCCTAGTGGCAACTACTTCTTCCCTGGACAGTTTGCCTTCTCCAGGGCCCTGAAACCCAAATAAGCCCTAGGCAGGTAGGTTATTGGGAGGGGAGAGAGAGCCCCTGGCTTGAAAACTGGGCTCTGGGTTTTGGGTGAAGAAAGCTAGTATCAAGCCCAAACAACCTCCTCACACTCATCTGGTTTCCCTTCTCTAGAGCTCCACCTTCCTGCAATGCCGTGGCAAAACCCAGTGGAAGGACACTAGCTCCCAAAGATTTCATACTCCAAGCTAATAAAATTTCTGGTCTGTTCCTTCCCAACTGTGTGTTTGTTCTTCCCTCAGTTCAACTTGCACATACAAGAAAAGCTCAAAGATTAGTGTATGTCTCCACAAGGAAGGAGCAGGGAGGGTGACTGCAGGAGTCTCCTACAGGACCAAAGCAGAAGTATGGAAGGCCACATTTTTGCTGAGGAGGAGACAAGAAATGGCACAAATGAGAAGAGAACTGTTTAGTAAGAGTTAGCAGGTGGCAAGTAACATTATCCACAAATCCTCAGGCTTGGCACTAGCGAGAGGCCATGCTCAGCATGCCCTGGGCCTAGCTGCAATATTTGCCAGATAGTGAGGAAATCTCCGATACCTGCTAGAGGTCACCCAGAAAGCATGCCCCTGCTTGGGTGGAAGGAGGGCAGGAAGTGTCCTCGGGGAGATAAAGGGTAGGCGTTAGGATGCTCTCAAGAAAAGGATACACGAGTTTGCAGGGTCAGTGACCAGAGAAAACCAGAGCCAAAGGCTTGGGGCAGGAAAGGGATGTAGACATCAGCACTACGCTGAGAACACCTGGCTATGAGGCACAATCAGAAGACAAAGGAAGAGGTGGTTTCTGCAGGGTTCAGAGCCTGCTGGGCCTGGGCCAAGATGTCACTGGCCTGGCGGTCCAGGTCAAGGCATTCCTGCAGGGTGTCCTGAAACTGCCGGCAGGCCTCTTCCAGAATGGAGCTGCTCCTCATGGGCCAGGATTCCCAGTAACCAGGTTCCACCCAGGGCTGGGCCTCTATGGCTCTGGGGCCTGGGCTGGAGCTGGGGCGCAAGGAGCTGTCCAGGTCTCGGCATAACTGGTACAGCTCACTGCCCTGCCCACTCACACGTTCCCCATCTATGACTCTGAGGCCAGGCAGCAGCTCTCGAACCACAGCCCAGTAGGAGGGACTGGCACACAGCGGGTTGCTGAGCCGGGCCAAAGGGTCCCGGAGTCTCAGGTGCTCTAGGCCCTGTAGCCCAGCCAGACACTGCAGCTGGCCAGGAGCAGCCAGCAGGTTGCCAGCAACATTGAGGCTCTGCAGGTTTTCACAGGCAGCCAGTGGCTCCAGCCCTGTCAGCCGATTATTGGAGACATTGAGCACAGCCAGCTGGCGCAAAGACGCTAGTGGGCCCAGGTGGGTAAGTGCGTTCCCCGACAGGTCAAGCCATTCAAGGCTCAGGCACTCCCCCAAACAGCCCAGGTCCACCAGCCCTAAACCCCGAAGTTTTAGCAACAGGATGGAATCGAGGGCAAACTCTCCAGAGCGGGACTTCAGCAGCTGGGGTGTGATGCTCAGCACCTCAGCCTCTCCTGGGTTCTCTTCAGGAGGCTCCATGACACTGATGATTCAGACGGCCTTAACCTGGCAGTGCTGGTAATAGTCACAGGGATGTGGTATCTCTGGGGATCAGACGGTTGCTCTCCCTCATCTCTGCCTGGGCCCTAAAGAGAGACAAACAGTCAGGTCAGCCTCTCCTGAGCATCTGTGCCCTGTGCTGCAGGGAACAGCAGGATGCCAGACAGAGGGCATGAAGTGCTTGTACTCACAGAAATCAGGAGTGTTAAACACGCAGGTTTGTCCCTTCCAGAGAGAGACAGAGAGGAAACATATACCTGTTCTGCTCAGAGGGCTGGAAGTGGAGGTGGATAATAGCCTAGGCAACCTCTGTGCTATCTGTATGATGGAGCTCACACCAGATCCTCCCCTGGGACCTTAGGATGATGCATGTAGTCTATCTATGGAACTCATCTCTATGGAAGAGGTGACATGTACTTTGAGAAGTATTTCGATGTAATTATGCCCTAAACGCTACTGTACACATGGGACTGTTACACCAGGAATTTTTTTCCAAAGTGTACTGTACATAAAAATGCCTAAAATAAACTGCCTGGTGTCAGACTTTAGAGGTTTGAACCAACAACCAGCTATTGAATCACGTTAAAGCAGACTTTCTTCTTGCCTCACATGGATAGACACTCTCTGGTCATGGTGTTTGCAGAGGTCCCCACAACGCCAGACCCATCGGCCTTGATTCCTGGAGCTAATGGTCAAGAGTCAGACAAGGCCTGAAATCATCTACGCATTAGGGCAGGACACAGCCCCAGGGAAGTGGCTCTGGCCTACTCCACACATCACATCCATACTACATGAGTTTAGGACCCGGATTGCCAGTTTGGCTCTAATCTGGACTTCAAATAAAAATACTGGTACTTGACTTTTCTAGTAACTATTATGATATATTCCTTTATTAAAACTAAAAGGTTCCTTTTTGAAAAGTTAACTTTTTTAATTGACCAGTTGGTTTGTTGATTTTTTTGAGACAGGCTCTCCCTCATGTAACCCAAGTTGGCTTTGAATTCTTAATCCCTTCCTCTCCTCCATTCCACCCACCCCTGACAACTAGGATCACAGATTTACGCCACCACTTCTTGCTTAGATTTTTTAATTACCACCTTCCAGACATGTAGACCCAATGAGAATGCATTATAACTTCTTCCATTCACTCAAAAATGCTATTTCCATTTTCCCAATGTTATCACTGAAATTAAGATGGTATCCAGAATATGTAGACCAACTTGTACCTCCAGCTAGAGCTGTAAGGCCTGAGAGGTAGGAAGGCATTTGTATAGGTACAGAAGAAACTGAACTCAGGATGAAGGCTAACAGAGAAGCTACAGTGAGCTGGTTTCACGCTGTTGCTCCAACTCCAGGCCACCCCTATCCCACTCCCCCCAGCTCCCCAACAGTCTTTGGCTTCAGCATCACCTCCCAGGTCAGCACAATGGCAATGCTCACTGTGTGCTGGTTGTCATCATAGCCTAAAAGGACAAGCGTGTCATCAGTGGCTGTGGGACAGTGAGCACATGCGTGTGACGTCAATGTAAGAAGGAGTCGGCCTGCATGGGAGGGACAATGCTGATGCTGATGCTGCCCACAAAGGATAAAAGTTCACTTGGACAGAAAATCAAAAGCAGGCCTCATTCCAAATTCTATTTCCCGATTGCAGACTTTGGCTGGACCCAGGCTCAGGAGTCTAAGCTAGAAGGGTAGCTACACCTGCAAAAGACATTAGGATGCTGCCAATGCCAATGCTGCTCAGAGCCTGTAGGTGCAAGGTGCTGGTGACTCCCAAGACTAAGTTCACATGATCAGTATCACCTAGTATCCCCTCCTCCAAGGAAAGCAGGCTCAGCACACCCCCCCACACACACATCGGTGACTGCTACTCACTGGCAGTGACTTTCTTCAAAGAGCCCCTCACAAATGAGCCGGCGAAGTTAGGAATGGGTCCTCTCAAGACTACATCTGAGGAGGGCGTTCTTATGATATCCGTTTCTCTGTTAACTCTTTAGTCTGGAACACTCCAGTGTACTGGGCCATGGACTCCCTGAAGAGCTCAGAGGAGACAGAGAGTGCAAGGCTGGGCTACACGGCTGCTCTGTGATGCTGTAAGCCCAGGACTGTGCATGAAGCTACCTAGGGTTACATATGCCATCCTGGCTGTCCCTGACTGCTGTAGGGGAAGGCAGGGTCAAAGCCAGGTGTACCCAGTACCAACTGTGTCAATGTCTCCTGTCCCCTCAGGGGTGGGACATCTGGGTATTAGGCATCCTGCTACAGCAGGGCCAGCTGAGAAGACCTGGTAGACAAGCTACTCTGTCCCTGTCAGCCTCTCACCTGGACTGCCCACAGCTGGCCTCCTTTCCCACTGAGCCCACGCTTACTGACCAAATGATGGGCCAGGCCTACGATACAGGATCACCCCTGAGATTTACATTGTCTGACTACAGTCTGACACCAAACACAGGAGATACAGCTGGTATTAAGTCAATGCCAACAAAATTTCTCTGATGTTTGAAATGGGCTTTGGGGTCGTGCTGTACAGGTCTGGGGAATGTGGGGCAGAATCCAAACTCTGAGTTCCTTTCTTTATGATAAAACGTTTCAAGCCAGGGGGCTCCTAAAGACTTGGTCTAGGCCCTGACTTCTTCCTCATGCCAGGACACAAGAGCTTTGTCATATATATATTTTTTCTTTTTTTTTGGTTTTTGAAGCAGGGTTTCTTTGTGTAACAGTCCTGGCTGGCCTTGAACTCAGATTCACAGGCCTCCTGAGTGCTAGGATTAAAGGTGTGCACCCAGCTTTTCATATACTTCTTAGGGTGCCAGATGGCCTATGTTGCTTTGAATGATAATGGCCCCCATAGGCCTTGTTGCGGGAAGTATGTCACTGGGGGTACGCTTTGAGGTTTGAGAAGCTCAAGCCAGGCCCAGTGTCCCCCCACTCTTCCTGCTGCCTGCCGATCCAGATGTAGGACTCTTGGCTCCTTCCCAGCACTCGTCGGCTGTCCTGCCACCAGGCTTCCTGCTGTGATGACACTGGGACTGAACTTCTGAACCTGTAAGTCAGCCCCAATTACGTTTTCCTTTATAAGAGTTGTCATGGTCATGGTGTCTCTTCAGCAATAGTAATCCTGACCAAGTCATGGCCATGAGGATGTCAGTTTGCCCCGTCTCTGCATCTTCCCTGAAATGGTTTACCTCTAACCTGTCAGGACCAGTCACTTGAGAAAGCTGAAGGAAGGGCTGGACAGTTAGGTTAGAGGGGGTCTGGCCATCAGTGAGCAGCAAAGGCTTGTTTTCTCCACAGGCTCTGGAGCCTCCTTCTGGCTTACCTCTCCCATATGGCCCAGCATTTCACCTGGAAAGCACTGCAGCAAAGACTAGATTTCTCCAAAGAACATGGTTTCCCTTCCCAATGGAGGTGCTTGGGACAAGGGTACCTTCTCCCTGCTTCTCCAGGAAAACGTGTCAATGGCTTTGGGCTTGTCTCATAAAACTCAGTCAGCTGCCACAGCGAATGAAGGTCCATGAGAGGGGACACTTGTAGAAGAACTGGGGAAAACTCTGAGTGCAAAAGACTACCCATGGCCCAAAACTGTCCTTTTTTGTTTTGTTTGATTTATTTATTTATCTATTTATTTATCTATTTTGGTTTTCTAAGACAGGGTTTCTCTGTAGCTTTGGAGCCTGTCCTGAAACTCACTCTGTAGCCCAGGCTGGCCTTAAACTCACAGAGATCCACCTGCCTCTGCCTCCCAAGTGCTGGGTTTAAAGGCGTGCACCACCACTGCCCAGCCAAAGCTATTCTTGAATGCCAGAAGTGAGGAAATTTACCTCAGCTCTTATTTTTTGACTGAAGAACCTGCAACCCAGATTACTAGTTCAAGCCTCCAGATGCTGTCAATGAAGACAGCACAAGGCATTAAATCTAGCAACAGGACAACAAGAGTCTTGAAAAGAAAAAAAATTGCTTGTCAAAGCTGCAGCATAGAGTTCACCACAAAACTTCCACCCATAGACCTATGAGTCACTGGGGCACAAATTCTGTTGTTTCCAATTCCTGGTCCTATGTAGGTATTTTAAAAAAATGCATGAAACACTATGGCCCTCAAGACATACATATGGGCAGCGGGAATGTCAGCACACGCCTGTAGCTGCAGCTGTGAAGGAGTAAAGCTCCTGACACAATACTCCAAGGCTGACAACTCCTTACAGAACCCAAGCTGTTCGCGTGAGCGACTCCATAGATCTTTAGTTTGAAGCACCTCCGGGGAAGCCGCCTTGACTCATAGTGGCTACTTCACTTTTTCATGCTTGAAATCACAGCGTGCCTGTACCTGGAGCATTTGGGAGGCAAGGGAGAAGATCTAAGTATTTTTAAGAAAAAAGTAGTGGAAAGGGGAACATAATTCAGTGACAGACAGTTGCCTGGTATATGCAATGTCCTGGGTTCAATTTTCAGAACCAAAAAAAAAGTACAAGAGTAACTGTCTAGTTGACAAGCTAAAGAAAACTTAGAAACATTAGCTGCAGACCTCTCATCTGACATGTACAAGACCCTGGGAAGAGGAAGAGAAAGAAAGAAGAAAGGAGGAGGAGGAAGAGGAAGAAGAGGAAGAGGGACAAAGAGGCTTCCTGATAATCCTATTTACTCACAAAGGTCTGCCCAGACTAACTGAGTTTGCAGTTCTTTTTGAACAACCTTTCAGGCGTGTTTTTACAGAAAATGAGAAGCTCCGGGAGTGGAGGGTGGTTACCGGGATACGGCTGACAATACGGAGGAAACAAAGGATAAACAGACACCAACGAGGACTAAAACACAGAGAGAAACAGAAAGTCTAAAAGGCGATTCTAGGGAAACCACGGGAAGAGGATTTCTGGAAAGATGGCTTCAGTAATTGAGGACGGAGCCTGAGCACTGCAGTGAGAAGAGGTGAGTACAGCCACCTGCCAGTTTTAGAGGGGGACCCATTCCAGGGCCTTCTCAGACATCAAAGGCCACTGTGGAGAACCCACACATCCTCCTCCACACTTATATACCTCTGTACCACCAGTGAAGTTGAGAACATTGTATTGCTTAGGGACTCAAGAGAAAAGTCTGTATATGTTTGGAATACTTGTTTCTGGTTTGTTATTTGTTGTTTCTGAAAAATTCAATCCCAGTGGTTTGAAAATTCAATCCCAGTGGTTACAGAACTTATGGATGAAACACCTTTGGCAGGTCCACTGGATTGATGAGTATACTCAGAATGCTTGAGAGGCAGAGGGAGGAGAACAGTTCACTGGAGAACAGGTGCCTATGAAAAAGGAAGTAATATCTACCGGGAAGAGGTGAAATCAAAGGTGAGTCACTTGAGAAAGGTTTGGGGTGCATGGAGACACAAGGAATCGTATTTCTCCTGACAGACTAGCAAGCAGAATGGGTCTGTAGGCAGGCAAATCAATGAAGGGCTGGTGGATGGGGACCTGAAACAGTGTATTGTCCAGAGTCTATCAATGCCCCAGGGAAGCCATAAAATCATGAAACCTACATCCTACAGATGAATCTTCTGGCACCCGTTCAACCTAGACTAGGAGATGTCTCAGCATACGATGTGCTGTCTGATTAGATTATGACGTCATCTTTATTATTTTGCCACTCATTCCCAGGAGCATGCTCGGAAGGAACCTTGCCTCCTAATTCTACCCCGTTGCACTCCACAAGCCGTGTTCAGCTCAACTCACCCTGGGCATTCTAGTTCCACTGCGTACAAACTTGCCTGCCTCATCTCTCTGACTTTCTACACCAGCAGAAGAAGGACATGCTATGGTCTCCCTCGCCACCCGAGGTTTTAGCCATTTGCTGAGATGTGTTTAAAATAACACTCAACCATCTTTTGAGCTCACCCTGGCAAAAGTGACAAACAACCAACCATGGATAGTTCACTGCTGGTAGACTACCGAAGTCATTTCCACCCATTTCTGCCCCTCTAAGAGGTCGCACCCCATCTTCCTCCGTAGGCATTTTTGCCATCTGCATAGGTGGGTGACAAAACGTTCCCTCACCATGAATAAACGTCAGACCCAGCCTTTCTTTCCGCCTTTCCCTCTCTCTCTCTCTCTCTCTCTCTCTCCCCAGCTGCTCTTTTTAAATAATCTATCACACGAGCAGAACCCTTGTCGCTATGTTTACCCAGCTGCTGTGACCGTGGGCTAGTGCTCTTTTTAAATAATCTATCACACGAGCAGAACCCTTGTCGCTATGTTTACCCAGCTGCTGTGACCGTGGGCGAGGGCGCCTGGCGACCGCGGCTGCACCCACCTCACGGGACCGTTACCGGTTAAGGCGGTTCCGTCAGTAACTAATCAGAGCAGTTCCTGGCGTTGAGGGAGTGACCACTAATAGCTGGCGGTTCCGGAAGGATCCGGACTCCCGGGGCACGCGAAGAGCGCTGCGCTACTACGCTTCCGGCGCAGGCCCGCCCATTCCGGAAGCTGCGATAGCCGGAAGAGGCGGGGGATCCTTGATGGTTCAGGCTGGTGGGTTTGTCTGGCTGGGTGTGCACTTACGCAGATACCCGACTAGGAATAATCGCGGTTCTTTGGGCTGAAAGACACGGGCAGTGGTGCCGGGGGATTTTGCTCCTGTTCGTTTGGTCACTAGTGCATGTAGCGGTGCGGCGTCAGGTCCTTAACGGATCCGTGTTCGGTGACGCACTGTACCAGGCTGCAATCATTTTGTAACGAATTAAATGGTGCTCGGTGCGTGCTCCCCACCCCGCCCGTTGTCGTGCAGTCTTGCTCGCCGCTTTGCACTGCAGACCAAATAGGGCCACAGTGACAAGAAGGACCCCTTGCACTCAGGGACGTCACCAGCACAAACTGCCACCTTTGCAAATGACATTGTCCAAGAAGTCACCGTAACTGGACGCAGGGGAGAATACCTTTCTCTTACTTTGGATTCACAGGCCACTTAAAAGATTTATACATTAAAAGGCAAACTCGTTCAGGAGCTAAGATGTTCCTTCTCCTAAAGCTTCCCCTGCCCTCAGACAAAGCCATTTCAGGTCAGTCCACCCCTCTTTGCCTGAACAAAGTATAGACACATTTTTGTTCACATTATTTTTTTTTTTGTACGCTATTACAGTTTTATGTTATTTGAACCTCTCTGTACTGGATCAGCCTGATTCCATCTTAAGAAGCCATCTTGTCACAAGATCAAAATAAGTTCATTCTTGTTTTCTGTAAAACTTAAGTTTGACCGTGTCTTGACCTATTTTCTGGAATTTAACATATTCCACACTTTATACCCTGATAAGCTAAGATGTTCAGCCCGATAATTTTGAGATGTTCTGCCAAGTTCCAAAGTCCTTGGAAACCCCCTAGCCTTGCAGTTTGGGGCTATAGAAAAAAAAACCTCATTTTTCTTGTGTTCGGGGTTATTCTCTCAAACCTTGCTTTAGGGAAATAGCCCTGTCTGACAGAAAATAAAGCTTGCTTAATTCGATCAGAAAATTTGGGTTGTTGGCCTTTACTCTTGTTCAGTAGGATCAACACATGCTTCAGAAATGGGAGCGTTCATTTCTCCATTCTACATCACACAGCATGTTCAAGTAAGAAATGTTAAGGGAAAATTGCCAAAGAGACCTCTTAAACCAGGAAGTGGTGGCACACACCTTTAATCCCAGCACAGAGGTAGAGACAGGCAGATCTCTGTGAGTTCAAGGCCAACCTGGTCTACAGAGAAAATTCCAGAATAGCCAGGGTCATTACACAGAGAAACCCTGCCTCAAAATAACACAAAAGAAAAACCCCTCTTAAGACAGGAAGGAAAAGTATTCAAGAGGGAACTACTGTCTGGGAATAAAGATTTCCATGGTGGAGCACTTTCTAATGTGAGGTCCTAGCTTCCATCTTTACACCACCATGAGAGTCAGTGTTGTAGTTGGGGAGAGAGGGCACACTCAACTCCTAACACAGTGAGGATGATGGGAGATTTATAGCCCATAAACAGAAATGGAGTGTGTGCATAGAAAATGACCGAGTGATTTGGACTGCAAAAATATGCTCTCAAATATATTTAGACATTTATTTTTCTGGCATCATCAACCCATTCTTTTGTGCTTTAAATATTTTGACATTTTGCTTTTGAGAATTAAATCTTTAGCCCTGCCCCCTTAAACTGTGTTTGTTTATGGTTTGTCTTTTTCCCATTTAGAAGCCCAGTTTCCCAGTCTCTGTTTCCCTGCTGATTTGTTCTGGCCTCTTCTTCTGTGTTCTTAGTTTCTCTGGTCTGTTCTTGCAGCCGTCTGTTCTGTCCTGTTCTTCTGTTCTGTAATGTTCCGTTCTGTTCCGTTCCGTTCTGTTCTGTTCTGTTCTGTTCTGTTCTGTTCTGTTCTGTTCTGTTCTAGCTGTCTGTCCCTACAGAAATACCTGTCTAGTTCTTTTTACAGTGTAAACTAGGTCTGATATTATTTTTCAACTTTTGAAGTGTGCACTTAAGCAACTTTAGACAAATGTATTATCTGTATAACCACTACAGTCAAGATATGAGTTATGCCATCTCCCAGCTAACCGCCCCTACCCTAACTCCCACCTTATCCTCCCAGGTAACTGGTGATCTTGTTACTAAGTAGTAGATTAAATTTTCCTAATCTCCCTGCCCCCCCCCATTGTTTCGTTTTGCTTTTTTGAGACAGCGTCTCACTATGTAGCCCTGGCTGTTCTGGAACTCACAGAGTTCCACTTGCCTCTGCCTCCAGAGTGCTGAGATTAAAGGTGTGCGCATTATGCCCAGTTTCTAGTGTCTTATGTAGCTGGAACTATATGGTATTGCTACGGTATGGATGCTCATGCTTCCTTGCGACCCCCATTCTTATTTTGAAATTGTTACCATTAGATGGTGACGCCTTCGGGAGGTGACTGTCTTGTCAGTGGAGCTCTGAATGGGTTTAATGCCCTAATGAAACGACCTGGAGAGCTTGTTCTTGGTCATGTGAAAGTATGTTAGAAGTCACTGTGTGTGGAGGAGAAGATGGTCCCTCCTTGGACGTCAAATCTGCGAACTCTTGGACCTTCTAGACTCTGGAACTGTGAGAAAGTAACGTCTTTTGTTTATGAGCTACCAGCCCACAGTATTTTCTTAAAGCAGCTGTGCTGGATGGCTTTATGTCAACTTGACACTAGCTAAAGTCACCTGAGAGGAGGGACCTTCGGGGAAGGGAAACACCTCCATAATATCCAGGTGTAGGGCATTTTCTTAATTGGTTATTGATGTGAGCCGGTTGTGGGTGGTGCCACCCCTGGGCTGCTGGTCTTGGGTTCTGTAAGAAAGCAGGCTGAGCAAGTCTGTTGAGCAAGCCAGTAGGCAGCACTCCTCCATGGCCTCTGCATCAGCTCCTGCCTCCAGGTTCCCACCCTGCTTGAGTTCCTGTCCTGACTTGCTTCACTGATGAGCTATGGATGTGGAAGTGTAAGCCAGATGAACCATTTTCTCCCCAACTTGCCTTTTGTCATAGTGTTTCATTATAGCAATAAAAACCCAAACTAAGCTAGCAACCAAAATGGACAAAAAGAGGTGTGTTCTTGAAAGTGTACCTGGCTTATTTTGCTCAGCCTGGTATATTTTTAGGTTTTTTATGTGTATTAGTGTTTTTCCTATGTGTATATCTATGTGTCACATTCCTACCTGGTGCTCATGAAGCTTAGAACAGGGCATTGAATGCCCTGGATTATTTCCCAGTCTTCAAAGGGTCGCCTCTGTCACATCCTCTGAGACTGCATTCTTTTCTAGGGTGGTTTGTATTTTGTTTATTTTTATCACACACAGGAATCATTGTGCAGTCATTTGAACAACATTTTGCAAATGTCCCTCTTTCAAGTAGGGTCATCTGAGAACATCGTTGCCCTGAAATCAGTGTCCCAGGCTTCAGGCAATCTAAGTGTCCCAGGGTATTAAGTTTCCACAATGAGTCAGCGTTCACACTGGTGATATCCTGCTCTTGGGCTCCTGCCCCATTCTGCTCTGTGTAACCAGCTTTTAACTCAGTGCAAGTCAGGAACCAAAGCCCCAAGGCTGCTTCTATTTACCAAATGCTTAGTGGCTCTGAATGGAAGGGTGCTAGACATTGAGGAGACTCTCTTAGCGAACCCCCAAAGCTATGTCCTGTTGAAGGGGCTAAACTCTTTCACTCTCACCACTGAATTTAGGTTTCAGTTCTCTGAGAAGGGCAAAACAGGTGTCTCTCCCAACAAAGGGATGTTTATGCACAATACCCTTGCATTCAGGGACAAGAGAGAGAACAAACACAGGGCCTAAGTCAGCCTCACAATGTCTTGAGAACAAATCCAGCAGCCCCTTCTGAGTCATGTCCAGACTTGCCCAAGCTTGTGCAAGCATGTTCAAAAATGGTAAGACTAAACCTCAGCCAATTAAAAGTAGACTAGTATAACTAGTGTAACTAATTGCTTAACCAATTATGTATAAGGTGACATCACTGTCCCTGAAATTCCCCTTAGCTGTGCTTAAAAGGAGCCTGCACACTCCTCTTGTGGAGGAGCCGTATTATACATGTGAGCGATCCCACACATGCTGGTAATAAGCGCTCTTTGCTCTTACATACTATTGGAGTATGGGGTCTTCCTCCAGTCTTTCCTGGGATCCTATGCTGTTTCTCAAGGGGACACAATATGAAAGGATTTCAGGAACTAAGTGGCCCCAACACATTTGCCAATGTTAATTTTGTATTTGTTTATTTATATTTATTTTGAGACAAGGAATTACTATTTCCCTTGCTGGCCTCTCTCTATACACCAGTCTTGCCTGGAACTTACAGAGATCTACTTGCTTTTGCCTTCCCAGGGTTAGGATTAAAGGGTGTACAACCACCTCCAGTGTGTTAATTTAAATTTAACCAGTCAAATGCCCACTCACATTCTGCGGTTCAGTATAACTAAATCTTGCCTTTCCAGGACTCTGCCTAGAGTTGGAATTGCCTCCAGCTGCGTCCTTTCCAAGACCTTTCATATTGGTAACTGTCTATTCCAGGAAGCTCTTTGTTCTTTTTAAATTGAAACCAAAGGTGATTTATTTTCTGCTTGCAAATCTGTATTTTGTGGCATGACTGTATCCAGAAAAGCATCTGATTTAGCTCTCAAAACTGATGTGAGATACTTCTCATCTCCAGGACTTGCTAAGAGTAAAATCCTCAGTGAACTGCGGCCCCTCTTCTGATTAAAGGGTTCTTAAGTCATTGGCTGAACTCCTAAGAAAAACTCTGGGGAGACTTGTGAAGCCCTGAGGTGATGCAGCCCTGCAGTATTGGAAAGTGAGTTTTGGTATCTTTGACAAGTCCCAAAGAAACTCCGAACAAATGGCTGATTGCAGTGTCTACTGGCATACCAAAGCGCACTCTGAGCTCTAGGCTCTGTCAGTCTCTGCAGCTCCTCCCAGCTGCTCACCCCACCCCTCCTAGAAGTCTCTCCAGTCCAAGGGTTTTGATTCCCTTCCCCCAGCTTCTGATTCCTATAAAAACCTGCCATTCCAGCCATACACTTTTTTATTTATTGTATTTTATTTTTGCCTTCTTGGGTCTCTCTTTGCCCCCTTGGCTCCCTCACACCCTCCTCTTCTCTCATGACCTGGTTCAGCTGCTGGCCATGTTCAGTCTGTTGTTTTCTCTCCCTTCCAGATGCCTCTGCTATATTCTTTCATATCTGCAACGAAAACCTTTTCCTTAACTGTGCCTAGAGCTGCCACATCCTCATTTCTTTCAACCTTGTCATTCAAAAACAAATAACACTTGAGCCTTGTCTTCAAGTTGGCTCCAAAAAGGAAGCACCTTTGAGGACCAGTGCTGAACACCATATCCTTAACTGGTGACACCCAGCTAAGTTTGGCACAGAAGGCCAAACATGCCAGAACAGATCCAATATTCCCTTGTATGAGTTTCTTAAGGAGCAGAACTGGGGTAAAGCTTAGCCAGGCCGAGTAAGCCAGCAGTTTCTTCAGCACTGGCCGAGTTCTTCCTGAAGCCTTCTTCGTGGGGGAGTGCTATTTCGATTGAGATACAATAATAGTTCACTCCTTAAACATTTTTAAATTTTATTTTATGTGTAGGAGTGTGAGCCAGCGTGCATGTGTAGCGTATGCAGGCCTGGTACCCTCCCGAGGTCACAAGAGGGTGTCCAGTACCCTGGACCTGGAGTCACAGATGGCAATGGGCTGCCATCTGGGTGCAGCCTGCGCTCTTAACTGTGGAGCCATCTCCCCAGCCCTGTGGTCCCAGTTTGCTTTCCACAGCTGTGATAAACACTGTGACCAAGGCAATCCTGGGAGGAAAGGGTTGATTCCATCTTACAGCTTATTGTCCATTGTGAGGGGAAATCAGGGCAGGAACCTGGAGGCATAAACTGGTACAGAGGCCGTGGAGGAATTCTGCTTATTGGCTTGCTCCGGATAGCTTGCTCAGCTTGCCTTTTTATACAATCAAGACCTCCTACCCATTAATGGCACTTTCCCCAGTAGACTGGGCCCTCCCACATCAATTGTTAACCAAGAAAATGCCCCATAGATGTGTACACAGGCCAGTCTGATGGAGGCATTGTCGCAGCTGAGGTTCCGTTTCCCAGTTAACTCTACAGACGTGCACACAGGCCAGTCTGATGGAGGCATTGTCTCAGCTGAGGTTCCTCTTCCCAGATAACTCTAGTTTGCATTCAGTTGACAAAAACCTAATCAGGACATATCCTATAATATCTCCTGTTGTAGGATTTCGATCCCTTTAGCCAATGGCTTTTGGCAATTACGAACCCTAGGGCATGGTCTTGTCTGCGAACAAGACAGTTTATAAGCTTAGGGAGAGGGTCTAGCCTTCTCTTGCTCCCATGCCCTCTTGGGTGGTCAGAGCGGAGCAGGCAGCAAGGTCTTTACTCCTGGTCAGAACAACTGGACGAGGGCAGCCGGATCAGCGGCTGTGTCTAAACCATTCTGTATCAGTGAGTGTTTACCCCTATTTTATACCTAAATACATTCTTGAGAACCCTTAACAGATTCTCATGGCTTCTTGCTAAATCTCCCTTTTAATTTGACTTTCACAGGCTGAACATTGAATTCTTGACCCAGAGTCCCACCCACCCAAATGCTTTTACTTTCTTATACATCATGGTTCAGGGGTGGGGATGGGGATTCCTGGACTGTCCTCTGGGTGAGGGGACAGTCCTTGTGACATCAAGGCTTAATCTTGCTGAATTTGTTAAGTAAAACTGCTGTCCTTTGGAGGTTATGTATTTGAGCAGTCGGATTGTATAACAAACCTTGTTCTGATAATAAAGTTTACCACATTGGCAAAGAGAAGAAATTTGTTCAATTAACTTTTTAAAATTTTAGTTATGTGTATGTGGGTGGGTCTATGTGTGTGGGTGGGTCTATGCGTGTGGGTGCTGGTGTCTGTGGAGGCCAGAGACATCAGGTCCCCTGGAGCTGGAGTCATGGTGTCATGGGCGGTTGTGAGCCACCTGACCTACGTATTAGAGTTGAAAACTTGCGTTCTTGCATATTCCAGAGCCATATACACTCTGAAGCACCGCGCCATCTCTCTCATTCCAAGAAGACGCTTTTATTTTCCTTTTAAAAAGTCATATTTTTATTAATTCTTTGAGAATTTTACGTGTCCTTTGATCACATCCAACCTTCTCCCCCAACTCCTCCCAGATCCACCCTCACCTCCAAGATGATTTGTTTCATAGTTGCGACTCCGCAGGCTGAAAGAAAAGTAAAAAAAGATTGATTTTATTTATTTTGTGTGTATGACGGCTTTGCCTGCATATAGGTCTGCACACTATGTGCAATCCTGGTACCTTGAATGTCAGAAGAGAGTGTTAGACCTCCTGGAGCTAGAGTTACAGACAATCGTGAGCCAGCAAGTGGGTGCTGGGAATCGAACCCTGATCCTTTGCAAGAGCAACAAATACCACTAATCCACCCCCCTTGCCCTAACAAAAAGGTTCTGTTGTTGGGTTTTGTTGATGTGAGCATTGTGAACAGAACAGGCTAACTATAACTAGCACTGTATCTCAGCGGATGCCACAGTATGATCCTGACAGTCAGTTTCCTAGAGCTTCCGTGGGAAAATTGTAATTGGCACTACATGGTCAAGGGAGTTCTTGGCTCTTCATTCAGCATCCAGACAAGGCCAGTTCCATCCTCTATCTGTGCGCCTCTCCTTCCCTCACCCTCCTAGTCCCTTTCCTTGGTCTCAGGCAGTGGCATCCATCCTTCCTACAATGAGCACTGGTTTACTCGTGCTTGTGAGATCTGTTTGGTCTTTCTCGCCTCACACTGGAGCCTCAGGGACTGGGTGCCTGTCCCCTCCTTTCTGGTTTCTCTTGCATCCATTCCTGTAGAATCCTGGAATTGTTCCTTGCTAACAATATCAGGAATGTTTTCCCCTACAGGAGTCATGCTACCTAGTCTCACATTCTCTAGGGTTTCTGTATCAACAGTCATGGAGTCCTGACACACTGAACAGATAATTTCTAAAAATTCTGGGGCTTTCACATTTGTATAGGATGTACTGCTTGTACAACTACTTGTCGTTGTCTGGATTCAAATTCTAATGGTGGAGCTGCCTCCACAGGATCAGGGCCATTGAAGGATTTCCCTTGATGCCTGCAAACATGTGTAATATATAACAGACCACTCTTTCTCTTCTCCTCCCGCACCTTTGGGAAGAAGATTCACCTTTTCTTCTCCCTACGTTCCCCTACTTTCACACCTATGACGATCTGAGTTGAATTAGAATTGTAAGAGCAGGGCAACTTATCTCTGGTTATATCACCAAAGGAAAGTGACTTCTCTCCCAGAAACCATTAACAGCCCATAGCTTCTTAGGGAAAAGTGGGCCTTCATGAGCCCATCCCCCATATATGATGGGGTGCTGATGGGACTGAGCTTGCCCAGGTCTTCTGCAGGTAACCACAGGTGCTTTGATTTCATGGATACATCAGCTAGGTCATGTTTAGAAATCAGTGTTTCACATAGTTCCTACCTGTCCCTCAACACTTCCACGCGTTCTGTCCCCTCTTCCAGGTTCTTCCCCAAGCCTTAAAGGGCTAACACGGATGTCCCATTTATGGATGGGCACTCAACAGCCACTTATTCTCAAGCACTTTGACCAGCAGTGAGTCTGTATAACCATCACTACAAACAAGACCGAGAGATGCATTCATTTAAGGGTATGAGCATCCACATTTAGAAGGCAGTTTGACATGTCTGTAGTGGTTTGAATAAGAATGCCCCCCCATGCTCATATATCTGAGTACTTAGTGGTCAGGGAGTGGCACTATTTAAAAAGATTGGGAGGTATGTCCTTGTTGGAAGAAGTTTGTCACCGGGGTGGGCTTTGTAGTTTCAAAAGCTCATGCTAGGCCCAGTCTCTCTCTCTCTCTCTCTCTCTCTCTCTCTCTCTCTCTCTCTCTCTCTCTCTCTCTCTCTCTCTCTCTCTCTGGATATAGCTCTCAGGTACTTCTCTAGGACCACACTTGCCTCATGCCATATTCTCTGCATGATGGTAATGGACTAACCCTCTGAAACTGTAAGCAAGGCCTTTATTAG
This sequence comes from Arvicola amphibius, assembly GCF_903992535.2. NCBI lineage: Eukaryota > Metazoa > Chordata > Mammalia > Rodentia > Cricetidae > Arvicola > Arvicola amphibius. Next base: position 149,932,489 of record NC_052048.2, read on the forward strand.
ATGCTTTCTTCTTCTTCTTCTTCTTCTTCTTCTTCTTCTTCTTCTTCTTCTTCTTCTTCTTCTTCTTCTTCTTCTTCTCCTCCTCCTCCTCCTCCTCCTCCTCCTCCTCCTCCTCCTCCTTCTGTTTGTTTTTGTTTTTTCGAGACAGGGTTTCACTGTAGCTTTGAAGCCTGTCCTGGAACTGGCTCTTGTAGACCAGGCTGGCCTCAAACTCACAGAGATCCACCTATCTCTGCCTCTGCCTCCTGAGTGCTGGGATTAAAAGCATGCACCACCACTGCCCAGCTAGATGCTTTCTTTTATATGAGTGGCCTTGGTCATGCTGTCTCTTCACAGCAACAGAACGGTGACTAAGACAATGTCCATTTAGCCAAACAACAGGAGTGGGTTCCCCTTATAGTTCATGACGTAGGTAGCATGGGCTTTGAGCCAGGTTTACAGGACTAGGCATGAATTTCCTCCTAAGGAACAGGCCTCACATCCAATCAAAAAGCAGCTTTGGTTACCTCCATAACCGCCATGCCACTATTTAACCAGTTGTTACACTCTGCAGGAGTTTCTTTTTGTACTATATTTATTTGTTTATTTGTTAATGGAATATGTGTGCTCGTTAGTCCAGGTTCGAACTCAAGTCTTCAGCTTGGCAGCAAACACCTTTACCCACCAAGCCACCTCACTAGCCCGTGCAGGATTTTCTGATGGAGGTTCTGTGCCCACTTAGTGGTCTTTCCTGTCTCCAGCCTTCTTTCCTCTACAGTTAGAGAGTACTTCAAAAGAGTTGCATATCCTGCCCAAAAAGAGTTGCTAATAGCAAAAAGAAATGTCAGTCACTTTCTGTGGATCATCTCCATAGGGAAGAGTAGAGGCTTCCAGCTTCTCAAAGCAGAAGTTGAGGATGGAGTAACACCCCATTAATATCCTACCAGCTGGTCATGGCCACTCAGACCTCTGACTGGACGTTATCTTACAGTCCTGATAGACTATGCTTCCTTGCCAAACTGGGTATCTTTATTAAGCTGCAGAGAGAGGACCATCCCTGCCTTATTTTCATGTGGTGGAGGAGAACGCTCCATTGGTTGCCACGTGCACTGGCATGTGGACTCCCTTTTAGTTATATAACCATAGCTACCATCTGTCCAGTCAGCTCCTCTATGGCCCAGAAGACTTGCTAGCTGGTATTGATGCTGAGCCACCCATCCTGAAATCAAAGTAGTTATAAGAAGCAAAAAAAGTCAAACTCAAGAAACAAGACCCCTTCCAGTGAAGATCATTGGAGTTTGGAGCTCTAAATCTTTGTTCAACCCTCAAAGCAACCTGGACAGATGCCCAAGTCTCTGTGGTGGAGACTGCTCCCTCACACCAGATGGTACAGCAAGGGACGCCAAGAGGCCTCAGGCATATCTTCTGGGAGTGGTGGGGATGTCCTAATTTGCTGGCCAGCAGCTTGGCCCACAGACACCTGAATCCCCTCCTCCTTAGTGACTGCTTGTGGAAGCCACAGTCCTGCACTGCTCAGGGTCAGGACTCTTCCCCCTCGCTGACTTTGCTAACCCTGGCACAGGATCCTAAGGTTCACGCTGCTCAGCATTACCAAAAGCCCAAGGGCAGGGACTCAGTAGAAGGACATGGGCCTCCCCTAAGGAACATACAGGAGACCTTTCTTCCTTAAACCTCTATGAGGGCTGGGGAAGGGGCTCAGGGTACAAAGGGCTTCTTCAGGACACTTGGGGGTTACGATGAGACAATGAGCAGAATCCCCCTAGCAGCAGAGTCCTCTCAGAGAGCCTTCTCTTCTCCAAAGACCTCTGCATCTTGAGGTCCTGGGCCAGCACCTGTATCACAGACCTCTCTCTTGAATTTAGAAGACCTCCTGAGACAGCTGTGGCTTTAAATTATCAGAGTAAGGATTAGCAGCGAAACAGCCGTGCAACTTCTGCTTGCTCTGTGATAACAGGAACACCTAGAAACAGTGTGGGTGTCATCAGAGGCCTAGAAAAGGAAAGTGTGTCGCTAGCGAACTAGGTCTGTATGTGGCAGACTTAAGAGTGCTATGGGTTTATTACAAATACTGGAGCTGGCATGTGTAAGTGGCATGCAGCCAAGAAGAGCTATGGGTGAGCATCACAGAGGACATGCATGGTGATTGGAGTCGCCAGACTCTCTCTGCCCAGGTACTAGATTCTGCCCTTTGCTGAGAGAACGGGTGACAGGGAGCTGTCAGGTGTTAACTTACATCCCTTGATTATAAAAGATACCTTTTTTATACTTCTTTGTGAATCGCCTTTTTATGTCTTTTGCCCATTTATCGTTATGAGCTTTTTGCCTTGTAGCATATTCAAAATGTTTCCTTTTGAGATGCGCTCTCAGTAGATTGCCCAGACTGACGTGAAACTTGCAGTCTTCTCCCTCAGTGTCTGCACTGCCTGCACTTCAGGTGTTCCACACTTAGCACACCTATAAATTATAATCAGTGATTCAACTTAATCTCCATAGCTTCTGGATTTTCCCTGCTCTGACCTTCCCTTAGATACTTCTAAACTGCGTGACAATATTTTTAAAATTCTCTTGTTTCCTTTTAGTACATCTATAGGTTCATTTAATCTTTATATTTCATGATCGGCTGGCACTGATCTGACTCTGGGGTTCAGATGTTGCTGATAGTGTCACCCTGCTTTTCCTTGTAGACTTATTTGCTAGTTCACATGTTCTCTAGTTTCTATTATTTCTGAACTCTTTCTGAACTCTTATTTTTTCCATTGTACTACAGTTTTGAGTTCTTGGACTGTCATATGCAAAAAATCAAGCCTTGAAAAGTATAAATTTATCATACTTTTTTTTTGCCTTTTGTGTTTTGAAACAGAGTCTCAAAGTATTGCCCTGACTCTCTTGGAACTTTCTATATAGACTAACTAGGCTGGCCCTCAACTTGCAGCAATCCTCCTGCCTCTGTGTCTTGAGTACCATGATTGCAAGCATGCACCAGGACTAGACTTTTTTTTTTTTAGTGGCAGACAAGGGCCGGGCAGTGGTGGTGTATATCTTTAATCCCAGCACTCAGGAGGCGATTCCAGGTCAGCCTGGTCTACAGAGCAAGTTCCAGGACAAGGCTGCAGACAAGATTCATGTCTTGTACTCCAAGATGTAGCCCAGACTGGCTTGGAACTGATTATCCTCCTGCCTCAGCTTCCTACATGCTGGCACTAAATACAGGAACACAACACAACATCCATCTTCAATACCTCTAATAACTAGAAGTATTGACGTCTCAGTAGCCCACCCCACAAATACCTAGGTGCTACTGAATCATTACCAGCATCATTATTAACATCCTTGAAGGATGTTTCACGCAGGTGTGGTGTAGACTGAAGAACCATCCTTGCTCCTGCCCAAAGCCATTGCTAAGGCAGTGATCGTGATTTCAGCAGCCCCACCGAGTATTGCATAAACTGGACTGCGGCCTGCCCATTCTGCCCTCTGCAGGCCGTGTGCTTCTCTACCGTTCTCAGTGGGCTATTTCCTGAGTGAAATGGTCTCCACTCTGACTTCCCATTTTGGCCCTCGCCATGACTCAGGAGTAGCGTATCCTTCATACCACTGCCCCTTTGTAAATATCTCTGATTCAAGGACATTCTGTAGGCCTCTGTGCTGGCCACTACTGGTTTACCTCCCCCTGTGGGTGAGGGTGGGGGTTCTGTTTGAAAAGAACTATAAAAGTTGCCTTGACACAGAATGGCTAACCTGTGCTCAGAAACAGGAGCAACCTAGCAAGACTCCCACCCCATCCATGAAGCCCAAGACCACTCCTTTGGAATGTCCTGTCCTCAGGCCTGGGAGGACCTGGTTCTCTCTGTTTCCTTCCTCCCCTCAGGCAGAGTGCCAGATAGGGAGCTCTCAGACTCAGGTATTTAGCTCTGAGGAAGGCTAGATTCTGGACGTGGAGCGTGCTTTTCTTCACAAACCAGAAGACATGCACTTTTTCATGTAGGATGGAAGCAATGTGGTCAAAGTCCATGTGAAAAGCTCTAATCCTATTCTCATGCTGGGCTTCTGTGTCTCTGACACTCTCAGCCACCCCAGCACTTATTAAAAGCAGCTCACAGCAGCCCAACCCTCCTCTGTTTTCAAGATGTCCCCGTGTGCTTCTCCGGCGAGCCAGGAGGGCCACTTGCGAGGACCTGAATACCACTCAGCTGTAAAGCCCTCATCAGGGAGGACATGGCCTCTCCCAACTCTCATCATGGACCACCTGCAACACAGCCTCATTTCATCACACCAACCATTTGTGTGCGTGAGCTGGGCATAAAACCCAGGTTTGTGCACACTTGGCAAGCATTCTGCCACAGAAGGCATCCCAGACCTTGTTCTGTGAGACAGGGTCTCAGTATGTAGTCAAGACTGGCCGTCTCTGTCCTTCTGACTCTGTCTCCTGATTGCTGGGATTATCTGCATGTATGACCACACCTGGCTTAACCAACTTCTTATAATCCTGAATTTTCCTTATCCTAATTTAACTCGAGGCCCTGATCACACCCCTCTTGACTCCCTTATTCTATTTCTCTGAAGTGTTCTGTCCCACTGCAAAGGTCTGATTGGAGTTCAGAGTCTTCTCTAGGGAAGTTGTCAAATAAAATACATTTTCTAGATTTAATGTCCACTTTTGTATATCTTTTTAGATTATATGTGTGCGCCATAGTGCGAATCGGAGGACAACTCGCAGGACTTGGTCCTCCTTGCACTGGGTAGGTTCTGGGGATCGGATTCAGGTCGCCAGGCTTGACAGCAGCGCCATCACTCACTAAGCCATCTCACAGGGCAGGGTGTGTGTGGCTTCGCTGAAGACCCACTAGCCCTGCATATCCCACCGTGAGCATGGAGGGAGAGCCCTGCTAGAACATAGCTCCTGGCAAAGGGATGGGAGACCTAATCTTACCAGAGGGAGAGGACACATTTCGTCCTCCGCTCTCCTTGCCCTAATATGGGGCCTGGATTTCCTTTAGTGTGTAGCTATCTAGCTTAGATAAATTCTGTGCTTGAAGCCTTGTGGCTCTCTCTAAGCTCACACACAGATAGAGGCCAGAGGGATCCCATGACAACCCATCCTCTGGGGAAATGGCTTTGAGAAGGTCTTTCCATAACCACTTGCTTTAAACAGGTTGCCCCGTGCCTGACCCTTGTGTTAAGCGCCTGGGTCCAGACCTCCATCTGGGATTAAGCTCGCTGACCTCTGTGTGCACGGTGTGGGTGTGCTGTATGCTGTGGGGACCCATAGTGGCAACATCCTTTTCCATGGCTGTCCTCTACCCACAGCAGGGCACTCCCCGTCTCCACAGTTCCAAACGAAACCAATGGCTGCACAGAAGAAAGGAAACTAGACAGATAAAGCCACAGGCTCGAGGAGCTGCCAGTCCCAAGCAGGCGAAAGGTTGCCCAGGGAGCATCTCCACCCTCCAGGAACAGAGGCTGCTGCCAGGGAGCTCAGCGACTTCCAGTCACAGACACATCTGGCAGCATCCAAAGGAGTGCCATAAACCAGCACCAAGAAGCTCAGAGTCCAGGCAACAATTGGGAGGAGGAAGCTGCTATTTGCAGGGGAGCTTTCCCCTGTCCCCACCTGGAGCCGGGGAGGATCTCAGGCACCCAGACCTGAAGCCCTGGCAACAGGAATGCAACAGGCTGGGCCTGGCTGGGTCCCAGTAGTAGGAGATGAAGGAATGGTCCCCTACACCCGGGGCTCACACACAAGTGCCTGGCGTGTTTACCCAGAGGTTCTTTCCTTCTGTGGCTCCCCCTTAATATTGCTCTACCCCCAGCCCCAGGAGGCTACAGGCCCTTCCCTGCCAGTTGTCTCTTGGGTTTCTCATCTCACCTACCCACCCACTCTCAGCCCCTGACGTTGCCTACTAGCAAAGCTCCTAGCTGGCTTTGATTTCTTGGCGTGGAGGGCAATGGGGGCATGTGATACCCTGAGCCATTCTCTCCCCTTCAGCCCTCTTTCTCTGGATTCTTTGGCACCCCAGTCCGTTGGTTCTCCTCTTGTCTCTGGACACTCCAAGCACTCACCCACCCACTAAGCTCTTGGAGATCTGTTGGGGGGTATTTCTTACTCTGACTACCCCCAGCCCTGGCCACTCGGGAACATCTTTCTCCTCACCCTTTCAGCCCAAATATTATCCCAGCTCAACAATAAACAAAGGAAAACCCCAGCATGACAAGTCCCTCCCACAGCTGATCTTGCCCTGCGGTTGGCACTGAACTGTCCCAGGCGGCTGTCCTAGCATACCCCTCCACCCCTGCTTTCCTGTGCAGCACAGGTTTGCCGGGGCTGGGGGTCCTGATGGCTGCGTTTGCCTGAGGTTCTTCCTCATGGTCACCACTTCCACCTGGTCTCTACCACCGGGTCATTGCCCAGTTTCTTGTTCACCGTAAATCTGCACATAGAAGTTTTGAGATCAAGTTGGGGTCACATGCTTGTGACCTTTCTTAAATCCTTTCTGATTCCTCGTGGTGCCTGCTTAATTGTCAATTTGACAAGATTTAAAATTAGCCTAGGAGATGTGTCCCTAGACCTGTCCGTGAAGGTATGTATAACTAGAATTAACTGAAGGGCAAGACTGTCTTCAAAATAGGTGGCCGCTTCCAACTGGCTATCAAGTAAAAGCAGTGTCCCCTGGCTGTCCGTCCTTCTTCTTGAATGTGGGTCTACAGCTGCCGCCGCCATCTGACCTCTGTTTCTTTGGCCTGAACATCAGTGGCTCTCCAGGCCTCCAGCACTAGGTTGGGACTTCTTAGGCATGCAGCTTTGTGGATTGAGCAGCGATGGCCTCTCTGTCACTCCAACATGTGGACAGCCTTTGTGACTACCCAGCCCACTGTGTAAGGCAGTCTAGGAAACCCTTTTACACACACACACACACACACACACACACACACACACACACACACACACAGACAGATGCTGTTCTCCAGAGAATCCTGCTGAGCTTACTCTATTCTATACACACACACACACACACACACACACACACACACACACACACACACAGAGGGGGGGTGATGGTGGCACACTCCCTTAATCCCAGCACTCAGGAGGCAGAGGCAGGCAGATCTCAGTGAGTTTGAGGCTAGCCTGCTTTACAAAGTCAGTTCCAGGACAACTAGAGCACAGAGAAACCTGTCTCAAACAAACAAACAAAAAAGAATCAGCCCAAACCCCTCCGCTGGCTCCAGGATCCTAAAGGTGAGTTTACTGGTTAGTATTGACTTAGTATTCCCAGTTCTTCCCCCTCCCCCGACCTCCACAGAATAGACTTTATCCCTCCCCTAAGCTACAGGCCCTGTCCTTGAAGTACCTGCTTCTGTCTGCTGCCCTCCTCACCCCAGGCCGGCAGTCCAACAAACAGACCCCAAGCTCAGATACTCAAGAAAAGGGAAAGTTCTCCTCAGCCACGGAGCCTGCTTTATGCACAGACAGGGTGCTCTCTGTTTTCAGGGGACAAAAGTCAGTGGCTGAAGTGCCACTGGACTAAGCCTTGGTCTTTGTCCTACTGGGCAGATACTGGGCTAAGTGTAGGATAATCAGTAGAACCAGCCTCTCCTCTAGATCTCGAAAGTGTGGGGGTCCTCTGCATCCAAGTCCCAGAAGTGTTGTCCCTTTTCCTGTCCCCAGATCCACCAGTATACAAACAGAAAACATCTGAGCAGAGGAGACAGAGAGACAAACATAAAATACGTGGCAGCTGGCGAAGCGAGCAGAGGCCAGAATTTGGCTACTGAATCACAGTCTTGCATCACCACTGTTTATTAGGCAGGAGTCAGCTTTTCAACACATGTCATGCTCACCAGGCCCCACCCCACAGGAAGGCTTCGGGGGGTTAGCATAGGAAGGGAGAAGTTGCAACCAGCATGCCCAGTGCCCAGGAATCCGAGCTACAGAGTATTCTACTGCCACTCCCAAAATGACCCCTACAAGGGGAGGAAGCCCAAATAGTCAATAAATAATCAAGGCTGCTTTTTCTTCCCCCCGGGAACTCAGCCACTGGCTGGGAACCAGGGACTGTGCCCAGGGCTCTGTCCTAGCTCTGAGAACTCAGGCAAGAATGTAAAATCCAAACTCATCCTCTCAGGGGGGTGAGGGCATGGGCTGGAGGGGTTCCCTGGGGTGTCCCCCCATGGTCTGTATTCTATGTCTTTCACTGTGCCTGGCACAGCATATAAGCTTGGGGACAGAGGGTCTCAAAAGCCAGGGAGGCACAGTGCCAATAGAAGCCCATAAACATTACCTTCTTGTCTGCCCCCCATCCCAACTCCAGATCTTTCCAATGCTCCTGGGACCAGCACTGGGATCTGCTCCACCACAACCCAATGAAGTGTAGCCTCCTGGAAGGGCTGCACCCCAACTGAGCGGTTCTGGGGAGTGGGTGAGCTTATCTACAGACGGAGAGGAAAGTGACTAGAACATTCCAAAGACACCACCTCCCTCCCATGTGGAGTACTTCACTGCTACAAAAGACTAAATTTTCTATCTTGACCCAAAGCGCAGGACGGGGATTTGGTGTGACTGTTTCTTTAAGATACCAACACGTCCATGTTGTCACACCTAGAAGTGTTTGAGACCTAAAGAATAACCCACACCAGAGCTGGAGGAGGCCTGTGATGCTGATCCCGCATTTCACAAGGTGGAAAGATTCCAGTATCCTGGGCCACAAGTCTCTTCTCCACAAAGACGTATGTCCTTTCGGGGACTGGGCTGAGTCCTGGCTTCTGCTCTCTCAGCCAGGATCTGCTTGGAAGAGAGAGAAAACTGCCAAGTGTGGGGAATTAAGCACAGGTTGGCCGCTGCTGTGGCCGGACTGAGCCAAGGCTTCCCCAAATGGAGGCCCCCTAATGGCTGGGAAGTTGAAACCAGGCTGGTTCTGGAGGCGTGGATCCCACAGCATTGGCACGGAGAACAAAGAAGGGACGGCTGATGGGCGGGGCCAGTGGGAATGCAGGGTCTCCAGGGGTATCAAGGCTGGGCCATCCACAGCAGCGCACCTGGAAAGCACATCATATTAAGGATCACCACCATCATCCCTTCATCTGCCCCTCCAGCTGGAAATCTCCCTCAAGCCAGCTCCTTTCCTTACCTGGACCAGTTCACCCTCACCTCCCTCTGTCCAAGCTGGTCTCTTATTACCCATGGCCAGCCTCACCTGACCAACTCACAGATGGGTCTCATCCACACCCCTGTCCCCACCTGTGGTCTGGCAGTCCACAGCTGAGGCTGTATGTTTGCACCTCAGGAAGAAGCTTACTGAGGACAGGGACCGGGAACCCCAGCCTCCATCCCTCTTACAGCTACCATAGCCTTTCATTTCCCTTGCTAAACAAACTAGTTCCCGAGTCCAGAGGAAGCCCCTGTGATGATCCTGATCCCCTTCCTTCCCACGCAGGCCCCTCAGTTCACCCTCAAGTGAGTCCCCTCAGTACCTGGGGCCTGAAGCCAGCTGGTCACTCTCATGGTCACTCCCACAGGAAACGCACATACCAGATGGTCTCATTCTTCAGCTGTGGTCCAAACAGGGGGTTCAGCTGGGCCAAGATGGCGATGAGCCAGCTGCCGAGGACAGCAGAGTGAGGACTGGGCACAGATGACCCGTCTCACATACCAAGGGCGTGGGCACAGATGGACCCATCATCTCACATACCAAGGGAGTGGGCACAGATGGACCCATCTCACATACCAAGGGAGTGGGCACAGATGGACCCATCATCTCACATACCAAGGGAGTGGGCACAGATGGACCCATCATCTCACATACCAAGGGAGTGGGCACAGATGGACCCATCATCTCACATACCAAGGGAGTGGGCACAGATGGACCCGTCTCACATACCAAGGGAGTGGGCACAGATGACCCGTCTCACATACCAAGGGAGTGGGCACAGATGGACCCATCATCTCACATACCAAGGGAGTGGGCACAGATGGACCCATCTCACATACCAAGGGAGTGGGCACAGATGGACCCATCATCTCACATACCAAGGGAGTGGGCACAGATGGACCCATCATCTCACATACCAAGGGAGTGGGCACAGATGGACCCGTCTCACATACCAAGGGAGTGGGCACAGATGACCCATCTCACATACCAAGGGAGTGGGCACAGATGGACCCATCTCACATACCAAGGGAGTGGGCACAGATGGACCCGTCTCACATACCAAGGGAGTGGGCACAGATGGACCCATCATCTCACATACCAAGGGAGTGGGCACAGATGGACCCATCTCACATACCAAGGGAGTGGGCACAGATGGACCCATCATCTCACATACCAAGGGAGTGGGCACAGATGGACCCGTCTCACATACCAAGGGAGTGGGCACAGATGGACCCGTCTCACATACCAAGGGAGAACTGGCTCCTCCCTTTTTCAAAGAGCATGCAGCTAATCCAGCAGGTGCCAGGGCCTGTGTTCTGGCTGGCACAGGAAACTGGGCTTAGGATTTGTGGGTGTCAATGTGAGATGATTTGATTTTCTGTAAGTATGTAAGGTCCCTGAGCTGGTCCCAAGGTGAGGGTTCCTTGAGGGCCTTGGGGAGCCACCCTAGTATTGCCACACACACACCTCTGCTGCCCCCTAGTGGTTCTACATTGGCTCTAGTCCAATCACCCAGGCATTCTGATTTCTATGTTGCTTGCTGAGTCTAGAGTGGAGCACAAAAGCTGTGTTTGAACAACCAGTCTGGAGGATTCTGATGCCCAGACAGGAGCAGACACTACTGAGCTGGCCCAATTCATGTATCTCACAGCTCAGCTGGGGCAACACAAAGCTCGTGCAACTGTCACCTGGGAGGCGGAGCCAGACGGCACTAGTGGCCACCACAACCCCCGGCTCTTTGGGAAGGCATACTCACAAGAGGTAACAGCAGACAGCAGTGGCTACCAGCATGGTGATGATCACCCTGTAACAGCAGACAGGAAAAGGCATCCTTGGTACACAGGGCCAGAGAAAGAGCTCCCCGTGACAGCCTTTCCTGGGGCTGAGATCCGTTCCGAGTAAGAATTACAAGATGAAGCATGAGACCATCAAAGGTCATCCACACCCAAGGTGTGTTGTAAATCTCTTGCTTCCCCTCTCTTCTCTGTCAGCAAACACATCTCCACCTTAATGCTGAAGAAGGCTTTGCTCAAGCTCCACTTGTGGCAACCCATCATAGAATGGCCTCAGAATTCATCCAGCAACGTCAAAGAAAAGGACAGATCAGAAGATGGGGTGAGCAGCAAGGAGGCTGGGCTAGGCTATTATAAAGAAAACAGCGTTTTGTTCCCACTCAGAGAAGACCAAAGACAGAGGCTTCCAACACAGCTGGAGACAGATGTGCTGGACAAGAAAGAGTTCACCAAGGCTTTCGGAAGAGATGACACTGGTATGCCTACAGTAAAGTTGTGCAGCCCAGTTTAAATCTTTTATAAGACATATTTTTATTTTTACTTACATATGTGTGTATCGGTATGTGGCTATGTGAACATGTGTGCTGGTGCCCCAAAGGCCAGAGAGGGCCTCAGATCTCCTGGAGCTGTAGTCAAGACAGTTGTGAGTCTCCCAATGTGGGTGCCAAACTTTGGTCCTCTGGAAGAGGAGGGTCTCTGCTGAACCATCTCTCCAGCCGCCTTCAATGTGCAGGAATAAAGGCAATGCCCATCTATGCCTCCAGCTTAGGCTAAACCTAATCCAGGGCAGAGCCCAAGGACTTCAAGGTGGTACTGAAGAGATTAGTGCCCGATCCTTCCTTTAGCATCAGGAGACAGCTCCGACCACTCCTGGCTGTGCACTGGGCATTCAGTGCTGCGACAAAGGACCAGGGGGCAAAATGTGAGGGTGGACTAAGAGGCTAACCTGAGGAGGGACTGCTAGGAGCCTTCCAAAAATGAAGGGAGCTAAAATCATTCAGTATACACAATGTGCCCAGAGGGCAACCCTCATAACAGCCTTACAAAGCAGGTATTGCCACCATCCCTATCTCCCTCAGTGAGGAAACTGAGACCTGGTATTTGCCCAGCGTCACACAGCTGGCAAGGATGGCCCATCAGTGCCCATAGGTGGCTTAACCTACTGCACGGGTGTGTGCATGTGTGTGTGTTTGACCACATTCAAACGTCCCCTGACTTCTGAATCTACCCTTTCACCAGGTCCTCCAGCCTGTTTCCTGGCTGCCTCGGTCCAGGTACAGATCTGGAAGAAGTGATGGACAGGTGTTCCAGTGTGGTCATGAGCTGCAGGGTAGAAAGCGGGAGCCCCTGGGTAAAGAGGCGAGCCTAGTCAGGGGACAGGGGAGGGTCCGCAGGGAATCGAGGCCTGTTAGTCTTTCTTACCCGCGGTTGGGTCCTTTGGGCACGAACCAGGGCCCAGCGATGCCGATGAGGCCCCAGAACGTGGTGAAGATGATGACTGGCAGGGCAAAGGAGTGTGCTGTCATGGCTGGGTGCGCGATGCTCAGGTGGGATGCTGGGTCGAACGGCGGACTCTCCTAGCAGGTGCACGTCCTGGAAGAGGGCTATGAGCATGCGCAACGGGATCCCAGTGGCTCAGGCCCTGGACCAAGCGAATCTGCGCTCGCGCATCTCTGAACGGGCCGGCACACCAGCTGTCACTCAGGGCCAAAGGCGGGGCTTCCGAAGAGTCCTTCCCTTGATTGGCTGAGTAGGATTTGCCCTGTCGCAGGTGGTTCCAAGCTTGGGTTTGCATTTTTCCTTTTTTATTCCCACCAGAATGTAGTGGGTCACGTGTTGTGCTCTGGCAGCTCCGGGTGTCTGGGGACAAGGGGACTGGGTAGGAGGAGACCGAATCGGATCGGAGGATGGCGCAGGGACCATAGGGGCTTCTACTAGGGGAGTTCAGGTAGCTAAGAGTCCACAGACTTGGCCTCCCATCTTTCACCTAATACCACATCGCCTTCTGTCGCAAGTTCGCGGGAAACATCCAGCCGCTCAAAACTCAATAGTTTCTGCAGCAGAACTGGAAGGGTCCTCCTTGGCTTTTTGGTCCCCTATCTTCCATAGCTCCCCTCTTTTGTGGAGAGCAATGGGATCTTTTGATCTCGACCCTCTATAGAGATCCTTTCTATAGAGAACTGTGGCTGCCGGAGACATCTTTGCAGTCGGTCCTGCCGCTTGCAGCTGACCAGGACTGCATACATTCCGGGAAGCTAGAGGTTGCATGGCACGGGAAATGCTCCCTTTCCCTACATACACGTACACATATGCGCACACACTGGATGCAGACGAGAAGTGTCTGTCCTTGTATTTGCTTCTGCCAGTGATGTGCTCCTAGTTATCCAGAGCAGGGACAGGTCACATCCACATCCCCTAATTAAGATAATTTTATTCATCTTGTCAAACTTTCTGCAAGTCGGAGGTGAAGAGGGGTAGTATTCAAAGACCTCAGGTGTAAACACCTAAGCTAGCTGAGGTGTCATGTGATTAAAAAACTACAGCTTGGACTTGTTTAAAAGCTTTGTTCCTGCCCAGGGTGATGGCACATGCCTGTAACTGCAGCAAGGTGAATCCACTGTCTTGTCTCCCTTCTCCCATGGAGGTTTTGGGTTGACATTGGCTATGCTGGGTACCATGCTGAGATTCCCATCGGGTTGTCCTCTGACCTCCACAAATGCACCGAGGAATGTGTGCCTCATACAAACACAGACATCATGCACACAAAGATGATGATTTTTAAAAATGTTTCCAAATCCTCTCTGGGAAGCAATAGGAAGCCGAGCCTCAGAGCCACACACCATAAGACCCATCACACAATACTTTGTAGATGCAGGTGGTGGTAGGTGGGGTGTGGGCAACAATCTTGGAAGTCTGTCTTTTCGAGCAAGATCTTGTGATACTCAAACATACGGCCATGTGCTGCTCAGCCAAGGCAGAGGAGCTGGGGAACTTAGTGGCTGAGAGGAAGAAGGTGAAGGCAGTGGTCCATTGCTTTCTTGGTCTCTTTCTTGTTCCCCAGTGGGGAAACAAAGTCCTAGACAAGAGCAGGTGACTTTTCACCAACTGAGACTTTCCCACACACCTACCCCAACCCCGAATGTGCAGAAGTCTCTGGAAGCAGAGAAGTGTGACACTGTTTTATTCAGCTTCTGGCATGCCTGATATTGCCCTAAAATAAACTTCATTCCTTGTTGCAAAGGCCTGGGTCATCTCTGGAGTCCTCTTAACTTTCCCTACTGATGTAAGCCCTGTACCTTTCAATAGGGACAAGTCAGGCTTCAGGATTGATATAGATCCATGTGCACATGTGCGTTCAAGACCAGCTTGGCTGTTTCCCCCATGGTGTGTGCCTGCTACTGCCAAGCAGAGGTGGCCTGCAGATTTGATAGAGAAGGTAAGCTCCGAGCAGAGGACTCAGCCTGGGCTGGAGCCTCTCCTCAGTGAGGTGAACCTTGCACCCACTCCACCTCCTGTGCAGAGCTCAATGCTCCACTAAACCCTGTGGGGCCCAGCCTCTGATCAGGACACTGATAGACTATCCTCTATCTACAATGTCTACAGTGGAGTTCAGATGATCTATATGGAACACAGCAAGACTCAGGACTCTCTCTCTCTCTCTCTCTCTCTCTCTCTCTCTCTCTCTCTCTCTCTCTCTCTCTCTCCACTCCTGAAGGTTCACCATCCAGGCGAGAGCCGGAGGGGGAGCCCGATCATCACAGCAGTCATTTTTAAGGCAGGTGTGCAGCAGCTGGGGCCAGGGCTTCCATTTCTCTGGAAGCCATCGCCAAGCCCCTGAACACTCAGCCTATCTCCTGCAAACCTACACTGCTGGCTTTCTGCTTATCTTACTGTAAGTCCAGATAGAAAAGATAGCACAGAAGGCCTTTCAAGAAAATTCCACGACAGGCTGGCTAAACAAGGCAGGTGTTTAGCCTTGTTCACAGAACTAGACAGCCAAGAGCCAACACACTGGTGCTACTCTGTCCATGACTCTATGACATTTTTTCACAGACCATGCTTTGTGGATTTTCTGTAGCAAGTACCCAAGCTATGGTCTAATAGTGGCTGCAGCGGAGGGAGGGGGAGGTGTTAAAGTGCAGCAGGAACAGACTCCCTAAGCAAGGACATTTATAGACTAGTTAATTTTCTCATGTGACAAAATATCAGACAGAGAAAAGGAGGGAAGAAGAGAGGGAGGGAGGGAGGGAGGGAGGGAGGGAGGGAGGGAGGGAGGGAGGGAGGGAGGGAGGGAAGCTCCCAGGGAAGGTTTTCCTGCTCATGTCAGCGGAGATGCCTATGGCAGTCTATTTCTAGGCTACGCTCTCTCACCTCCATGGAAGGCGAGGGAGGAGTCTGCAGGCTGCTTCTCCTAACTTGTAGCTGCAGAGTTCTAGCCCAGAAAGTCACCCGCGTGTTGGTTCCAGTGGCTCTCTAGTACCACTGAAAACCGCACATGCAGATATGGTATGACTGAGTCTCCTGGCTAGAGATCTGGTGGTATCTCAGCACCTGTGCCTCCTTGCTCCATCCTGCCAGGAGGGCTAGGAGGCCACCTGACCACTGAACAGGGCTGCAGAAACATCCTGAAACGGTTTCTTGGGAATTCTGTTGGGTAGTGTCACAGTTTGGGCATTGCTGGTGAAAACGGGTGACTTCCCCCGAAAGCGAGGCCTTTGGATGAAAGCCCTCTGACAGCCATGATGTGCTGAGCATGGTGAGCATGGGACACTTGATTCCAACTCACGCTGTGCTTCACTCCGCCGCCACCTTCTCACAGTCAGGCAGAACCTCTTGGCTCACTCAGGACTCAGAGGAAGGGCATCCAAAGACAGCAAAAAAGGCAAATTCTGCTTTATTCAAATAACAGAAGTTAAGTCTTGAACATGGTTTTTTAACCTAATTTGCGCCTCCTTGAAACCAGGATCCCAGAGCGTCCCAGACCCGTCACCCTGTTCCTGGCTACACAGATGCCCGTCTGGGGGAACTGGTGACCTCCACAGTCCTGACCACACTTAGCACCCTAGGGACTTGCCTTTTGTGGTACAAGGTCTGAGGTGGCTACAGTCTCCTGTGTTCAGCTGGCCAGGGCTGAGCTTCCTCACTGCCTGAGTCTCTATGGTTACTGAAATCAAAGTGCTGAGTACAGTGCTGGCTGCTTGGCACAGCAGTCCCAGTGAGCACCAGTTATCATGGCAGGGGAGGGATAAGCGGCAGACAGGAGATGCTGGCAAGAGAACAGGCAGGGGAGGTGGTGCACACCTTGAATCCCAGCTCTGGGAGGCAGAGGCGCAGGGATCTCTAGGAGTTCAAGGCCAGCCTCATTTACCTAGAGACAGACAGACAGGTGGAGTGGGGTGGGAGTGTCAAGCGTGGGAAAAGGCAAGGAAGAAGGCCAGGGCTGAGACCAAATGGGTAGTGCTTCCTCTTCTTCACAACATCCCTTGATTTGTTTTCCCCCGAGACAAAATCCGGAGTTCCCAGAGAAATGCAGCCATACCTAAGAGCAAAACAGGAGCAGCCTGGGCAAAGTCTGCAAGGTGGGCATGCTCACTAGTGTCCACCTTGAGGGACTACACAAGAATATCATTTGTCTTCAGCTGGCAAAGGGCACTGGGAAGGACCTTCTCTGGCCAGAAAGCTTGAGTAGGGCAAACACCTAGGCGAGTAGCCTATTCTCTGCATGATGGCCACCCAATGTTTCTGGGTAGACTTAGTCTAGAAACACCCTGCTCCAAGGAGGCCCCTGTTCTATCTGAAGAAAACATCAGGAGGTGACCTTGGGGTGCTGGTGTGGAGAGGACAGGGTAGCTATCTCAGGTCCTAAAACCTCACTCCAGAGAGTATGCCTCCATCACTGACAGGACCAGTGTCTCGCTGAGGGGTTGTCAAAGGAAAGATGCTATGGGAAAAATGAACCGCGTGGATGGAGACCTCTACTTCAACCCTGGCCTGGCAAATCCCTGGACTCTGAGGACTGCCTGGGCCACCTCCTCGACCTGGAGCCAAAGGCCTGCCTGTCCCTTTCCCCAAGCCCCCAGGTTGGATGGGGGAGTTTCTGGAGTGGGGAAAACACTGCACACCAAGGCTTAGTGCTGAGGCTGAGAGCCATGGGGTCTGCTAGTGCTGCAGCACCCGGGTCCAGCACCTGCTGGGGGGCTCAGCACCTGCTGGAAGGAGTAGGCCGGTGGCATGGTCAGAGGCTGTGTGCCTATGACACAGAGCAGGGCCTGCAGAAGACAAGCAACAAGCAAGGCTCCTGCCTTTTTAAAACGAGCAGGAGACAGAGGCAAGGAGCCCATCATTTAGGCAAGTCTCCAACCTGGAGCTAAAAGGCAGAACCTAGACAGATCATCCTAACCAAACAGGCAACCACTAAGCCTGCAAGGTCAGGCTGCCCTGGAATTCACAATAAAAGGGAAAATGTGAGAGGGCCCAGAGTTTTACTGGAGGTCCTTCTACGGGAGGGGAAGTGGCCTTAAAACCAGAGGATACCCGTGAAGGTGCTGGGGAAGACACAGCTACTGAACTGGTGTGGGGAGTAGGGTTCTACTCATCCAGAATGAGGCACATTTGACAAGCCCTGGTGCTTCCAAGCCCTGGTGCTTCCAAGCCCTGGTGCTTCCGAGCAGTCTGCAGGGCATTCTGCAGAAGGATAGGTGTACCTGTCCTGTGGACAGCGCTTTCACCTCCAGTGGCAAAGCTGACACCTTTTCCACTAAGGACAAGAGCAGGTAGGGGCAGCTAAGTGCTCTAAATAAGCCCTTCTCTCCAGGACCTTGAGGTTCCTGCTGACTACTGCTATAGCTACAGGGAGCCAACAGGCACTTGGATTCTCTGTGGCGACACATGAGGAGTGAACTGAGGCACAGGAAAGAGGAAGGGGTTAACCACAGGCACATTATCTGCAGAAGAGCTGGCTGGGATTCCACATCTCCCACCTCCCACCTCTTGTGCACTCCTCAGGAAACTGCCAAGGGTTGAGAGGTTGGGGCCCGGGGGACACCAGGTTCCCTTCAGAGGGAGCACGTCTCACTGTGCTGTGGCGACAGGTGCTGGTGTGTGTCAAGGGCAGCCCTTGAGGGGTAGGGGCTCCTGGATTCTACTACATGAGCCTCCGCAGTGGTCCAGAATGGCCAATCCTGGGGGCTCCTGCAGCAGGCCAAGGTCATTTCCACACCAAAGTGACCTTCCTCAGAGGCCACCTCATATTCATGCCAGGGATGCGGAGAGCTGGGCTGTTCCTTTCCCCTGTTAGCCCCACTCTCCCACTTCAGGAAAGTCCCCTGCCACCAGAATGTGTGGCAAACCCTCTCACAGCAGGATTCCTTGGGGAAAACAGGCTTGAGGTAAGTGCCTCTCGGGCATGCTTTTGCACTGAGAGTCACTGTGGCACCTTGAGGGCCTTGTCCCCTTCAACCCTTTGTCATTGCCCACATTATGGGCCCACGAAGTACCCAACCAGGACAGCCTAGGATCTTCAGAGAGTCTCTCTCCGTGATCAAGGGTTCCCCAAAGCTTTGTCTAGGCCACTCTTCAGAACCACAGGGCTTCTGAGATGGTATAGGGTCCAGAAACCCTCACTATGTGATCCTTCTGAACCTCATGGTTCCCCATATGATGTGACAGATGTCTTCTGGACCGTGGATTCCTCCTTACAGAGAGGAATCCCCTTCTTCCTGAGCCCCATATCTGTGGAGGAAACAATGATGAGCACACTGAGCAGAGGACAGAGTCTTCCCTACCGTATGTCTAAGTTTGGTAAAGGTGACCTTCAGCACAGACCAAGTAAGGCCAGCACTGCGACCCACAGTACCCGCCTGCCTGCTCCAGTGTCACCCCCTCTCCCTCCACCCCGGTGCAAAGGATTGGGTTGGGGCTTTATCCTTGGTAAACACCTGGAAATGTCTGGAGATCCTTTTGGTTGTCACAACTGGGTTGCTGGTACTGGTATTCTAGAGGGAAAATAATGATTAGAGGCCATAGTGCATTGGTGCCCACTGCAAGGAGTTGTCGGGCCTGAATGTCCACAAGGCCAGCTACACACAGTCTGCTAGTGTCCCCATTTGCTTCCTCATGGGTACCAGTCTTCCCAATCCCACAGAGAGGAAAGCTTTTCCTCCCTCACCTCACTACAGGGGCAGACTCAATGAGGTCATTCTTTGTTATCACGCGGAAGGAGACACACCTAGTTCCTGTCCATACAGGGTGCTGGGTCATCAGTCTGGCCACAAAGCCTCTGTCTCCCATCATATTCAAATCCACTAACAATGACCACAGGCTCAGAGGCAAAAAAAAAAAAAAAGCAGTGGGAAGAGTAGGAAGGTGATAGGCGAGAGACAAGTCCTCTCTGTTCCTGCTGAATATCAGGCAGCGTGGAGAACCCTCACAGGCTTTGGTCTCCAGGATGGGAGGAAGGGGATTTCCCATTTGGCTGTCAGTACTTTGCCCTATGACAGAATACAACCCCACCCTCTGGCTGGTGGCTGACAGAGGCTCCCCCATCTGTTTTCAAGCTTCCCCACTCCAGGGATTCCCACAGCCCAAAATGAACTACCTCTCCACACCACGTCCCTCACAGCCACCCCAACCCTCACTGTCGTCTTCTCTCCTGAAACCCCACTGCCTGGTCCAAAGTCAACCCAACTCAGCTTAGAACACGAAACCACCCCTGCCAGACAACTCCAGCCTTTGAATTTCATTTCCAGCAGGGTGCTTCATCTTAGCGCCATGTGCTCTACTGGCCAGACCATTGTGTGCTAACTCCTGGGTAAACACGCCAGCACCAGGACACTGGCTTGCAGAGGAGCTAGGCCACAGCTGGGGCAGGTAACTCCAAACTGTCCATGGCACCACTCCTGCTGTCATGGTCTTGAGTGCCCGGTCCCTCTAGCTAGGTCACATACCCCTCCAGGATAGTCCTGCCTCCAGCTCCTCCCTGCAGGTGGCTGGGCACCCTGCAGCGCTCCATAGGTCCCTCCTCTGTGGGCTGACAAGCTCAGCTCCTGGCTCAGCATGCAACTGGGAACACGTGGGGTTCTTCTTTGGTGCTCACGCTAGTGACGTTGTGTACTCACTGGCATGGGAGCGGGTAGGCACCTGGGCACAGGCGTAGCTGTGGCTGAAGCGTCGTCCTGACGAGGTCAGGTACCAGTGCTGGATGGCTGGCTGGGGGTCATACTCGGCCACTGCCACACCATTCACAGCCGTCATCATGAGCGTGTTGACCACCTCACTGGAGAGCTTGGTCTTCTCCTCAGTTCTGATCCTGTGCATGGCCTTGAATCCTCGTTCACAGCAGGAAGTGGAGATGGGCACGCTGACCACCACAGCCAGGAGCTTGCTCAGGAGAGGGAATCGGCAGTGCTGAGTCAGGGCGTTCTTACACAGCACAGAGAACGGAAGGTTCTGTGTAGCTGCTTTCATGCCCAGCCACTCCTCCAGCAGCACTTCCTCACTGTACCCCACAGGGAGGGAGAGTTCAAAACTCCTGGCAAGGCTGAGAATGTCACCATTCCCAAAGCAGGCCAGTTCGACCCCTCGAGGCCAGGCCATGGTGTCTAACACTTCCATGTTCTTGAGCTGTGCGGGGCGGTCTACATCAAACCTCTGCTGGAGATACTCAATCCCAGTCAGGATTGTTCTCTGCCTGTCTGCCTGGAACCACAGCTCTGCCATCTCCACTCTGTCCAGGAAGATGCCACGGAACTGCCCGTCCTGGAAGCTGGCATTGAACTCTTCTTCTTTAGGAAGAAGACTCTCCATTGCCACATAGGCATGCCCCAGGGTGGAATTCACTTCTGTGACCAGTGCTAGCTCCTTCCGGCAGACCTCAGACAGAGGCCTGTAGATGCTCAGGAAATCCAGAGGGAAGTGACAGAACTTGATGAAATGGAAGCCCTTTATCTGCTTCAGCATGCCCTTGGCTCTCTGGCCAGTCTGGCCCCCAGCCTCGGCCACACTCTGAAGGTGCCTAGCCAGGGTGGGCCAGCTCCCGATGAGCACGTCCAGAGTGTGCCTTTGGCTGGCCACCCACCTGACAGTGGTCAAGTCCTTCAGATGGATGATCTCCTGCTCCAGGGGACCGGCGCCGCGCCGCAGCTCACCGAGCCTCTTGCTGGAGGACTGATAAAACTTGAAGACAGTCCGGATGTGCCGATCACACCTCCTCACCAGAGGGATGCTCCCACAAGCGTCCAGCACGGCCACGGGCAGCTGGTGGGTGACACTGTGCACAGGCAGCAGCTTTTCCACGAGGCCTCCCTTGCGGCTCAGCATGGCAGACCCATCAGTCCCCAGACCCACCACCCAGCTAGGCTTTCGGAAAGGGAGATCCAGCTCATCCAGGGCAGCAATGATGATGGTCTCGAAGTACCTGTCTACCGTCTCACTGGGAAGAGGGGCCAGGGTGATGTAGGACTCCTTCACCTCTGCCTGCTTCAAGTAGCGCATGTAGATCCCCACGCAGACCTGGTCGGAGGAGTCTGAGCAGCTGTCCAGCAGCAGGCTCACACATGGGGAGCTCCGGATATCTCTGAGGATCTCCTTCTTCAGGGTCTCCGAGATATACTTGATGAACTGGGTGCAGGCAGTGCGATTCCGGTACTTGCCCAATAGTGTGGTGCTGGTGTTGTGGAGGAGTTGCAAGACCTTCCCGAAGTCATTCAGAGGCCTGGAGTGGTAGGCGATGGAGTAGGCGGCATTGAAGAGGTGCTCCATGTTGGCCACGAGGTCGCTGGAGATCTCCGGAGCGAGGGTAGGCTGAGGGCTGTCACCTCTGACCTCCACGGTGTGGACACACAGTTTGTGTGCCTTACTGACCTCATGGTATCTCAAAGTTTCCACTTTAAAAGGCCCAGTGTAACCTTGGACCAAGCGGGATGACTTGTCGTGGATTGTTGGTCTCTCTCTGCAAACAGAGCAGAACAGCTTGGTCTCCTTGGAGTCCAGTACTAACCAGGGGAACTGCCCAAACCATGACCTCTGAATGGAACGGGGCCTGTGCTTCCTCTTGACTTCCCCTCCGCACGTGCTGGGAGGGCGGTGGGAGGGGCGCGGCTCCACGGAGGCTGGAAGTGAGGTGGGCTCTGCAGCTGAGGCCTGGGCTTGGATGTCGGCTTCTTTCATTGCCACAGTCTTCTTTTTCCCTTTGGAAAAAAAGTAAATTAATTTGGTTTTGCTGTTCCAAACTCTGGTCTACCAGCAAAGGCACCTGCGCTGAGTAAGACACCAAAGCAGAGAAACCGAACAGTCTCTCCTTCTAGAGATCAATCTAGCCTCTACGAGCCCTTCCCAGCGCTACAAGTGAAGGCCAACCTGGCTCCCCAACAGAAGGAGCATACCCTTGTTTGTTCTTACTCACTAGCTACTCCAGGGCTGTGTGATACCAAAGGCTGATGAACTTAATCAGCCACCCTTGGCCACGGACATTATTAGATAAACAGGCAACTTCAATCTTCTTCTGAAGCTTTGCCAACAGGTGAGGTTAAATCCAAGCATCTTCATCTTCTCATGAGTCTCAGAAAGGAGGTTAAGACTCAATCAGAATGGCTACTGACCAGTGAGCTAGGGACCAGGATGTGTAAAACATGGAGTTCTCACCAGCCACAGAGCTGTCGCTGCTCCCCAGGAGGAGAGAAGAGAGGTTCGCTTAGACAGGCAGGTCTGTCCAGTGTCCACGGCTGTCCAGTGTCTCTCATTTGCCTCCCCCAGCACAGCCACAGCTATCAGCACTTCTGCCTGTCAGAGGGCCTTATTTCTTCTGTACTGTCCCAGCGGCTAGACTGTTCTACAGTCTCAGAGAGGGCTAGGTCCTTATTCATCTTTGTCGACCTGTGGTCTAAGAACGCCATCGGTCCAGGATAAGCATGGCTGAACTCATGTAGTGTGGCTTCCTGTGCTACATGTGTCCAGACTTGTACATTTTAGAACTTGATGAGGCGAGACTCACCTAGGGAGCGACTTCTCCCTGACTGTAGCCCATTGGGGTCCTTGATCCAGGGTGCGGCTCTCCGTTTCAGTTTTGTGATCAAATTTGGCTTGGCATCAGGTGGCTCTACTGTGGAAATGAAGATTCATAATGTCACTGGGCTGGCAGGGCATATAGTCTGCCACAGGCTAGACCTGGTCCTCAATATGCAGAGATGACTAGGTTCCGTCCTTTGTAATGATGTGGGAGAGTCTTCTGTTTGAGTTGATTTCATTGGCTAATAAAGAAACTGCCTGGCCCATTTGATAGACCGCCCCTTAGGTGGGTGGAGTAGACAGAACAGGAAGAGGAAGTGAGGTAGAAGGGTCAGTCAGATGCCACACCTCTCCTAAATGAGACAGACCACCGTGCCTCTCCTGAGAGAGATGCCAGACGCAATGAAGCTCCAGCCCAAGATGGATGTACGCTAGAAACTTCCTGGTAAGGCACCACTTTGTGGTGCTACACAGATTATTAGATATGGGTTAATCAAGATATGAGTAAGAGGCAGAAAATAATGGGTCAGGCAGTGTTTATAAGAATACAGTTTCCGTGTAATTATTTTGGGGCATAGGGCAGCGGGAAGCCAGCCCACAGCTAACCACTACAGAATGGCGCCCAATGTGGATAACTGAATCCACAGAAAGCTTGAGAAAGCTTGGGAAAAAATAGAGTAAAGCATGGCTTCTTGGTAGCAGCAATTTCTCGGGTCTGGCTCTGCTTGCAAGAGGCTAGCAAGTGCTCTCATCTAAGAGAAGCTTCCTGACTCAGCTTTAGCTGCAAAACCCTGCAGCTCATTAAGAGGTCCTGCCACAAAACACTTAAACGGTGTTGATGAAAAGCTGAACGCATGCTTTTCGGTTTTCAGCTGTAGCAGGAAAAAAAGCTGTGTCGTTTTAAAATGCCAGCTTTCTGGGCCGTCCTGCCAGGGCAAACTGTAACTCTTTCAAGCAGGCGGTCCTGACTATGGAGCTTTTGAGTGTTGTTTAACACTGTTGCAGCTTGCTTGCTGGCAGGGACTTTGAACCGCCACAGAGTTGTGGTGAAAAACATGGCTACAGCAGTACCTCTGCCATGAGGCTGGAAAGCTAAAGAATGGGCTGGATCTAGCCGGCAAAGTCACGGCTTTAGTCCTACCGATATTGTTTGGTAAATTAAAGACTCATGTCGTCAGAAAAAGAGAGATATACAGTAAAAGAAAGATTCAAAGTCGAAGAAAATGTCTAAATGGTTTATGATGTGTTAAAAATATATGCAGGCTAAAGGTTAAAGTTCTTTAAAAAAAGGAAGTAGTTTGTTGTGGTGGTACACACCTTTAATCCCAACACTTGGGAGGCAGAGGTAGATTGACCTCTGTGACTTCAAGGTGTGGCAGCACACACCTTTAATCCCAGCACTGGGGAGGCAGAGGCAGACGGATCTCTGAGAGTTCAAGGACAACCTGGTCTACAGAGTTATTCCAGGACAAAAATATAGAGAGAACCTGTCTCAAAAAGTAAAAGTAAAAAATAAACAAAATAGAGGTTAAAATAAAGCCGCACAAAGATGGAAAATACACAGAGAATCTTGATACTATATACTATTATGCTCTCTTTGAATTGTTTGAATGCTGAGGAAGGAGCAACAGCTGCTAAAAGATATTTGTTTATAAATGCTGCTGAACTAATCCAAGAAAGATATCTTGAAAATACCTTGACTTCAGAATTTGGATCTAAGGATATGATACTTTGGAAAAGAGATTCTTCTTTTATTTTTACAGAAAATGAGACCATGTGGATTGCTTCTATCCCAATATGGTATGATAGACCACGACCTCCTGAAAGGTTGCCGTGAACACTTTCAGAAAATTACTTCACCCAACTGATGACCGAGATGAACCTGGAACACAGGTTACACCATGAAAGATCTGATTAACAGCGTCCCCATTCAGCAGGAAGCAGTTTGGAGAGAGATAACTGCGCCCATATTCCCAAATATTGTTTATAAATGTTCTTTTACATTTAAAGGGGGATATGATATGGAGATGAATAATTTGCATTGATATGGATTTTGCTTTAGTGATTTAAATTTAAGGTCAATTTTTTATATGTATATGTATTTCTAATAATATTAAGGTATTGTGATTGTGTAGTTCATTTTAAAAATGTAATGTATATAGGTTGTTAATGGATAGTCATCAATAATAGTAAAGCTTGTAGTCATGTTAGTTAGATTTTCTAGATATATAGAGATATATTTTAAGTTACATAGGCATTCTTCATATCTTTCAAAGACTACAGAATATTGCATTTTAGATGTTTTAATAACTTAGGACTGTTCATGACAATGAGACATGTCTGCTCCTGGCAGCACCAATCTACTTCAAGAAGATGATGGGCATCGACGAGGATCCTTATTGAGTTTGATAGCCATTTGGGCAAGAAACTGCTCTTGCCTGGACTATTGCATAAACTGGACATAGAGAACCCTCAGAGAGAGGACTGCTGAACTTGCCTAAAAGTGAGATGATCTTTCGGGATTCCTGATTCATGAAAGAGTCTGCAAGACATTCTGCAGGACACAGCAGAAAGTGACTGAACTGTCTTTGAAATTTCTTGCTTTATGGAAATGTCTGCTGGAAACTATGGGCCTGAAGGCCGAAGATGGATGCCCCAACGGTACAGAGGAACTTTGGGTGACTGTCCAGGCAGCGAGATGTCTCTGTCATTTCTAGAGTTTTGTAAGTTGCTTACTTCTTATTTACTTAGGTAATATTATATCCTTCTGGAGTCTTTGATGGAGTTGAAGAATGGATAGATAGTTAAAGTTTTCCTTTGTTATGATAAAGATAAAATGGATATAAGTATTGTAACTAATTCTTACTTGATAACTATTTTGTTATATGTAATTTTACTATGTTAAAGTTAAAGCCTTTCTTTTATTGTTTAAACAGAAAAAAGGGGAAATGATGTGGGAGAGTCTTCTGTTTGAGTTGATTTCATTGGCTAATAAAGAAACTGCCTGGCCCATTTGATAGACCGCCCCTTAGGTGGGTGGAGTAGACAGAACAGGAAGAGGAAGTGAGGTAGAAGGGTCAGTCAGATGCCACACCTCTCCTAAATGAGACAGACCACCGTGCCTCTCCTGAGAGAGATGCCAGATGCAATGAAGCTCCAGCCCAAGATGGATGTACGCTAGAAACTTCCCGGTAAGGCACCACTTTGTGGTGCTACACAGATTATTAGATATGGGTTAATCAAGATATGAGTAAGAGTCAGAAAATAATGGGCCAGGCAGTATTTAAAAGAATACAATTTGTGTGTTGTTATTTCGGGTGCAAAGCTAGCCCTGCCGGAGCCGGGTGGGATGAGAAACAGGCCTGCCCGCAGCACCTCACTACATTGTAAAGGCCAGTTAATGGGACAGACTTAGAGCATACTCATCTGAATGCCAAAATAGAGGCCAGGGAAGATCGCAATTCTTAGCCAGGATGGACTACTTCTATGGCCAGCTATGGGAACCAAGAGCCAGGGAGATACTTCCAGAAGGGAAGTGGTGAAAAGAAACAAAGAATAAAAGAGGAGAAAGATGCAGGGATGTAGTGTGAAGCCCTTTACAAGAGGCTGAAGTTGCCATCAACTGGCTGTACTTGAGCCCCGCCTCCACAGAACCGCAGCTGGCTTTTATGCAGGTAGCTAGCTAGCTGCGTATATCTGAATGAAGAACCTTTGAAGACACCTGCCATCTTCAGTGGACCCTGAAAGAGGGTCAGGAGAGTTGCACACTACTCTTTACTTAGCTCAGGGCATTTGGAAAACTGTTACATTGTTTAATGTCAAGTCCATTACTATCCCCTTCCATTCCATGCTTCTGTATGTCTGTGAAAGTGTGCCGGAATGCGTCGGCAAGGTGGCTCAGTGTAAAGGTGCTTGCCACTAAGTCTGATGACCTGAGTTCAATTCCCCAGGAACCACACAGTGATAGGAGAGAAATTACTCCCACAAGCTGTTCTCTGACTTGTACATATATGCCATGGCATACATATGCCTCCCCCCCCACACACACACAATGTTTAAAACACACAGAAGTAACCAGTAGTTTTAGATGATTCCGGGAGAAACTAAAGGACGGTTTATCCTTTGGAGCACTTGAATATTTACATGCAGGACATGGATATCTGTGTGTATCACATGTCTACTCTTAATAAACACACAGTAGGTAAATGATTACAGCGTGGCAGATTGAAGAACAGCTGTCCTTCTCGAAACGGCTTTAGAAGATAAAGAATAACCAGAAGCACAAGCCCAGGGAAACACTGCATTAGGCACACCTGGAGCTAGGCATCACAGGGGAAGCTGGCGGTCTGCAGCACAGAACCTCAGACCAACTCAGAAACATGGGCTGTGGTGGGCGGGACTGGGGTGTCATCAGTGGGAAAGGAACAGACAGCTGCCAGGACGAGTGCCTGCTCAGAGATCCAAGAAGCCCTCAGCTCTTCAAGGAACCAGGGAAACAGCACCACAGCAGGGGAAGGAGGACAGGATGAGCACACTGGAAAACATTCCAAGAGCAGCCCCCAGGACACGGAAGAGTGAAGGGGAGCGGTGTTTACAACAAACTGGCTTTCGTTTGTAGGCTCGGCGGTACACAGCCGCACACCAAGCACCCTGGCTGGGGCTTGTACCCTCTGCAGCAGTGACAGACAGGGTGTGTGTGTGGGTGTGTGTGTGTGCGCGCGCGCATAGGTATATATATTTGTGAATTGGAACTGTCCTCCCTTTCCCTTCACACACCAGCATATCCTGAGTTTTGTAGTATCTTCTACGACACATTCAAATTACAGCTGGTCCTTACAGCGTTGCCTACCCTAATGATTGTACAGAGCTTTCTGGTAGCATTTAAGGTTTTTACATAATTTTTAAAATTTTATTTATTATTATTATTAACAACCATCATTATTACTACTACTATTACTATTATTATTATTAATTATTATTTGGTTTTCTGAGACAGGGTCTCTTCATGTAGCCCTAGCTGTACTGGAATCCACTATGTAGACTAGGCTGGCCTCAGACTCACAGACACCTATCTGCCTCCGCCTCTCAGGGGCTTAGATTAAAGGCATATGCTACCATGTCCTGCAAGGTTCTGTTTTTAAATAGGAATGAACTTAGAAAACAATAGTTTAAGAAAAGTCTCCTATGTGAAAACGAAAGACTAAAACAAGCAGGGAAAAGTACTAGATCTAGAGATACTGTAGGGAGCAACATGGAACTTTAAAATAGGAACTAATAATTAATACTGAGGGGCTGGAGTAGGGGGACCAAGTTCAGGTCCCCACACCCACACTAGTGATTCACAACTGCCCTTGTCCAGCTCTGGGAGATGTGACTTTCTTCTGATCTCCATGGGCACCACAGACACACGGCAGACATGCATAAACATACACATAAATAAAAACAATCTTTTAAAAAGTTTTTATTCACTGATATGTATGGTTGTTCTGTCTGCACATATGTCTGTGCACCATGTGTGCACCTGCCCTCAGAGCCCTTAGGACTGAAGTCACAGAAGTGTGAGCCACCATGTGGTTGCTGGGAATCAAACTCAGGTCCTCTGGAAGAGCAGCCATGTACTTAACCCTGAGCCCTCTCTTCAGCCCCAAAATTATTTTTTTAAAAAATAAAGGACTTTAAGAAAAATAATTAATATTGACAGTAAGAAAAGCTATGATGGTACTGCAGGAAAGAAGAAAGAGAGTTCAGAAACAATAGCAAAAACAGAAAATTCACCCCCAAAAACCTGAATTGTTAGGAAGTAAAATAAAGACATCTATCTGAAAGTTGTAAAAAATAAAAGGCAGAAAATAGAGAAAGAAACAAAACAGAGTCTGAGTCTAGGGAATATCTGCTAACAGAAGAGTTTTGAGGGGAATAAAAGAAAAAGGAAAAGGAAAAAGGCTGAGGAAACCACAGGAGGCCATTTTCCCCAGCTACAAATTTGGGGTGGAGAGCCACAGAGCAAACAGTAACACCCCCTGGAGCATATGGTAAAATACATTGGAACACTACAATAGATTGTCAAAGGGTAATTATTGCATTTAATTATGCACATGTCTGTGTGTAGGTATATGCACATGAGTGTCAGGTACCCCAGAGGTGTCAGGTACCCCAGGCTGGAGTTACAGGCAGTTGTGAGCTGCCAGATGTGGGTGCTGAGAACTAAGTGATGGAGGAGTGTCTATGTGTTACTTTTATTAATAAAAAAACTGCCTTGGCCCTTTAAGAAAACAGAAAATTAGGTAGGCGGAGTAGACAGAACAGAATGCTGGGTAGCAGGAGTGGGGAGACACTTCAGGCAGTTGCCATATGCAGTCGCCATGCTTCTCCTCTCTGAGATGGACGCAGGTTAAGACCTCTCCTGGTAAGCCACCCCTTGTAGTGCTATATAAATTACTAAATATGGGTTAAAGCAAGATATGAGAATCCACCAATAAGAAGCTACAGATAACGGGCCAGGGGCCAGGCAGTGTTTAAATGAATACAGTTTCCGTGTAATTATTTCGGGTAAAGCTAGCCGGGTGGCGGGACGCAGCCCCGCCGTTCCCTTCTACAACTAAGTAAGAGTTCTCTGCAAGAGCAGTTCATGGTAGCTGCTGAGCTGTCCTTCCAGCACCCCACTGGGATAGATTTTAAATCTCTCAGAGGAGAAATACTATGCTGTGCTCGAAGATTTAGGAATAAGCAGAGTATTCGATTTCCCAGCAGCAGTGGTAAACACTCAACAGAACGCTGATGCTTTCAAACCGCGCTAAGGAAACGGTTCCCATCTGGACTCCTGCACCCATCAAGTCACCACTCAACAGTGTGGGCGCCAGGAAGGCACATGCAGGGTCTTAAAAAGAAGCCTTTGCATCAACCATTTGTTAGGAAGCTGCCAGAAGATGCATCTGCTAAAACACCCACGAAACAGAAAGATCCAGGAGGTAGGAAAGCGACAAAGGAAGCCCTGAGCCACAGCTGTGCGGCAGGCCTAGTAACTGGTCAGGTCTAGATGGAGCAGGAGAGAGGAAGGTCAAGAGTGCCCAGTAAAAGAATGAAAAAGTCAATAGATCTCAAGATGTGTGACCACAGGGAAAACATCACATGTGTTTCTTTTTATTTTTATTTTTCGAGACAGGGTTTCTCTGTAGCTTTGGAGCCTGTCCTGGAGCTAGATCTTGTAGACCAGGCTGGCCTCGAACTCAGAGATCCGCCTGCCTCTGCCTCCCCAGTGCTGGGATTAAAGGCATGCGCCACCACCACCCCACATGTGTTTCTTAACTCCACAGAAGAGTTTGGAAAGAATCAGAGGGAGTACAAAAAAAAAATTAACCAAATAAAAATATGAAAAAATCCCTCTTCCAGGGTGAAAAAATTCTACAGTGAAGGACACAGTAGAGTATAGCACTGAGCAGTAAATAACACACAAGCACAATTAGGCAAGTAACTTACACTGATGTGACCACAAAAGCATCTATACCTGTTCTGTGAGGATGGAGGAGAGAAGTGAACCTGCATGGCGTAAGAGGCCATGTCTTCATCCTCCACAGTAGGAATCAGTAGGTAACGTCTAAAATTAAACCAGGAAGAGCAGTGAACACATGCAACAAAGTGTCTAAGTATGATGTTGTCTGCCTATTTGGGCTGAAGGCATCAAATATGAGGCACCAGGGCCAGGAAGATGGCTCAGCAGGTGTGAGTATTTGCCACCAGGCATGACAACCTGGCTTCCTGGGACCTATAGTGGAATGGGAGACCCAAACTCCCACAAGCTGTCCTCTGACTGACAAGCACACACCCACATACATGCACACATATACAATAAATAAATATAATTCTAAAAGAGTTTAAATGGAGTTTTGCCGTCTATAATGGGGTAACAAGGCCCTGACTAGATACCACAGGCTAATAAAAAAAACCCAGGGCTAGAAATGGGTTAGTTCTTCTGGAGTTGGCTAGTGAGGTGCCATAGATCCCCCCAAACATTATAGGCCATTGTCAACGATAATGGCTACCTTCAAGAACTTGACGGTGAGATCCTACGGCTGAATACACTACTTGAAATGAGCCCTAGAACATGGAGAAATCAAGCTGGTACTGACCTAGAGGCTTCATCCCTATTGGTTAGCGCTCATAGTGCTGTACGGTGCTATGCATGCTGCTGCCGAATCACAAGTCTTATCCACTTGTCAACTCTGCAAGCTGCAATAACGCCTGGCCTGGCAAGACATGCGCACTTGTGCAACCGCAGAACCAATGTCATGGGAGTAACCAACCACTTTCTGACTAGATTTAACGCTAGTTCCATAAGATAGAAGCTATACCTGACATCATTACTGAGGCCAAGAACCTGTGGCCAGACAGGTCATAGGTCCTGGGGGAACCTACTATCATTCTAAGAGGACGTAGTATTTAAGGAACTGCTAATGACTTATGATAACACCCTTAGATTAGAGCACCTCTCAACCCTCATCAGGGAAGCTTCTTCAGCAGACGGCAATTAACAGAGACCCAGAACTGTGAAGGTGCAGAGAGTAAGAGACTGTGGATTGCTCAGCCCTAAATGGGACATTTGTATTATCCACCCCCTTCCAAGGTTCAGGGATCTTTGCAGAAGAGGGAGCCGAAAGAACGTAATAGCCAGCGTTTTCTGGACACAGCAGGGCAGCTGCATCTATGAGCCAAGAGTAGTTGAGACATCATGCACAAGGCCTTTGCAAGCTCCAAGCAGTGGGCGGGGAGGTGGGCACAGAATTCCACCCCTTTGGCAATTGGTGGCTGCTGGGAGAGGGGGAGTCAGCTCAAGGGTGTAGTCCCTGGTAGGCTGACCATGCTCAAATGAAAGACCATACATCCAAGAGCACAGATTGGACTCAGTGAGTTGTTTTTTTAAATGACACAAAGTTGGGTGGGTAAGGAAGAGGGTGTGGATCTGGGAGGAGTTGGACAGGGGTGAACACAATAAAAACATATTGTACAAAATTATCAAATAACTAATTTTTTAAAAATGAGGCACCTGCCATCTACCACTCAAGTAGGATCATGGCATAAACACAGAGAGCAGACGGTGCTGCCACTGACCTGTGAAGAAGCAAAGTGTGGACACTGGAGAGGTCAGGAAGCAGGTGCTGAAGATGTGCGTGGGAAAGCTGTCGATGGGTTGTGGTGAGTCCGTCCCCCTACCATAGGGAAGGTGGGAATGGACCACCCCTCTCCCTGCAGCTGTGGGGCTTGTCATAGGAACAGCTGAGGGTGCTGCAAGAAAACCAAGCCCTGAGCTCCACAACCACAGAAAGGATTCTGCCACCAGTGGGACTGAGCTTAAAGCCCTTCCTCCCCAGGTCCGCTCAGGCAGAGTCTCTGGGCCAGTAGTCCTTGGTTCTGGGTCTATGAGAAACAAAGCAGGGAGCTTACTTGGCCTCCTAACCTGGAGAACTTCAACACAATGAAGATTTCTGATCCTTCTTGGCTACTATCATCCCTAGGGTGGTAGGGTCCACCCCCAAAAACACAGATCTAAAAGAATTTTTATGGTACTGGCTTGTTCTTCACCCCCTAGCTCCAGGCTGCCCTAACCTGAAGGCACAGTCTTGTGACCAGCTCTAGAGAAGCTGACCCTCTGGCTTCCCCTTGGCCATTCTAACACCCCTGCTTATCTCCTAGAGAGAGCTGCCTTCTGTTCTGGGTTCCACTTGGTGATACAACTTCTCCCCAACTACCCAGGTCTGGCTGTGGTTAAGAATCTCTTTCAGAGGCAGGCACTGCTCATCTGATGTAAAGGACCCAACTGCTCAGCACACAATGCCTTCTTTACTAATAAAAACCCTAGGTTAAGGGGCTGTGGAAGCTGGTAGAGGGCTTGCCCTGTATTCACACAGCACTGGGTCCATCCCTAGCACAGTATAAACCTGTTGTGGTGCATGCTACAGTCTTAGCACCTGGGAGGTGAGGCGGGAAGATTAGAAGTTCAATGTCATCTTCAGCTATACAATGTGTTGAAGGGGCCAGCCTGAAATACACGAAACCTGTCTCAAACAACCAAAGCAAGCAACCAACCAAACAAAAAAACCCCAAAGACTTAGGTCAACCTGGGTGTTTCTATTACTGACAAATATTCATCTTCTTTCTCTTTCCTCCCCTTTCCTTCCCTCCCTCCCCTCTCCCCCTCTCTTCTTTTCTTTCCTTCACAGAGTCTCAGGCTGGCCTTTCAAATCCTTGATTCTTCTGCCTCAGCCTCCTGAGTCCTGGGATTACAAGCATGCACCATGCCCAGTGACAAATTTTAGCTGCTTAACAGTTAAATGTAAATTAGATTTCTATAAGATTTTTGGCAGGAAGCAAGAGACCTCATCAAACATGATCAAAGTGTGAAAACAAAATGTAAAAACATGGAAATAATAGAACAGTTGGATAGTCTGCAGAGTGACAAACAACATAGTTCTAAATGAGTGAATCCAAAAATGAATGACTAGCAGGACACACTGAAAGCAAAATAGGCTGAAGACAGAACTCAAAGGCAGAGCACGTGCCTAGCATGCAGGGGCACTGGGTTCTGCCCCAAAAGCCATAAAAAATCAAAATAGGATCAAGCCCTCTTCTCTGTAAGAAGATGACTATCCTCTGTAGGTTTAGGACTGTTGGAACAGACAGGTACTTGTGACAGGTGAGTGGCTAAAACCAGAAGTCTATGTCTTCTGAGCCATCCAACTGCTAAATAGATGGAAAGTGATATTAAACTTGATAGCATCAAACTGAGATTTCTGTTTGGAACCTGGTCAAGGACTGGGGTTGAAGCTCAGCGGTTGTACTGGATGGTTTTATTATATATACTGTGTTAACTTGCACAGGCTAGAGTCATCAGAGAGGAGGAGCCCCACTTGAGAAAAGGCCTCCATAAGATAGGGCTATAGAAAGCCTGTAGGGCATTTTCTTAATTAGTGATTGATGGGGAGGGCCCAGTCCATTGTGGTTGGTGCCATCCCTGGGCTGGAGGTCCTGAGTTCTATAAGAATGCAGGCAGAATAAGACAGGAGGTACAAGCCATTAAGTAGCACCCCTCCTTGGCCTGTGCATCAGCTCCTGCCTCTAGGTTCCTGCCCTACTTGAGTTCCTGTCTTGATTCCCTTTGATGGTGAACTGTGATGTGGAAGCATGAGTTGAATAAACCCCTTCCTCCCCAAGGTGCTTTGGTCATAGTGTTTCATCACAGCAACAGTGACCCCAAGACAGTGGTTGTCTCAGTTAGGGTTTTATTGCTGTGAGGAGAACCCATGATCACAGCAACTCTTATGAAGGAAAGCATTTAGTTGGGGCTGGCTTACAATTCAGACCTTTACTCCAATATCATCACAAATGGGAGCACAGACGTGGTGCTGGAGAGGGGCTGCGAGTTCTACATCTGGATCGGCAGGAAGCAGGAAGAGAGCAACACTGGCTCTGGCTTGAGCATCTGAAACCTCGAAGCCCACCCCAGTGACACTCAGCTTCCAACAAGGCCACACCTCCTAACAGGGCCACTCCCTGTGAGCCATGGGGGCCATTTCCTTTCAGGCCACCACAGCTGTGAAGCAACTGCTTAGAATGAGCAAGACCCTCAGTTCCATCCTTAGCACTGCAGAGCAAAATAAAAGTCAGACTCAAGAATAACAAACCCGGAAACAATCCCATTTTAACACTGTAATTATCTTTCCCATTGCAAACTCCCAAGAAGACAGTTGTTGGGGGACAAACTAAAGTAAGAACAAGAGGAAGTGCTTGGCCCAAATGTGCCACAATGGGTCGTCATCCACTTCTCATTAAGGTGACAAAACCAACAAGCAATCCTACAGGGACAGTGTGAAAGACCAACTGTTAGCTACAGCAAACTAAAAGACTGGCTGGCATCGTCTGCTGCTTGACCCTTTAAATGACCTTACCTTATGCATGGCCATCATTTTAGTACCAACATGATGAATAAAAATGTTTCCACTCAAAGAAAAGGAGTCCAACTAGTACCAGACATACAAAGTAAGGATTTTATCCAAGTCCAAAGTACATTCAGTAGACAGGGCAGTAGGGTTCACTTTGGACATTTACCAGATAAATGACTGCGGTCTGGGTGCTGTTTTCTCATATGGAAAATATTACTGCCTACTTGCAGAATTGGTTTAAATATCACATCAAATACACAGAAGGCTTTCAACATAGGACCAGCCCTTGGCAGACATTCAGGCAACAGCAAAAGCCACTGCTGCCACTTTCAGACATAAGAATAAAAATAATAATAAAAAAAGCTTACCAAAAGAAAACTATGAAGCAAGGCTAAGTATGCAGATCATAGTATTTTGAATAAGATACAAGAAACATACCTCAAAACTTTAAAAAAAATGCAAAATTATCTGGAAGCAAACTGCCTTCGTACTGAAGTCTACTTTAAAAGAAGAAAACCCAACTTTTAAAGTGGGTATGCACTTTATTTTATTTATTTGTCTGATTTAAGGTCTTACTCTGTAACCCTGGCTGATCTGGAACTCTCTGACCTCACATGACCTCAAACTCACAGTGAACCTCCTGCCTCCATTCCCTGCCCAGCTTGCATGCAATTTTTGCAACTGAATTTCCCCTGCTTCTTGCTTCCTAGCTGTACAGTAGTGGTGTTGATGTTCTGAAAGCACACCACATTCACAGGCACCCAGATCTTGGGGACACACACATAGCCTCCATCACCATAGAATAATGATTACTGAAGTAACTTCTGGAATATCTGGGGAGCCATTTAAGTACTGAAAACAACTGGATTGGTGTATTGCAGAGGTAGAACATTTACCTAGCACATACAAGGCCCTGGATTCAAACTTCTGCACCACACACATGTAAGAATAATTATGGAATTATGAATAATAATAAAAATAAGTATATATAACTATGTTAGAAAGTGGAGTTAGAGAGAGGCTCAGTGGTTACGAACGCTGGCTGCTCTTCCAGAGAACCCAGGTCAATTCCCAGCAACCACATGGCGGCTCACAACCATCTGTTACCCCAGTTCCATGGGATCTGATGCTCTCCTCTGGTCTCCACCAGCACTGCACACACACAGTGCACAGATACACATGCAGACAAAACACTCATACACACTAAAAAATAAAACAAAAAGGGTATGTTAGAAAGTAATCAGATTATAGCTGGTGTGTAAACAAAGGGACACACCCCTCATCAGAGCCATAAGGGTCTGGATTTCCCATTCTAGCAAAGTCATCCCCGAGCAGAAGTTATGAGAGCTGCTGCTGCAGTTCCTGTGCACGCACAGTGGCTTGCTCTGCAACTCCTGCTGCAGTGCACACCAGTGCGACTAAGAAGCACCAGGTCTAGAACAGCTGTCTTCACATCTGGGGCTGCAGGGCAAGCTGCGGTGTCTGCCACTAAGATGCCGAGTGAAGAGTGAGAAACAAATGCGGGCAAGGTCAGAACACACTCTGTTGCCCCCCAACTCTCCCAGGCCCAGGCCAGCTGACTGGGCAGGTGCTGCACCTGGAGAAGATGGCAGAGCCTCAGGCTGATCAGATGGAGTGGGAACCAGAGGAGCCCATCTGTCTTCAGGCTCGGCTCATGGTGCTCCCTTTCTCCGTCCTGTCTGGGTACCCTTCCTCCATCCAGGGGACCTGGATTTGGGGCCCTCATAATACTTCCCTCCTACATCCAGATTTCTCTGCCCCACTTCAGTGGCCCCAGGGTCCGCTCCCAGAACTCTCCTATTGGAACTCTGATGTTTCAGTTCCCTTCAAAGGCCTGCTGATGCCACAAGTCCCTAAAGGCCCCATAGCAGCCAGCACGTATCGGATATCAGAGAAGTGTAAGTGAAGGACGGCGGAGAGATGGACAGGAAGACAATGAAGAGGTGATACAGGACAGTGACCCAAAGCTGGCTCACTCTCTGCCCATGAGGAGCGGATAAAACTGGAAGGAGGTCACAGCTGCGCCGAGGCCCCTGCATCAAGACAGTGGTGTATAAAGCTGACGGAGAGCTTTACCCAGGGACGCCAGCAGCTCGCAGTTCATCTGCATCACATCTCTGTAGAGCTCCTTCTGCTGCCTGTCCAGCAGCCCCCACTCCTCCCGAGTGAAGTACACCGCCACATCCTCAAACACTGCAGGGAGCTCCCCGAGCACCCTGGACGCCTTCAGCTGCTCACTGTCAGAAGGATCCTGCAACACAGAGCAGCACTCAGTCCCCTGCTGGAATAAGAGAGACACAAGGCACTCTTCTGAGGACACCTTCCTTCTGGGGATCCTACCAAGCCTCTCAGGGATGAATTCCCTGCGGAAAGTCATCAAATCCATGCGCCCCAGGTAGAACATAAACCAAACTACCTCAGTCAGATCCAAGGATCTTCAGGAAAGAAACTCACAGAACAGCACCTCTGACTGCATACTGTCACTTGGAGACCCATGGTCACCTGATACCCACTGTGGTTATAGAGAGGACTGTCTGCCTCCAAGGACTACCAATAGGATGTGAAGGAAGTGGAGTTAACAAGAACTGATGGTGCTTCTAACTAAAGAGGGCTTTACGCACACCATGCTGCTAAAATCCTGAGACTAACTTCTAACTAAAGAGGGCTTTACGCACACCATGCTGCTAAAATCCTGAGACTAACTTCTAACTAAAGAGGGCTTTACGCACACCACACTGCTAGAATCCTGAGACTCTAAAGGTCAGACCTGTTATTACCTCCTAACACTAAAAAACAACAAGAAGAGAAGTTTTGCTCTTTCTCTGGATTCTGAAAAAATATCGGCTACCCAGTAGAAGACTCCTGTGATGCTATCTGTGAGGAATATCTGAGCGACCCACTGACTCCTGACCACCAGTGGTTTACTATGAAGCCCTACTTGCTTGCGACAGTTGAGAGCTACAGAAAATTCAAGCCACTCAAAGATCCCAGAGAACAGTTAAGTTTCCTTAGCTACCAACTCTCCAGGAAATTGGGTAATCGTGAAATAAATACAAGTTGAACATTATCATCTACTGGGGTTCAGCAGAGCTGTACCAATTGGAAGGAAAGTACCAGGCTGGTCACTAAGGCTCTGGGGAAAGGCCAGCGCTGGACACAACAGCTTGTAGATTCTGGACTCCATGAGGTCACTTCTTCCCGAGTCTCAGTTTTCTCTCAATGTGGTGAATTTAGCAACACTTGCTCCACCAGTTCTGGGTAATCTTAGATACAGCTCATGCCACAGCACCTGTGAAAATCCTGTGATGTTAAAAGATACTGAACATCACAACACGGTCTATGCTCGGTTTGTGATGGTGGCTGTTTCTTGCGTTCTGGAGCTGTTCTGAGTGCTGGATAAAGATTACTATCTCTTGTATGAAAAGTTAGGACGCTCTCTCTGTACCATGAGTTAGGCTTTGCTGTCCATGAAACAGAAGCTAGCCCAGCAGCTGTCCCAGTTAAATAAGTTAATACCTGTAAAGCATTTAAAGCAATACCTAGCACACTAAAATAATGTGAGTTGGGGCTGGAGAGATGGCTCGGTGGTTAAGAGCACTTGCTGCTCTTCCAGAGGACCTGGGTTCAATTCCCAGCACCCACATGGCAGCTCCCAACACTTATGACTCGGGCTTCAGGGGAATCTTATGCCCTCTTCTGGCTTCCACAGGTACTGCACATGTGATGTACAAATACAGGCAGACATTCATATACATAAAATAAAAATAATATCAAAAAACAAAAAAGCATGTGTGCCCTGGTGACCCTATGATGTCAGTGCTGAATATCACTACTGTTCTTTTCTCCACCATCATTTTGCAATTTATGTCACTTTCAGCATGGAATCTTCTCTAAGGCACAGCAATCAATAACCTATTACCTGGCTGCAGACTTCAATAGTGTCTTTACACAAAGTGCTGCTCTTTGAGGGACTGAGAATGTCACTGCCAGTTTCCTTTTGCCTCAGATCTGATGTGCAGTCTAAATGCAATGCAGGGATGGCTCCACTCCCTGGAGGGTCCTCTAGTTCAGTTCCTGGGCTTGACTGGAGCTCAGCTAGGCCATCAAAGTCTCCCAGGGGCCCTGGAGGGTAGAACGTGGGATAGTCTGCAGTGAAGAGTTGTTCAGGACTAGCCCGGATATCTTCAGAACTCTCCCTGAGACTCTGAAGGTGGGCTGCCCAGATGGGGTCCTTGGCGGCCAGGGCACTGACACAGAACAGATGGGCCTTGCTCCTGGCATGGTATTTGAGAGTTTCCACCTTGAATGGTCCTGTGGAGCCTTCTAGTAATCTTGACCTTCTATCCCTGACCGATGGGTATTCTTGGCAGACAGCACAAAACAGAACCGTCTGTTCCTCATTCATGACCAACCACGGAAACTGTGTGAACCACAACTTCTGGACAGAACGGGGCTTTGGGAGGTTCTTGTTTCTTCCTGTCCAGTCTTCCTCGATAGTGCTATTCTCTGTGCTGAAGTGGGCAAGGCAAGCTTTCTTTTGAGGTGGTAGGTACAGTTCTTTCTCTCGGGTTTCCACATCCATGCACATCCATGCGGTTCACGTGGGTTTTTCCTTTCAAGGAAAAGATGAATAAAATTTGAAATGCTATGGTCTGAGAGCCATCAAGCATACAAATGGTAGAAGGACACTCAGTCTGACATGATGATACTCCTTCTTCCACACTTACTCTTAAGAGTTATCATAACTGGACTTTTGACGTTCACTCACCTGACTCCTCATACCCACCTTGCTTCACCAGCAGGGAATCAAACATGAGTGTTTTAAGCCAACGTCTCCTTTCAAAAAAATTAAAAGGTAGATAGAGACACTGGATCAAGTGGACATTGCTGCAGTCTGATCAAGGCCACCTCAGACAGTGGCCCTTTCCTAGGTTCAGAGCTCACTTAGTATAGAACCGAGGACATGGCAACCCAGGGTTAAAGAGATGGAGGAACAGACTGCAGCGCTCACTCTAGAGGAACTTCCTTGTGGGGTGGACCTGACAGACAGGCCCTTGCATTCTGCTGAGTACCTAAGGCAAGACAGCCGCCTAGCCCCCGGGCATAGCTGCAGTTCCAAGATCTGGTAAACTGTAAGCCACATGGGAGAGGAACCGTCCCCCATCTGCAGGGACTGTGCGCCAGGCCTCTGGCAGATAGCTGTCTGGCCATGGAGGGTCCCAGCCTATGTCTGTATTTTTTTCCATCTATACATGAAAGTGATAATGTTTCATTCATAAATTAGGCATAGTAAGCAAATAGCAATAACAAACTAGAACGTGATAATATTGTAATTCAAGTGACAGAAATGCGGTCTCTCTTCTTTAAACACCTTGCTGTGCTCCATTAACTGTGGCTGACAGCGGTTATCTAAAACTATGGGGAGATCAGCAGTAAAGAGGGTGCCCACTGCAGATAAATGGGGCTACTAGAGTTCTATCTGGTGATGCAGACACTGAGTTCAGGGCTCAGTGTCCCTCTATTACACCACAACCTTTCAGGGTTCAAAACTCTCAGGGCCTCATGAAGACTTTTCTTCTTCAAACTGAACTAGAAGTGTCTTTCTTTACAGAAATGAAACCGATTAACTGTAAATCCCTGGAGCCACTCCCTAGTCATCAACCTAAGCTTCGGCGGTCAGTGGCCAAGGGTTCTTTTTTGTCCAGTCTAAAACACTGAGCAGGAAGTCACTAACCGTCAGGAG